>NC_090266.1:147260586-147586142 GCF_040414725.1 Anabrus simplex
CCGCTAGACAACGCGGCATCATGGTTTGGGGCGCTATTGCGTATAATACCACGTCACCTCTAGTGCGTATTCAAGGCACGTTAAATGCCCACCGCTACGTGCAGCATGTACTGCGGCCGGTGGCACTCCCGTACCTTCAGGGGCTGCCCAATGCTCTGTTTCAGCAGGATAATGCCCGCCCACACACTGCTCGCATCTCCCAACAGGCTCTACGAGGTGTACAGATGCTTCCGTTGCCAGCGTACTCTCCGGATCTCTCACCAATCGAACACGTGTGGGATTTCATTGGACGCCGTTTGCAAACTCTGCCCCAGCCTCGTACGGACGACCAACTGTGGCAAATGGTTGACAGAGAATGGAGAACCATCCCTCAGGACACCATCCGCACTCTTATTGACTCTGTACCTCGACGTGTTTCTGCGTGCATCGCCGCTCGCGGTGGTCCTACATCCTACTGAGTCGATGCCGTGCGCATTGTGTAACCTGCATATCGGTTTGAAATAAACATCAATTATTCGTCCGTGCCGTCTCTGTTTTTTTCCCCAACTTTCATCCCTTTCGAACCACTCCTTCTTGGTATTGCATTTGCTCTGTCAGTCAGTGTACATTTTCAATATATTGATGGATGAGGCATATTAGAGTTCGTCTCCTGTAGTTCACCAGATGAAATATTCGAAGGAAGTGGAATTTTACTTCGGAGCAACAAAATCGTTTGCCTTTCTGCGACACACACAGGGCTTAAGTGATTCCCTCCCACTCTCTGATTTTCCAGCATCTTTGAGAGTGCTGATGCCAGCTGCCATACATCGGTCGACGTATGAATTGCAGTTTGCAGCATTTTTTGGCAGTGTCCTGACGCTGATCATTTAGCCAAGAAGCTGTATTATTATTATTATTATTATTATTATTATTATTATTATTATTATTGTTACGGAGATATCCGTGGTAGGTAGAGGCGTAAGAAGGTGCGGGCGTGAATGGGTTTCAAGCTACGAAATTATAGTGCATGTAAAATCAATTTAAAATTTAACAAGGTTATATTTCCTTTTCAAAAACAAAGCAATAACAGACATGGCAGGTACAATGTAGCAAAACAATGGTGAGTTACAAAATTTACAGGTTTTGGGCTTCACGCCCTGACTTCAGCGATCAGCTCAGTTTTACCACAAACACGAGTTTTAACAGAGGGGCAGAAAGCCCCATTCATCCCTAGGAGCCCCTGGCTCCGAATTACACAGAAAAGCCTCCACGAGGCATATGACACTCAATTTCAAAAGAGCGATCCGCTCTCAAAATTTAAGCCTCTCAAAGGCCACACCAAACTCTACCTTCAAGCTGTCCTCTAAGGACGTATTCACAGGGGTAAAATACCCAACCTACTGAGGTCTATTGAATGAAAAAGAAAGTTGATTACATGACCTCTAAAATAACAATTTGAGAGGAGGCTAACCGCACTCCTGATACACTTTGTTTTTAAAACCTAATCTGGCTCTGGGCCGCTAACGCAAGGGCTAATCCCATACTACAGAGGTGACTTAGAGAAGAACACTTTACATTACATAAACGAAGAATAGTTTGAGAAAATAAGTTCACCTCAAAACAAATGTGAGTGGGAGCTCGAGAGGGTTAGCACTCTCTATCCCAATATGTAGCTTTACAAGAAAAAGATGAAAAGAGTAATTACATTTTAGGAAAAGGTTACATGATGGAAATGCTTCGAACCCGCCGCGAGTGTTAAACTGCCGACCTAGCAAGAAAAGAAGTTATTAATAGGCCATTACCTGGTGTTGAACGGCTGAAGAAGAAAGAGGCGCTTCCCGCCTCCTGCTATGTACTTAATACACTGAAAGATGGAACAGAAGTGGCCCGGAGACCCCAAAATCAGCAGTTTATATCCTCTCGCGGAAGATTCTAGGCGTTAGGGGAAATAAAACACCCTCCCTCAAAGTTTTTATTGGCTAGGGAAAAGAAACCCCTACATAGAGGAAAAAGAAACACATTATTGGGGGAAAATTAATTAAAGAAATTCGGGATTGGCTAGATCCAAACTAAGGGGAAAAGAGGGGTATACAGCCAACTTAAACAATAACAGAAAGAAATTTAGCAAGGAACACACATTTGAAATAAAAATTTCTTCAACAAAATAGTTCTTTGATTTCGCACTAGGTTGCACTATTGTAATTCTTCAGTAGTGTCCTCTAGAAGAGAAAGTTCACACTTCTTACTTCAAGCGAGACAAAAACACATCAAAAGTGACACAGTTCAAAAACTCAAAAATTTCCAAGTGGTGACATCTTCTGAGAAAGTAGAGAATTAATAGAATAGATAAAGTTCAAGCTTCCTCCAGAAGAGGAGTTTCAACTGGCGCAACTTTTAAATAAACGGTGTAGAGGTGTACCGCCCGGTACAGACCTCCCCCCCCAAAAGTTCCTCCAGGGGTGACACATGAAATCAGTTTGAAACAAGTTCCAAGTTATAAGGTGAATATGAAAATAGATTACAAGATTTTCAGAATGTTGTGCGATTCAGTTTCACAATTTGTTGTTGCAGGAGGAGTAAAGTCTTTCTGTTTGTAGAAGTTGAATTTCTGAAGATAAACTTTTAATACTTGAAAGTGATGAAAAATTTGGCAATGTCCACCAAATATTGTAGTTGAATTCCCAAGTGTAGTTATTGCTTATGGTGACTGTCCATGTAGTTGATGTAGATTGAGTCGAATGGCCGGACCGGCCGTTGCAGCTTGCGTCCAACGGAGGCCGCTCGGACCCCTCAAGTACCCTGAGATACCGCTCGCCCGCACTATGAGGGGAGCAGAGGTGTTGAAGTACGCCGCGCCCGCGGTGAACAGATACAGGCTGCGGGCATGTAGCAGGTCGTGCGCCGCACATCAGCCTTGGCCGGGAGGTGAGCTCCGGCTCGCCGTGCACATGTCGTCCTCGCTGGAGAGGAGGGGGCCCATCCCCCTCCCCAGTCGCTGCACGGCGCTGCGCGGCTGCGGGGGCGCTGAAACATTAAAGCTAGGCGGCAGAATTGTGTTGGACTATCATCTTCTTTGAGGGTACAGGCTTGTGGAGAGGTTGAGGGGCCAGCGGCGTGTAGATATCCATGGCATTTACTATTATGAAGCCACAGTGTAAGGTGGAGCAGGAGACGGGAGCGTGGTAATGGCCGTGGCAAGAACAGGATGGCAGTTTAACGGGTCGGGGCAGGTTTTACATAAGGCTTACATCTAAAACCAAAATATTACAGAAGGGGCAGAATGCCATAAAAGTGAAACTCAAAAAAAAATATAACCTTCATATCCTTTCAAAATAATATGAAACAAGTTAACACAGAAATTACACCGGTTTCACCTGGGACAGGTGAACTCTAAATATCCTCTCGGTGGCTGGATTACTTAGCAATAAGGTAACCGGCGTAAGAAAATCGAGAATGATACAAGGCCCATGAAATCTGGGGGCAAGCTTGCCCGCGGGGACAAAATTTTTGACCATTACCTGGTCACCTACCTTCAAAGTGGTGGGTCTCCGTCCACGATCATACCTTTCCCTAACCTTTTCATGAGACACTTTAAGATTGGCTTTAGCCTTCTTCCAAAGATCTTTAATGTTATCCGGATCTATTGTCTCGGGTAGAATGTCATTCAAAGACCAGAGGTTAGAGAGCGGCGAGTTGGGAACAAACTTGAACATCAAGGAAGCTGGAGTAAACTTGTGAGATTCATGAACCGCCGAATTCAAAGCAAAAGCTATCCAATGCAGGGACGTGTCCCACCTGGAAGGATCTTCATGATGATAGGCAATGAGTGCGGATCTGAGATTACGGTTAACCCGTTCAGCCAGAGAAGGTTGAGGGTAATAAGCAGAAGTAGTTACATGAGAGATTGATAAGTCAAAACAGAATTTACGAAATAAATTAGATGTAAAAGCCTTAGCATTATCGGATACAATATATTGACACGGACCAAAAGAAGCAAATATGGAATTTAAGCAAGTAATGGTTGACTGAGCGGTAGCCAGCTTAGTCGGAAATAACCAGGAAAATCTTGTAAAACCATCTACACACACAAAGATGAACTTGTTGGCATTGCCCTTTGACTGGGGGAAGGGTCCCACATAATCAATATACAGGCGTTCCATGGGGCGCGACGCTTGATGAGAAGACAAAAGGCCTACTTTAGTGGACATGGTGGGTTTACTGAGCAAACAAGATTTACAAGCTTTTACAAGTTCACGGATTTCGCCGTCCATACCTTTCCATATGAACATTTCACGAATCTTTTCACGAGTTTTAAAGATTCCAAGATGCCCCCCCAATGGGGTCTCATGATAGTATTTGAAGATCATAGGTACAAGAACCGCTGGAACAACAACTTTCATCAACTTATCATGCCTCGAAGGGCAACATAGAACACCATTCCTCAGAACATAAGGGACAGCATGTTCCCCAGAAGAAAGGGTTTCCATTATAGGAGCCAGCGTCGGATCTTCACGTTGGTATTTCTCAATATCCCTAAAAAGCATGGGAGCATCTGTTAAGATGGCATTAACACCAGATAGTATGGACTCGGAAGGTGATGAACTATCGACCGGTTCGTGGGTCTCTACGTCGTTATGAAACATACGGCTGAGTCCATCGGCAACAACATTTTCAGTACCTCTGATATGTCGTACATCGAATTGGAAGGCAGAAATACGGATGGCCCAACGGGCTATACGACCTGTACGACGCGGCCTACCTAAGACCCAGCTTAAGGCTTGATTATCTGTCTCCAGATCGAATTTGACGTGTTCCAGATAGAGACGGAACTTTTCTAAGGCGAATAAGACTGCCAAACCTTCAAGCTCATATATGGAGTACTTTGCTTCTTGAGCTGACAATGTCCTAGACGCATAGGCGATGGGACGCCTCCCTAGTTCAGTCTCTTGAAGAAGGACTGCAGCTACAGCTGACGACGACGCGTCCGTTTGGACGATGAATTTCTTCGAGAAATCAGGCATAGCAAGTACAGGGGCATTACAGAGAGCTAATTTAAGATCTTCGAAAGCGGCTTGTTGAGAAGGTCCCCACTCGAATTTGATGCCTTTCCTACGAAGAAGGTTTAAGGGCGCCGCTCTATTAGCGAAGTTAGGAATAAACTTCCTGAAGAAATTCACCATACCAATGAATCTAGCGATACCTTTGATGTCCTTAGGAGGTTTAAAATCACGGATGGCCTGTGTTCTAGAATGATCGACTGCTACTCCATCAGGTGACACAATATGCCCTAGGAATGACATAGAGGGCTTAGCAAAGGCAACCTTGGACAACTTAACAGTTAACCCAGCCTTACGAAGGCGATTGAGAACTTCTCGCAGATGATCTAGATGTTCTTCAAAGGTCTCTGAAAATACGACGACATCATCTAAGTAGTGATATAAGTACTCAAATTTGATGTCGGAAAAGACCCTATCTAGCAGCCTAGTGAGCACAGCTGCTCCCGTAGGGAGCCCGAAAGGCACGCGGTTGTATTCATATAAATTCCAGTCCGTGGCAAACGCTGTAAGATGTTTAGACTCTTCGGCAAGGGGAATTTGATTATAGGCCTGATTCAAGTCCAAGATGGTGAAGAACTTGGCCTTACGAAACCATGAAAAGCAAGAATGAAGGTCGGGAAGGGGCACAGATTGCAACACCACCTTCCGATTGAGAGCCCTGTAATCAATGACAGGCCTGAAGCCTCCTTGGGGTTTCGGGACTAGAAAAATAGGCGAAGAATACGCTGACTTAGAGGGCCTAATAATACCATCCTTCAACATCTGATCGATGATTTCTTTCAGAGCCTTCATTTTAGGTGGAGATAGCCTATAAGGTGGAAAACGGACAGGAATCGAATCCGTGACCTCAATTTTGTATTCAATAAGGTCAGTAACACCAAGAGTATCAGAGAACACCTCGGGAAACGACTGACACAATTTGCGAATACTATCAGCCTGCTCTTCAGGTAGATGTCTAAGGTCTAACAACATCTCATCCTGGGTAGGCGAAATAGATGAACATGATGCAGAATTACACTTTAATAGAGGGATTTTACAATTAGAGGCAAATTTGAATGTGCACGACTTACTCTGAAGATCGAGCACCAGACCAGTGTGAGACATGAAGTCCGCTCCCAGTATGATGGGGCAAGACAAATGCTTGGCCACAAACAATTTGATTTTCCATGTAAATTTAAAAACACGAATTTTGACATGTAAGGAACCTAGAATTTCTAATGGAGATGAATTAGCCGAAACATATTTAACAGGAGATGAGTCATAGTCAGGGAGTTTACAAACAGATTTCAATTTAGAATACCAATCAGCCGAAATAATGGAACAAACACTGCCTGAATCTAAGAGAGCTGTTATAGGCTCGTTATTTAACTCAATCTTAAGAAAAGGAACAGGTGCGGGGGTATCCGCCGCAATCCTAAGACACTCTCTGGGGCATTCAAAAAAAGAATTTGAAGATTGCTCATTCCCTGAATTCTCGACCTTTTTGCCCGGGGCTGAGCCTTGGAAAGCAGGATTAGTCGACTCAGCCGAAGCCGCTAGTCACTTTTTATTATTGGCATAGGTGGAATTTGCCCCAGAAGTTGAGCAGGAGGGGGTGCTATTTGAGTTTGGGCAATTCTTGGCGATATGTGAGAAAGCCCCACATTTAAAGCAGCCTTGTGATGAACCAGCTCCATTCCTTGTCCCACTTGACTTGATCAGAGGACACTTATTTCGCAGATGTTCAGGCGACCCGCAAGCATAACATTTACGGGGATTGACTGGTCGGCGAGGTGGAGGCCGAGTGTTACTAAAGGAAGGCGGGGGTTCTTTCGCGACACGCAAAGAATCGGCGTATCTAACTCCTTCCGCTGAGACGGCCAATGCTTCAAGTTCAGAGAAGGTTTGCGGACACGCCGCGAAACACAAATATGACCTGTAGGATGGCGAAATACCTTCTACAATAGCCTGCACAATCTGATCTTCAGGAAAGTAGAGAGCAAACACCCTAGTGTAGAATTTGATATCTTGAATGAAATCAGCCAAGTTTTCATCCAAGCGCTGTACACGGTAATAGTACTTCTGAATCAGGGAGGACCTGGCCCTAGCCGGGATGAAGTTAGCTAGCAAATGGGCATGGAAATCCTCAATAGATGATTGCTCGGCAATGGCTCTTACGATTTTATCAGAGAGAATACCAATAGCATACGGATAGATAATTTGCAAAATTTGACATGGCGAAAGAGAAAAAACCAGAGCATGATCCTGAAATTCCACTAGAAATCTTAAAAATGAAATTACATCGTTGGTGGTGTTGACGGAAAACTTAGAGACACCTCTAAGCAACATTGCCAATGGATGAGGCAAGCTACTGAACCCAGGTGACATAGTCGTTAAAGGTTTCAATGGCAAAGAAGTTAATTCAGAGCGGATGTTACCCAAAGACGCACGGCGTTCAGATTCGTTGTTCGATGGGGCAGAGATAGTTTGAGCAGCAACGGTTATCCTATTGACTTCTCCCTGAGGAGGCTCTTCATCACTACCTACGTTCACTGTGGCGGGTTGATCGGTTTTGGGAGGAACTTCGCCGGTTAGCAATTGAGTGACCTTATTAGACAATTCAGAAATAGTTTCAAGGAGCGTATTAGCGTCCTTCCTCTGAACGTCATTCACCTTTAGAGACAACAGATCATTAACTCTATTTGCAAAGTGATACAGCCTGCCTTGCACACGCTTAATTTGATTAGGAGATGGATCGTTTTCATCAAAAAAGCTGACTACCGATGCTAGCCCAGTAATATTCTCGACAATCGTGGAAAGAGAGTCATCAATTTCTTTCTCTCCCAAATTGGGGATGGAAATGGGCAAATCAAGGGACTCTCTAAGCTTGTTAGTATCTATTGCAACCGTGCCTCCAGATTGAACGTTTCTGATAGTTAACTCATATATCAACTCCTCTTTGCGCAAGTAGTTAAGGAGGAGAACATCGCGAGGGCCGGGCATGATGACAGAACAATTTTGAAAAACTCAAAAAATTCCAGCAACTGAGAAAATTGTTAGAGTTCGAATTAAAGCAATGTTTAGTCGTCAAAAGGGGCTAAATTGAGACCCATTCAACCACGCTCTGCTACCACTTGTTACGGAGATATCCGTGGTAGGTAGAGGCGTAAGAAGGTGCGGGCGTGAATGGGTTTCAAGCTACGAAATTATAGTGCATGTAAAATCAATTTAAAATTTAACAAGGTTATATTTCCTTTTCAAAAACAAAGCAATAACAGACATGGCAGGTACAATGTAGCAAAACAATGGTGAGTTACAAAATTTACAGGTTTTGGGCTTCACGCCCTGACTTCAGCGATCAGCTCAGTTTTACCACAAACACGAGTTTTAACAGAGGGGCAGAAAGCCCCATTCATCCCTAGGAGCCCCTGGCTCCGAATTACACAGAAAAGCCTCCACGAGGCATATGACACTCAATTTCAAAAGAGCGATCCGCTCTCAAAATTTAAGCCTCTCAAAGGCCACACCAAACTCTACCTTCAAGCTGTCCTCTAAGGACGTATTCACAGGGGTAAAATACCCAACCTACTGAGGTCTATTGAATGAAAAAGAAAGTTGATTACATGACCTCTAAAATAACAATTTGAGAGGAGGCTAACCGCACTCCTGATACACTTTGTTTTTAAAACCTAATCTGGCTCTGGGCCGCTAACGCAAGGGCTAATCCCATACTACAGAGGTGACTTAGAGAAGAACACTTTACATTACATAAACGAAGAATAGTTTGAGAAAATAAGTTCACCTCAAAACAAATGTGAGTGGGAGCTCGAGAGGGTTAGCACTCTCTATCCCAATATGTAGCTTTACAAGAAAAAGATGAAAAGAGTAATTACATTTTAGGAAAAGGTTACATGATGGAAATGCTTCGAACCCGCCGCGAGTGTTAAACTGCCGACCTAGCAAGAAAAGAAGTTATTAATAGGCCATTACCTGGTGTTGAACGGCTGAAGAAGAAAGAGGCGCTTCCCGCCTCCTGCTATGTACTTAATACACTGAAAGATGGAACAGAAGTGGCCCGGAGACCCCAAAATCAGCAGTTTATATCCTCTCGCGGAAGATTCTAGGCGTTAGGGGAAATAAAACACCCTCCCTCAAAGTTTTTATTGGCTAGGGAAAAGAAACCCCTACATAGAGGAAAAAGAAACACATTATTGGGGGAAAATTAATTAAAGAAATTCGGGATTGGCTAGATCCAAACTAAGGGGAAAAGAGGGGTATACAGCCAACTTAAACAATAACAGAAAGAAATTTAGCAAGGAACACACATTTGAAATAAAAATTTCTTCAACAAAATAGTTCTTTGATTTCGCACTAGGTTGCACTATTGTAATTCTTCAGTAGTGTCCTCTAGAAGAGAAAGTTCACACTTCTTACTTCAAGCGAGACAAAAACACATCAAAAGTGACACAGTTCAAAAACTCAAAAATTTCCAAGTGGTGACATCTTCTGAGAAAGTAGAGAATTAATAGAATAGATAAAGTTCAAGCTTCCTCCAGAAGAGGAGTTTCAACTGGCGCAACTTTTAAATAAACGGTGTAGAGGTGTACCGCCCGGTACAATTATTATTATTATTATTATTATTATTATTATTATTATCCTAGATTGTGATGGTCTAAGAAATCACAGTTTAATACCGGCAGATAACCAAACTATGAACAGAAATGCTAGGTCTCTTCCTGGAAATCAACTCGCATTCATATCTTACGTAGCAGTACCCAGTCTTTCAGTGAACAGTGACTGAAAGTCACGTTTGAGAAAGTAATGTTCTCTTATCGCCTGCTACTCACAGTCAGCTGATCGAGATGTCTCCTTCAGGAATATGACCTTATCGGCAATCTGCAAGGACATCACTAGTTCCATAAACACTGAGTAAGGGATCTTGTTTATTACCGAGATCACAGGTTTGAGCATGTTAGAGTGAGTTTTGTTAAAAGGTTGAGGCTATGTGTGCGAGTGAACTGAGACACTAGAGAGATTCAGCTCTTGAGGCAAGGGAAACAGAGATAAAACATGGAGAGGATTGTTAGGGTTGGATGTTATATCCTTCTTCATCGCTTATGAAGCGTACTTGGAGTATATACAATATTATTCTTCTTCTTCTTCTTCTTCTTCCTCTTCTTCTTCTTCTTCTTCTACCCCTTTTCCCTCCTCATATATGGGGTCGCGGGTTCGAAATGTGTAGCATATGTGGATTAGGTCCTGTTTTACGGCCGGATGCCCTTCCTGACCTTCTGTGGAGGGATGTAATCAATATTGCGTGTTACTGTTGTGGTTGCTAGTGTGGTGTATGATCATTCAGCCAAGTCGGACGTGAGTATATACAATACAGAATTAAATTGGGGGCACGGCATGTTCAATGGTGTCTCTCACCAAGGGGGACGCGGATTAAGGTACACGCAAAACCATCTTCAGGGCTGCCGATGGTGGCATTCGAACCCACTGTCTACCCAATGCCATCTTACAGTTGCGGGATCCTAACCGCACGGCCAATTCACTCGGCATATGCCTCCTAATAGGGTTGGTGTCAGCAATAATAATAATAATAATAATAATAATAATAATAATAATAATAATAATAATAATAATAATAATAATAATAATAATAATAATAGTAATGTTTGGGTCACGTAGCTGTCAGCTAGCATTCGGGAGATAGCGGGTACGAACCTCATTGTCGGCAGATTTGTACATTCTCTACCTGAGAGCTAAGCCTACGTAAGTCACATTTTAGTCATTTTACAGGGTAGAGGAAAAACGTCAGTTGTAGATAATTTTTGCTGCATTGTTACTTAGGCATTAAATGTTCATCATTGTTCTTGATATCGACGGCTTACTTCTAAAACCTCGTATGTCCCAGTGCTCTTCCTATCTATTATATTCATTAAGACCGGTCACGCCTCCCGGCCACATATGGATATGCAGTCCATCAGAATAATTTTCGTTGTGCTCATTTTCCTATGGATGGTGTAAACAAAAATTAACCTTAAATACATTACGCTGTAGGAGTGCGTAATTTCGCTTTCAAACAACATCCCTACAATACGGTACGGTAAGGTTTATTTTCCTTTACACAACAGCACAGGAAAATGAACACAACGAAAATTATTCCGATGGACTAGATATAAATACTGTATGTGGCTGAGAGGCGTGACCAGTCTTAAGGAGTATAATGGGCAGGAAGGGCATTGGGACATACGAGGTTTTAGAAATAAGCCATCGATATATCGTCGTTGCCGGGACAAAACCTCCTATGTCATAATATTTTTGGAGATATACTGACCCGCAGCACATACATTATGAGGAGAGAGAATTCCTTGACATTATTCACACAATATTGCACCTTAGATGACATAACCTTGCCGGCCAAAGTTCTAAGCTAAAATATTTGACATAGCGATGGCCTAGATTGAATACCTCGTATCTCAAAAAGTTCTTCCTAGCCATTATTTCCCTTAAGACTGGTCACGCCTCCCAGCCACACATGAATATGCAGTCCACCAGAACAATGTTCATTGGGTTTATTTTCCTATGCTGAAGCGTAAAGGAAAATGAACCTTATAAAATTATACTGTAGGAGTCAGTAAATAAGTCACGCAGACATACTTTCCTATAGTACGGTACGATAAGGTTCATTTTCCTTCACACGTCGGCATAGGAATAAAAAACACAACGAACATTGTTCTGGTGGATTGCGTATTTATGTGTGGCTGGGATTCTTAAGCAGTCTTAAGGGAAGTAATGGACAGGAAGAACTTTGTGAGATACGAGGTTTTCATTCTAGGCCATCGATAGGAGGTTTTGTCCCGGTAGGGACGATATTTTGTGTTTGATCACTGAACACATTCACTAATATAGTTCACACATATAATGGTTAATTCTTATTTTATTGTCATAAAAATAAAATGACAGCGGACTTACATGTATATGGCTCTAAGTTTCATAAAATGAATAAATCGTGACTTAGCTCTCAGGCACAGAAACGTGCTTCAGCAGGACAGTCCTTGTTTTTGTCCAGCTCCGCGGATGAATGGACATCACTGAAACCTCAGATTCAGAGGTACTGAGGCCTTAGATTCAGCGGTCCCCTTGTTCGATTCCTGGCCATGTCGGGGATTTTTGCCGCATCTGATTAATTCCTCTGTATCGGGGACTGTGCATCTTCTGTATTAATACACATATCTTCATTTTTGCACAACACACTACACAACTAGCAAGCACAAGAACATGGAACACGCAATGGTGCATATAGACCCTATGCCTTTTTTCTACTTGTTTAACGTCGCACTAAATCATCGAAGATTTTCGGCGACATAAGGATTGGAAGGGCTAGAACTGTGAAGGTACCGGCCGTGGCCTTAATTAAGGTAAAGCCCCAGCATTTATCTAGTATGAAAATTAGAAATCACGGAAAACCATCTTCAGGACAGCCGACGGTGGAATTCGAACGCGCTGTCTCCCCAATGCATGTTTATTGTTGCGGGATCCTAACCGCACGGCCAACTCACTCGGCATATGCCTCCTCATAGGGTTGGCGTCAGGAAGGACATCCGGCGGTTAAACTGCTCCAGGTCCTCATGTGCGACACTAACAACACTCGCGAATTCACCAGGATGTGGGGAAAGCGGTGGAAGGACGATAAGAGGCCGCTCACTGGTTGTGATTACCACAATGTTAGTACCATAATAACTACCTTAACTACAACACGACTCCGTAGTTAAATGAGCCTAGAAATTCCCCTTGGTCCAAGCTGTACCATTTTAACTGTGTATGTTATACAGAATGTCTCCCCCAACTCTGCAACCTCAAATAATGTAAATGAAACAAAATATGAAAAATATAATTGGGCAGGAATATTTACATGCTAGGGGCTCATACAATGGGAAGGTTTGCACTTTCCAGAAATGCATTTATTTAATCCGTTTACCTTCCAGGGTTGGGTTTCCCGACACTAACAGCCCACGAGACTGTGGTCTAGCCTGAGGTCTTGCTGTTACTGGAGTCTTGTGGTCAGCGAGATGATTTTCTCAGCCATTATACTTGGTTTCCTTGACCGGTTCCTTTGCATTTCATACCAGCCAGTTCCTAGGTTGAACTCACGAGACTGACAAGAGAACCATCCCACATGGACCACGGCCATTGCAATAGAAAAGAACATGTATGTACAGGTCAGGTAAGTTTGTTATCGATGGGCTGGCTCCAATTCACTATAGGTACTGACAATAGGCAAGGGCTGTGCCTAAGTGTACTTCATGTCTCTTCGCTGTGAATTGTTTCCTCGAAGGCACAAAGCAACACTGAACCAAGATACGATATTCATAGATTTCTCGTAACTTCCTCGTTCTAAAGAACGAAACATTTCAGTGAAATTTTAATAGTGTTCCATTTCCCACAGCCACTGCCAGAGTACGAAGAATTCTCATTACTTAATTATAATTACATTGTGTACTTGTTTTCTTTGCTGGCAGGATCTAGTGTTTACAGTGCACTATGTATTCTGGTATAGGCTAGAGTAATTTTGTTACTTTCATTGATCTGTCTCTGTCTTATACTTGGCTTTGACAATATGAAAGTGACTGAGGTATGAGCGATGCTAGTAATGCCATTCCTTCTGCAGCCAGTCCCTGCTATGAATGGTGTGAAAATGTTGCTCATAGGATCAGTTGGTGCATGCATTTCAGTGGGCTTGGCAGACTGATATGTAATAGCAACTTCTGGCTCGGTGAGGAAAGCAACGGGAAACTACCTCGCTCCTCATGTTATTAGTACGCCTCTTCAGTGATGCCTAGGCCATATATGACAGCTGACGGCAGAGCTGTTGAGGATCCAACCAGCCTTAGGGCTGAAGACTGAACATACATACATACATACATACATACATGCAAATGTACTTGCTGTGAACGGAGACAGGGGCGTGTTAAACGATTCAGTACGAAATTTAGTTGCTTTCAGTGAACCACCCGCTTCAGTGATTCGTGCTAGCTGGTTTAATGTAGGCTAGTGAAAATGAACGACTTAGTTATGCATGTTAATATCATATGTATGGTAGGGAGCCCATATTCCGTCCCCTTGTCAGATTTTGACAGGTAGAAATTCAACAATATTATGGACAAAGCTGGACATTAGTACATACAATTATATTACTGAATATATTCTCCACTTACGGACAAGTTACAATGAAACTGTTGTAACGTACCGTAGTCAATATTTAACATAAACACTACACAAAATAAACTACCAAAAATGTGTTCGTAATTTCGTCCCCCACCAAATTAATGAAAAGTAAAATTAATTTTAATATATTTTTCTTTATTAACCTTACCAAACCCTTTTCCTAAAATTAACTGCTTGAAGGTCATTTATGAGAAATGTTTGTTTGCTAATCTTTTTAACACAGTTATTCAGCGTTGTTCGTGGGATGTAGTAACATTTTGATGACTACTGATAAATAAATCATGAATAAAATATATAAATAAAATTACTCAAAAACTTAATAAAATTAATAAGCATAATTAACCGAAATGTCCGTAGTATGGGCGCCAGAGTTCACCAAACTGGATCCCTCGAATTTAGATAAGAGCATGATAAACTTTATATCCCAGGGCGTGTACATAATGCTGCGCACTGGTACATCTGTTGCAGGCCTTACCTAACCTCCTGAAAACGACTAATTAGGTAGGAACTGCACCTAGGTTCATCAATAACACTGATTCTAAAATAGCTAACTATATTCTTAACAAATTCCGTGCATGAGCACCTCATCAACATACAACATTATACATATAATACACACATAAAATATTGCTGGAAGACTCCATATTTACAACAACAACAATAATGAAAATCGTGGGAAAACGAAAGCGAGAACTAAGCTACCATTTGCAGATACTCCGATGAACAATGTACATGTATGAAGATAAATACCCTTCACTGTCTCTATATCAATTCGACTTACCGATTCTCATAATCGGCAGTTATCACATCACACAGATACTGTACCTTGTACTACTGTGTTCACATATTTTAACACTTGTTGTAAAGATATATACACACGTCTGTCGATCCTCAACATAAATTATGGAAAGTCTGAGATAGCTTTCACCAACATATAATGCTAGGCCGCCACAAGTGCTACAATACTTAATGCGCAAGCGCTCTCCACAATCAGCCACTTTCCACGAACATAACTAGACTACGCTCCACGAACGTTTGAAGTCCAGTCTATTGCTGCCGTGTCACTCCAGTACCGTGTATCAGCACAACTTCCTTCCCGTACAGTGCGTCAGTTGTAGTTCTCTTATACAGTGTCACTGGTTGTAGTTATCTTCCTTCTCGTTCCTTTACAATCATCCCCTGTTGCAGCCGTATGATCAACCTTTATAGACATCAACATCCCCCTCCTCTCAGATGATACCTCTGGATTGGTCCTTGCCAGCCAATCATGAGTGAACCTCTTGTCAAGATATTCCCTGAACTTCTCCTTTCTCCCAAGAGATAAACAAACTCTGGGGTATATTCCATGAGTCACCAAACTTTCCTAATACAACAACAAGCTCATCTCATCAGGCTGGGATATATACATGACTCATTGAATATCCCGACACAAGTACATCACAACAAACACTGGGGTATCCACATGACTCAACCAAATTACCAGAGTTATTAAAGCAATGTTTTCCCACTCGTGCAAAACAAATTACTCATACCTACATATGTGGATATCTTCCAGCTTACCAATATAAATGGCAAAATATACAAATGAAATACTGATAATAATAATGATAATAATAATAATAATCATCATCATCATAATAATAAATCGAATACTGACAATAATATCTCTAACTTCTACATATAATTCGGGGGTGTGATATATGTACTATCACAATGTTAAACGCTTTACTTGCACGTCTATATCCCATTATCTTGTCCCTCGCTGCCTTAATGGCCTTTTCATAGACTCCTGATCCCATTGCTTCGTTTTCCCATCTGAAAATAATAATAAACTTCATAAATAACAAATAAAATGAAAGGGGACGAAATTAAGAGTATTCCCTGATTTATTATAACGACTCAACAGTAACTCAAGCCAACCACTTGACTGTAGCGATTACACCACACGACTAAAATGCAGTCCACTATTTCATACACATATCAGAGCTCACTCTAGGAATAACAGGCTCTTAATTTGAATGCTGCACTAACTCAGCTCAGCATGAAAAATGAATTCTCCTTGTACACGGAAACAAAACATGGTGCACACAGCCAACTCTCACAACAAGACAAATGGGGTGAGGCCACGCGAGGGCACTCGGCTAAACATTAGGTACCAACCGTGCAAACTGGAAATCCCTACGGGAACGAAATTAGGTGCAGGAATGGAATTTGGCCCACCTACCTTATGTATGTATCGTTTCTGTCTTAGATGCTGCAAAGAGTTGCATGTGATCAGTGACAAGGAAACGATGTGAGTTGTGCGTTATTGCAGCACAGAATGGTGATATGGGTGTCAATGAGAACGTACGGTGTACGGACGGCTACATTAACAAAGACATCTAGCGGGCAAGAATTATTTGGCTGTTGAACACAGAAAAGCTACTGTATAGTTAGCACAGCACTTCTGCGGAAGTGGGAAATGAACTTCTTTCTCATGTGCTCAAACTGGAAGAACTTCTGCTTGGCATTACTCCAAGAGAACTAGGTTAGCTAACTTTCGAGATAGCAGGAAGTAATGGAAAACTTCATCGATTTACGAAGGAAAAAAGAATCGTCGACAATTAACCAATCCCTATCTCCCCTTCCTATAAACGAATATTTGCCTAAATTTGTCCTCTTGAATTCCAACCTTATCTTAATATTGTGATCATTCCTACTTTTAAAGACACCACTTAAACTTATTCGTCTACTAATATCATTCCACGCTATCTCTCCACTGACAGCTCGGAACATACCACTTACCAGCTCGTCTCCTTTCTCGAAAGTCTTCTCAGCCCAACCTTTGCAACAATTTTGTAACGTTACTCTTTTGTCGGAACTCCTCCAGAACAAATCGAGCTGCTTTCCTTTGGAATTTTTCCAGTTCTTGAATCAAGTAATCCTGGTAAGGTTCCCATACACTGGAATCATACTCTAGTTGGAGTCTTACGAGAGACTTATATGGCCTCTCCTTTACATCCTTACTACAAACCCTAAATACCCTCATAATCATGTTCAGAGATTTGTACCCTTTATTTATAATTCCAACAAGTCCTAAAATGCTTTTATGATGAGTCGTCCTGAACTTAGTTTGCGTCAGCCAGGGACGAATTATGTTAGTCAAGCGAAGGAGTTCAATAAGCTGAATGAAGAGTTTGAAGTGGGTGACATCAGCAGAAAGTTGACGTTCGATATCCAGGTCCAGTAGCAATTCTGTCGGCGAGCAAGAAGTTGGTTATCGTCACCGATTTTGAATGAGAGATGATGCGGAAAAATAGGACGATCATAGGCGGATATATGGTGAGTTCATTATATTGTTTATTCCTTTGTTAAAATATTTTTCATATCCGTTGTAAATCTCAATCAGTGGACTCACAAACACTTCACACATGTGCATCCACATGACATACTCAACTGAAGGGGCACAGTATTCTTGCACTTCAGGTCAAAGACTGGTTGGATCCTCAATAGTTTCACAATCAGCTGCCTCAGATAACCTAGGCATCACTAAAGGGGCATACTAGGGAAATGAGAAGTGAGGTAGTTGCTTTCCTCACTGAGCCAGTCTGCCAAGCCTACTGAAATGTCCACATTATTCAGCCCCATCAGCGAAAATTTCACACCAATCTCAAATACAATTTTGCTTTACGTCGCACCGACACAGATAGGTCTTACGGAGACGATGATGTAGGAAAGGCCCTGGAATGGGAAGGAAACGGCCGTGGCCTTAAATAAGGTACAGCCCCAGTATTTGCCTGGTGAGAAAATGGCAAACCACGGAAAACCATCTTCAGGGCTGCTGACAGTGGGGTTCGAACCCACTATCTCCCGGATGCAAGCTCACATCTTCGCGCCCCTAACAGCACGGCCACCTCGCCCGGTCACACCACTCTGAACAGGAACATACAAGTCCTGCTTCTTCACAGTCTTCCATTTCACATTCGCATTTTTAACCTGAAGAAGAATTTGAAGAACATTATCGAAACCAGTGTCCGGTTTCTTGTTACCTATCCGAAATTTCGCCACGTGAAACTAACATGACTTAAGCAGAATTAGTGATAGAAAACTTAATATAATTGTTATTATCAAAACTCTACCATCTATCTGTGCTATTTTCAATTATAGCTGTTTTTTGTGAATTTTCCCACAAGGAAAAATGGAATTTTCCTTTCCAGACTCCATTTCATTTTGGGCCCAAAACTCTCTTTTCGGTTCTTGGAAAAAGAGGTAAAATCACGTCCAGGTATAATGACAAAAACGACATAAACTAATATCACAACGCTTTTTCTTTTTCTTTCTTTCTTTCTTTCTTTCTTTCTTTCTTTCTTTCTTTCTTTCTTAATCAGTTTACCATCCAGGGGTTTTTTGTATGGACTTAGCGAGAGATTCCACCTCTACCTCCTCAAGGACAGTGTCCTGAAGAGTGAGACTTTGGGTAGGTGGATACAACTGGGGAGGATGCCCAATATCTCGCCCATGCGGCCTCACCTGCTATACTGAACAGGGGCCTTGTGAGGGGATGGGAAGATCGGAAGGGATAGACAAGGAAGAGGGACCGGGCGAGTTGACCGTGCGGCTAGGGACGCGCAGCTGTGAGCTTGCATCCGCGAGATAGTGGGTTCGAACCCCACTGTCATCAGCCCTGAAGATAGTTTTCCGTGGTTTCCCCTTTTCACACCGGGCAAATGCTGGGGCTGCACCTTAATTAAGGCCACGACTGTTTCCTTCCCACTCCAAGACCTTTCCTATCCCATCGTCACCAAAGACCTATCAGTGTCGGTGCGACGTAAAACAAATTGTAAATGAAGGAAGAGGTAGGAAAGTGGCCGTGACCTTAAGTTAGGTACCATCTCGGCATTTGCCTGGAAGAGAAGTGCGAAACCACGGAAAACCACGCCCAGGACAACGGAGGGGGGAATCGAAACCTCCTCTACCTCCCGGGCCTGAGTGAAACCACTTTCAGCCCTCGTACTACTTTTCATATTTCGTGGCAAAGCCGGGAATCGAACGCGGGCCTCCGGTGGTAGCAGCTAATTCCACTAACCAATACACCACAGAGGTGGACACAATGCTTTTTACTAGAAAAATATTAGCTTACATACTGTAACCTTTCGTGGTATCAGTACATCAATAGACCATAATATTCCCGCAACATGACGTTAAAAATGGAACACCTTGGATGAGGCCTTCGACCGGGCGCGGCGCCGAAGACCCCTTCTCCCCTACTAGCGTTACAAGGCACTAGCTGAGCCGGTAGAGACATACGGGTCGCAGTCTGTCCTTACTGGGCAGTAATCTAATAATTTACAGTAGGGGAATCATAATAATGAGAGGAATACTATTTACCTATGAAATGAGAAGAATGAATTACGTTTCTTTTTTAAAAAAAAATTTAATGCCTGAGAAAACACGTAGATAATTTATACATGGATATGCCACCATATTAAACATATAAATTAGACACCGTAAATTTTCTTGAGTGTGTAACTGTCCTCTCTAGTCCTTTCCCTAGAATTGCAATTCACTCTGAAGATATTCAAACATATTATGCACTAGTACCGTTGTACACAGAAGTAATTGGATGATGGCGTATCTTGTATTACTCGCCTTATTTACATTATTACACTATATATTCAAATACCAAGTCGTCGTCCTATTGGCGAGAATTAACATTAGCTATCGAATGAACCAGGTGAGGCGTATTTGATATATGAGCTTGTCTAAAATACCTGAAAGTCGTCTCACTTATTAGAAAGAAAAACACCTATCTCGCTATCTCATGAAATAAACAAATAATACACATCGTATGTTCCAATGGGATGTCACTTAAATATATACACGAATTCGACACTTATACAACGATGGTTCCTAAACGAATCATATTTAGCGAAACAGAAAAACAATACAGTATTCAAATACATATCACACCTGTGGAAAGAAGACAATAAATACACTCGACATTCACAATATAAATTACGGACCGGAGCATCCGCCCGTAGCTGATGGCAGCAGCATAACTGCCTCTGGTGCTGATGAGACATGAACTCATGTCCCATGACAATTGTAAAGTGTGACTTCCACCCTGAAAATCCCTAGTCGTTTTAATTAACATAAAGAAATGGGGGAATTCTCTCATTTATTGGAATTGTAGGTCTAACCAACGGTGTTTATTTCTGACTGGTTGCATGTAATATCGATGCCGGAGAGAAAGAGAACGAGCCCTCTAACACTAAGTTCCTCTCACAGCGGTGATAGTATTTCACATCCCTCCTTACCTGGCCGGACTTTAAATCTCACCGGCCAGCTGTTTACACTGTCCTCACCCTGCACTTTCACTTTCAACACAAGGGAACTCGGTCCCGTTATCTAGCCACCTCAGCATTTCGCTTCAAAATATCATTATTCATTGGATGCCACACGCATCAGTTAAACACATCGGCTTGCATCTAGCCTACTTTATACCATTAGCACGGGATAAACAACCTTGCGCATACTTTGCTTATATTTCATCAACACCGCATTCGATCTATTCCTTATCAGCTGGAGTAGCTCGATCTCACTTCTCGACATAACCAATACACGCATATTATGGAAGAAAGAAGGGCCCTAGCATTCGGGACAAAGTATGCTAACACTCGCGTTCTAAATAAATTCACACATTATCACACTTCACTTGTCATATCGAGGTTTCTTCTTCGCCATACTTAATTTATACAGGGGATGACCTAACACATTACGTGAAGCATCTACTACAGAAAACCTTGAAATTTCCAGATGACTCATATTACTCGTATCTTTTTATCGATGGTACAGGGAATGATTTTCAAGAATATTAAATAATCCCTTTTAATTCCCATAGTGCTCCACGGTAAATCAAATCTAGGGTCTTAAATTACCATGCATGAATTCCCATATTAAATAAAGAAATACGGTCCCCGACCGTGAAGAAACATAAACACTAGCCCTATCAATAACTACTGCCATCCCTTTGAGAACAACGAAATCCTACCCTACATTTCTAAAGAATCTGCATGCATTAAATATTTACATTTTTACAGGAAATAGACTTTCAAATATTTTCACAATACTCATCTGCCTGGATCACCCCACAGCTCACCCAAGAAGGCACATCTAGTCGTTTAGTCGTCCATTACGACAGTATCAGCAACCTGGAGTCCGGTGTTCGGCTGCCGCTGGGTGGATGGCATGATGTCTTGATTCGCCGTACACAGTAGGAAGTCCTTGAGGTTCCACGGCGTCTTGATTAAGTGCGGGCCTCCCGTTGATTCTCTTCTTTCTCGGAGACTGATGTCACTGGCACACCACAATGAGGGAATCTGACTTAATTATAATTGTGATAATTGGCAACACATTATAATTTTCTATGATCAGAGAGACTCATAGGCTCGAGTCCTCTAACCAAGCACCGGTAATGTTTGTAGCCCGTTGCTTTCCCTATTGGCTGTCTATCCCACTGTCGGCAGTTTAGGCCCTAATTATCACGTTCGCACTTTCACTGTTATTAGAAGTCCCAAAGCTACCCTTACGAACGTGGTTTGACCTTGCCTAATTCAGCACTAGTTTATATGGGAGTACAGATTAGCTACTACGTCTGGGATTTTTTTCTTTACCGATATCGCCCTGAGTTTACGCGTCACCACTGAGCCGCACTTTCTCCTACACCTGATCATTCATCATTATATGGTTACTGGATCTCCCATGTTATTTCTTCGGCAGTTAATACACTCGTGAATTTACTTACACGATTTCACAGCCTACTAGCGTTTGATTTACGTTTTCTTTACTCATATATTCATACACATAAGCGCTCTGCATATCATATGACCGTCATGGTTAGGGTTAAATACCGCACTCTGTTAGTATCACTAAATCTTCACTCCACTGTTACATAATCATATCACTGATAGAATTTCAGCTACATAAACACTATTCAAATGATTATTGACTGGTCACACTTTGTAGCACTGAAGCAAAGAATACCGAAGAGTCACTCACATTAGGTACCACTTCACTATGCCACTGGCAGAATAGAACAAGATGCTTGCCTCAGTTCGCACCCCCTTTTATCATGAAACGTGTCAGACTCGAAAGAGAGGGTAAGACTCCTCCTACTTGCAGAAATCGGTCCGGTGGCACGTGGTTTCTAGGATCGATCAATGCATCAAATTAAAGCTCAATTGCGCGAGTTTTTACTGATCACTTGTCATTTTGATTGCTTCACGCATTTTGCTTTAATCTCGAAAGCGTCCTTTGATATCCCAGTGAGGGAGGGGCTTGCAATTTGGCGGTTCCGTGGCTTCGGTCACCCTAACAGCTTTCTCCAGATGGTGAACACCTGTGGGATGTCCGTAGACTGCGTAGATTATTCCATTAGAATCATGTAAAGGACTTCTTGGTGTCAAAATTTTCTATAAAATTCGCCGCTTTTAATGAACCTTGAGTCATGAAAATCTGCCTTGTAGTATGCGAGTTATGTTAATTTCTCTCCTGAAAACAATTGAAGACAGGTTTCTGGCAGCGGTGTTTCCGCGGGAAAAGGAGCGGAAAAGTGATATTTGCCAACGCTGGGCACGACCTCCGTGACCTACTTGCTGTGGGAGTGTTTCTTTCTCTGTCGCGCCTGAGTGAGAGCGCTTCTGGCCGGAGGCGAAAATATGTCTCGGTACAGTACTTACGCGCAAAGAGAGTTTGGTGCGTGGGGCTGACAGCTCGCCACTCGCACCCCGTGGAGGGTGGGCGTGCGCTGACTTGGGCGCTAATTAACGTATGAAAGCGCGGAAAACGGCATATTTGAGCGGCGGAATGCCACAATATATTGTTGATGATGTGATGAACGGTCACATCCTCTCCCCACTTTGACAAAGAAAAATCACGAGTAGGGATTTTTCTTTCCAGTTCATGGTTTCTGCCATGTCACACTTGACAGTTACGTAGACTGTTATTTTCGCGCCTCAACTCATATCTGGACAGGAGTATACGCAGGTATTCCTCAGTCATCATGTTTCTTCCCTCCGTGCATTCACGGTAATCATCTTGGTTTGATTCCTTGTCGCCATCATCCGCGTCGCGGCGGTCTCCGCCAACTATCAGGAAGTTCACCTCGTCTTCTTCTTCCCCTTCTTCTTCTTCTTCCTCTTCTCGTTCAGGCTCTCCTGCGGCGTTGGATCCGTCGTCGTCTTCCTCTTCATCATCGGGCATTTCTTCATCACCTCGTTCCTCAGGCAGTTCTCTGTCCTCGTGATTGTTTGGATCCTCGGCGGGCAACTGTCCTGGCATATGATATAACTTCAAATTAGCGGCGTTATAAATGGCTTCGACGGTACCATCCATAGACTGAACTTTGTATGAGTTGTTATCTAAATTCTGGATAATCCTGTACGGTCCAATGTAAAGCTCAGCGAACTTGTGATAGAACTTCCTGGGAGGGTCGGAAGTTGCGGGGCGCTTGATTAATACGTATTCGCCTACACGCAGTGGTCGGTGAAACCGCTTACGCCTGAGTCGTCGTAATCGTTTGTCAGCTTGTCTCTTTAGAGACTCCAGAGTGTCTCTCACTCTTAATTCCACAGATGGTCTGGGATCTTCAGGGCATGGCACGATATCTTTCCACGGCCTTTCGGGATGTTCATTAAAGTGTACCACGCTGGGTATCTGCTGGGTCGATTCGTGTACTGTTGAATTGATGCACTCCATAATGATTGGGATTACATCAACCCATCGCCAGTGCTGCCTCGGGCAATAGATCCTACAAAATTTGCCAATTTCGCGCATGATTCTCTCGGAAGGGTTCGATTCCGGATGCCGTATCGAACTCATCACATGCTGTATTTCCATTTGCTCCATATCTCTTCGAAAAGCGGCAGAGGTGAATTGTGACCCGTGGTCAGTGAGTAGTTTATCTGGTTTACCCATTTTAGGTATAATCTTATTTTTGATCTGGTTAATAACGGTACGTGTGTTAGCCTTCTGTACTGGGCACAACATGACGTATTTCGTGAATACGTCCATGCATACCAAGATGAACTGTAGCCCCCTGGTCGCCTTAGGGAGGGGACCGTAAAAATCCATAGAGTATAACTCGCGTGGTTTTTCTGGGATCAGTGGCTTCGGCGGTTGCTTTAATAGATATGCGTTCGGCTTTATGCGTTGGCAAGTATCGCAGGTCATTAGTACCGTGCGTGTCATCCTTCTCATGCGCGGCCAGGTGAAAGTTTCTTTAAGAGTAGCCATGACCTTATCTACTCCTGCGTGCCCTATGGAATGGTGTGTCAGCCAAATGAGATCAACTTGTAAAGCAGGTGGAATAACAACTCGAAGTCGAGTGTGCGCCTCGTCCACGTATTTGTACAGGATTCCATTAATATGGTTATAATTTTGAGCGCGCCTCTCAACATCTACATAATCAGGTGTTCCAGGTTGTAGTTGCTTTCTTAGATATTGAATTATACGGCGTGACTCTGGCCAGTTCTCTTGTTCTTCGGGAATCTGCCTCAACCTATCGAGAATCTCTCGGTCTTCTTCAGTCAGCTGTACGTAGTGTAGAACTTCACTTTCGGGATCCGGATTCCTACTGAGCGCGTCGGCGATAATATTCTCCTTTCCGGCGCAATGTTCCACCTCTAGGTCGAACTGCTGTACAAACAATGTCCAACGATTTACTCTCTCAGATGACATGGTGGATTTTAATATGAATGTGAGAGCTCGGTGATCTGTTCTTAGCAATATGGGGAATCCATAAATATATTTACGCCAGTGATTTAGGGCGGTGACAATGGCAAGCATTTCCAGCTCCGTGACAGTATAGTTCCGTTCATGTTCGCGCAACTTACGACTCATGAAGGCTAGGTAATTTATGCGAGGTTCGGCATCCTTTCTCTCTTGGTACAGTACTGCGCCAACACCAATCATTGAAGCGTCTGTCTGAATTATAAAACGTTGAGTATAATCTGGATAACCCAACTTGACGCTATTACTCATTAATTCTTTAGTCCTATTAAACGCATCTTCGCAGGCGGCGTCCCACTTCCACCGGTTGTTTTTCTTCAGAAGTTCTTGTAATGGAGCAACCGTGGTAGTGTAAGACGGACAATGGTCCGAAAAGAAGCCACATAAACCAAGGAATTGCCTGACATGCTTCACTCTGGTGGGCTTCGGAAAATTTTGAATGGCTTTAATTTTGACTGGGTTAGGTGAAATGCCATCTGCGTCAATAATATGGCCCAAAAACAGAATGCTACGTTGGCAGAAATGCGACTTTTCAAGATTAATTTTGAAATTATTCCGGCCCAAGTCCTCTAACACAAGTCGCAGGTGTTCAAAATGCTCTTCCATTGTTTCCGTCGCTATCAATATGTCATCCACATATTGGACAGTGATCTCTTTCACCTTGTCGCTCAGGTTTCGGTCCAGCGCTCTAATCAAAGCCGATCCGGCATTCTTGACCCCGAACGGAAGATGATTGTAAACATACGTCTGTTGGTCAAATAAAAATCCCGTTAAGACCTTAGATTCGCTAGACAGTTCCACATGATGGTATGATGCACGTAGGTCAACGCTAGAGAAGAATTGCATGTGCTGAAACCTCTTTAAGAGATCTTTGATATTCGGGGCTCTATCGTACTCGGGGACTAGTCTCTCATTTATGGACCTCGCATCGAGGCACACCCTCAGGGAGCCATTTGGTTTTGCCACAATAACCAGAGGGTTTAGGAAAGGCGTGGGAGCCTTTGAGATAATGCCATGGTCTTCCATTTCCTTAATGATCGTGCGCACCTTCGCGTGATATTTCTCCGGTATTGGATATGGGTTTTTCTTAAACGGTTCCCAGCTGGTAACCACCATATTGTATTTGAAGTTTAATATTTTCCCTGGGTGAGACCCGAAAACATTCTGGTGTGCTTCTATAATTTGCTTTAATTTCAATTTTTCCTCATCATTAATTTTAGCCTCATTTAGTTTAACTTGTACTACGTCCTCGAACGTAGGCTCTCCTTCTTCCTCATCTTTCTCCAAACTAGCAATCATCGCTTCGAACCTTTCTCTTATTTCTTCCATTTTCTCCTGGTCCCAATTCGGGAACTTATCCTGGTCATCTTCTTCGTTCCGAAATGACTGAGCGGTCCAGATTCTCTCTTCTTCCATGACTTCTGGCATATCGTTCAACCGTATATTTTCCTGATTCATATTTACGAAGAATTTTACATGGTTCTGGTCCATATCGATAACTGCTCTGTACTCTCGCAGAAGATCGGCTCCTAGGATGATATTGTACTCCATTTTATCCATAACCAGGAATGGATGCGCGAGTATGGCATTACCTATCTCTAGGTCTAGAAATACTTGTGTGTCGCATATTGTGGTGCGGTCGGGAATAATTCCCCGCACCTTTACCCTCGATACAGGGAGAGTTGGAACATTAAATTTTGACTGGAGTTCCCTCAAGAAAACCTTCGAAACTACACTTACGCTGGCTCCAGTGTCAACTAAGCAGCGTACGCGTATCCCGTGAACTCGGATATAAATTACTGGTAATTCTCGTATCACCCTTTTACAACTCGGTTTAGGATCTTCTAACAAGTCTTCCGGCTGGACTACCCAAGTATCTATTGTGATTATGGTCCATTCTAGTTCGTTTCGATGATCGCTACTCCGGGAAAAAACTATCTCCTCGTTTCTTAATTCTGGTTTTTTTTATCGCTCCACCCCCTGCAGAATATACGGCTGCGTGAGGGTTGAGATTATTTTCGCGGTTTTGCTCTCGATGGGCCTGGAGTTCGAGACTTTCCGCCCCTCTCATTTCTTCTGAAGAGGCCATCTCTCGGATGGGCCCCTGCCACTTGTCATTTCCAATTGGTTGGTTGCGCAGTTGTTCTACGTATCTCCTGGACTCAGCTTGTCGGTCTGGAATCTGGCTTTCATTTCCTCGGGGTCTTACCCACGACCGTCCGCCATCACCTTTCCACCTATTATAGGGCCTTCGGAAACGCTCAGTATAACCATACCGAGGGCCATTTTTTCTCTCTGGTCGTCTCCTGTACTCGTAATTTCTAGAATCCCAAGCCTCATGATATCGTTCTCGCGGCCTGTTCCATCTGGAGAGGTTCCGGTCCTCCGTCCTCGGTGATGAGTACGTCTCTCTAGATTCTTCTGTGCTTGTGCCCTGGGTTCTTCGCTTCGGGGATCCTCCTTCTGGCT
This sequence comes from Anabrus simplex, assembly GCF_040414725.1. Taxonomy (NCBI): domain Eukaryota; kingdom Metazoa; phylum Arthropoda; class Insecta; order Orthoptera; family Tettigoniidae; genus Anabrus; species Anabrus simplex. The sequence goes on from NC_090266.1 coordinate 147,288,069, forward strand.
TCGCATTTATAGTATGGACCGTTTCATGGTGCCTCTGTCTAACGTGTCCCCCGTTAGTTGTTTGATCGAGTTGCCGTAGGATGTGTTCCGCTTCTATGGCCGTTCGGACGTTTGCGGAGATCAATATCTTCTGAACTTCAGGCGGCAGTTGTTTTCCTATGGCCGAGATGAGTTCTAACTCGGATGGCGGACTATCGAGCTCCTTCATTCGTAATAACTGATTTACGAAATACTCACAGAAACGCGTCTGGCCTGTCGCGGAATACCGCCTTGAATATAATTCTAAGCGCAATCCCTGCTGCGCATCGATCCCCCAATATTTTTCAAGGAACCGGCGCCTGAACTCATCATAACTATCAAAGCAATATTTAAAAGCCTTGAACCATATGAGCGGTTGGTCCGCGAGATATCGCTCGACCACACGCAAGCGCTTGTCCACTGGGATGTGGTGATCTGTAAAGTACTGGTCCATCTCACTTAGAAAGCCCTTGGGGGTCATGTGCACGTTTGACCCAAACTTCTTCGGTTCATCGTGATTTAATCGCAAGAAGTTATATAATGGGATCGAACCAAGGTCCTGTGGCATGGGGATCTGACCTAGCGGAAGGCGAGTTGGATGCGTCTCGTTAATATGGGGTGACTCTCCCATCATGTCCGACTCTACATGGTTTCCTAACATTTCCTGGCTACCATTTTCCGGCTTTTTCAAGACTGACTTGAGACCGTCGTCTCTTCGAGCCTCTTGTGCCTTTAAGTTTTCGACTTCGTCCTGTAGCTCCATAATTAACTTTTCGTGCACATCAATTTTAATGGCTGCCTTTTGAGCTTTCAGCTCAAAATTCTCTACCTTCTCTCTCAGATCTTTTATTTTGCCTTGAGTTTCCCGTTGTTTTCCCTCGGCGGAAGTGTTAAGTTCGACCCTTGCCTGACCCATTTGTTGGTCGATGTATTCCTTGCATTTAGTTTCCGTTTGTTCCGCCACCTGTGTCAAATTTTCTTCGATCTCTTGGGACCTCAGAGATAAGTCTTCGAACTTAGTTCGTAGATGAATCATTTCCTCCGCTTCAGTATTTAATTTGACCTCTAACTCTTCCACCTTAGTCTGCTGAGCGATTAATTTATTATTAGCTTCGCTTATTCTTTCGTCTAAACGGACGTTTGTCTGATCCAATTTTAATGTAAGAGAGTCTATACGATGTGTAACATCGCTAATACTAGAGGTAAAAAGGTCCTTAAGTTCCGCGGCCTGGGCTCTGCCTGATGCTTCATACCCCTCTAATCGTGCATTAATCTGTCCCATATTACTAGTGTGATGATCTAAAATTGCATTTATTTTGCTGAATTGTTCCTGGTTTTCCGCGTTCATCTTACTGAAACGTTCCTGGTTTTCCGCGTTTATCTCTTCCAGTTTATCAAAACGTTCATTAAGCCGTGTATTTGCCTGCTCCAATTTCTCGTTCTGTTCGGCCAACAATTGGGCGAACATTGCCTTCACTGCCTCTAAATCCATGTTAAACTGTATTCTTGAGAATTAGTGCCCCCTTGAGATTGAGCTGCTTCGTGAAACCTTGGTTCATTCGACTTATTCCCTAACGAAAGAAGGTGTGTCTTTTGAAAAATACAGGATAATTTATGCCGAAACTAGCTTCATAACAGCTGCGTAACACCTCATAATAATTACCGTGCTTTCTCAGTATACTATACGTAATTCATGGATATCATCCCGATATATAATAAATACAATCTATGTTAGCCCTTTATGAAATAATAATAATAATAAGATTCGCGACTACAGGGGCTCGAGAATTTACCTGTACCTGAAACATGGTACGATCGATAAACATTGAATGCTCTCAGCTTCAAGACAGGCAAGATGCGTTTGCAGACAATTCCCCGTCTTAAACTGACAACATCGCACTGTTCATTTAGAAAACAAGAGTCGTGGGATGAGGCATCCCCTCTCATACGCGATATATAATCACTTTACGTGGGATATATCCCCTAAACTACCAAGGCCTGCTGCACATGCAGTACCTTTAGCCTAGACCCATGACCAGTGGAATTTGAAGAATTCCGTCTAATCATTTTATCCTCACTGTTGGGAAAATCATTTCACTGTTTCCATGAAGTTTCACAACTCCATAATATTATTGGGTCTGCTATAATCTGAGTGATTCCCGCGCATATTTCCACTTAACCTGGACGCGCGATATTTCATTCTTCTCCCTACAGTTATTATTTAAATTTAATTTACCTTATCACTCATTTAAATAGCATGTATTCCTCTGTTCTAACAAAAATCGAATATACGGAATAAATTCAGTGTTCCATTCGTTCAGTTCTGACCGTGCCAGTTTGGCAATACTACTTTACTAGGTTCTCCTTCAATAGTAGCGGTGTTCGAACTTGTGCCTAATATTTGGCTATGTCATATTTTCTATCGCCATAAGGGCATTACAGGATTTGCCAAGGAAAAAAAATAAAATACAACACGTGCGAGGTGTCAAACTCGATATCGCAACCTAGGTGTAAATCTGCCCATAAATAACACTGCACCACGTGTCGGGCGCCACACTTGATGTAACCTTTCGTGGTATCAGTACATCAATAGACCATAATATTCCCGCAACATGACGTTAAAAATGGAACACCTTGGATGAGGCCTTCGACCGGGCGCGGCGCCGAAGACCCCTTCTCCCCTACTAGCGTTACAAGGCACTAGCTGAGCCGGTAGAGACATACGGGTCGCAGTCTGTCCTTACTGGGCAGTAATCTAATAATTTACAGTAGGGGAATCATAATAATGAGAGGAATACTATTTACCTATGAAATGAGAAGAATGAATTACGTTTCTTTTTTAAAAAAAAATTTAATGCCTGAGAAAACACGTAGATAATTTATACATGGATATGCCACCATATTAAACATATAAATTAGACACCGTAAATTTTCTTGAGTGTGTAACTGTCCTCTCTAGTCCTTTCCCTAGAATTGCAATTCACTCTGAAGATATTCAAACATATTATGCACTAGTACCGTTGTACACAGAAGTAATTGGATGATGGCGTATCTTGTATTACTCGCCTTATTTACATTATTACACTATATATTCAAATACCAAGTCGTCGTCCTATTGGCGAGAATTAACATTAGCTATCGAATGAACCAGGTGAGGCGTATTTGATATATGAGCTTGTCTAAGATACCTGAAAGTCGTCTCACTTATTAGAAAGAAAAACACCTATCTCGCTATCTCATGAAATAAACAAATAATACACATCGTATGTTCCAATGGGATGTCACTTAAATATATACACGAATTCGACACTTATACAACGATGGTTCCTAAACGAATCATATTTAGCGAAACAGAAAAACAATACAGTATTCAAATACATATCACACCTGTGGAAAGAAGACAATAAATACACTCGACATTCACAATATAAATTACGGACCGGAGCATCCGCCCGTAGCTGATGGCAGCAGCATAACTGCCTCTGGTGCTGATGAGACATGAACTCATGTCCCATGACAATTGTGAAGTGTGACTTCCACCCTGAAAATCCCTAGTCGTTTTAATTAACATAAAGAAATGGGGGAATTCTCTCATTTATTGGAATTGTAGGTCTAACCAACGGTGTTTATTTCTGACTGGTTGCATGTAATATCGATGCCGGAGAGAAAGAGAACGAGCCCTCTAACACTAAGTTCCTCTCACAGCGGTGATAGTATTTCACATCCCTCCTTACCTGGCCGGACTTTAAATCTCACCGGCCAGCTGTTTACACTGTCCTCACCCTGCACTTTCACTTTCAACACAAGGGAACTCGGTCCCGTTATCTAGCCACCTCAGCATTTCGCTTCAAAATATCATTATTCATTGGATGCCACACGCATCAGTTAAACACATCGGCTTGCATCTAGCCTACTTTATACCATTAGCACGGGATAAACAACCTTGCGCATACTTTGCTTATATTTCATCAACACCGCATTCGATCTATTCCTTATCAGCTGGAGTAGCTCGATCTCACTTCTCGACATAACCAATACACGCATATTATGGAAGAAAGAAGGGCCCTAGCATTCGGGACAAAGTATGCTAACACTCGCGTTCTAAATAAATTCACACATTATCACACTTCACTTGTCATATCGAGGTTTCTTCTTCGCCATACTTAATTTATACAGGGGATGACCTAACACATTACGTGAAGCATCTACTACAGAAAACCTTGAAATTTCCAGATGACTCATATTACTCGTATCTTTTTATCGATGGTACAGGGAATGATTTTCAAGAATATTAAATAATCCCTTTTAATTCCCATAGTGCTCCACGGTAAATCAAATCTAGGGTCTTAAATTACCATGCATGAATTCCCATATTAAATAAAGAAATACGGTCCCCGACCGTGAAGAAACATAAACACTAGCCCTATCAATAACTACTGCCATCCCTTTGAGAACAACGAAATCCTACCCTACATTTCTAAAGAATCTGCATGCATTAAATATTTACATTTTTACAGGAAATAGACTTTCAAATATTTTCACAATACTCATCTGCCTGGATCACCCCACAGCTCACCCAAGAAGGCACATCTAGTCGTTTAGTCGTCCATTACGACAGTATCAGCAACCTGGAGTCCGGTGTTCGGCTGCCGCTGGGTGGATGGCATGATGTCTTGATTCGCCGTACACAGTAGGAAGTCCTTGAGGTTCCACGGCGTCTTGATTAAGTGCGGGCCTCCCGTTGATTCTCTTCTTTCTCGGAGACTGATGTCACTGGCACACCACAATGAGGGAATCTGACTTAATTATAATTGTGATAATTGGCAACACATTATAATTTTCTATGATCAGAGAGACTCATAGGCTCGAGTCCTCTAACCAAGCACCGGTAATGTTTGTAGCCCGTTGCTTTCCCTATTGGCTGTCTATCCCACTGTCGGCAGTTTAGGCCCTAATTATCACGTTCGCACTTTCACTGTTATTAGAAGTCCCAAAGCTACCCTTACGAACGTGGTTTGACCTTGCCTAATTCAGCACTAGTTTATATGGGAGTACAGATTAGCTACTACGTCTGGGATTTTTTTCTTTACCGATATCGCCCTGAGTTTACGCGTCACCACTGAGCCGCACTTTCTCCTACACCTGATCATTCATCATTATATGGTTACTGGATCTCCCATGTTATTTCTTCGGCAGTTAATACACTCGTGAATTTACTTACACGATTTCACAGCCTACTAGCGTTTGATTTACGTTTTCTTTACTCATATATTCATACACATAAGCGCTCTGCATATCATATGACCGTCATGGTTAGGGTTAAATACCGCACTCTGTTAGTATCACTAAATCTTCACTCCACTGTTACATAATCATATCACTGATAGAATTTCAGCTACATAAACACTATTCAAATGATTATTGACTGGTCACACTTTGTAGCACTGAAGCAAAGAATACCGAAGAGTCACTCACATTAGGTACCACTTCACTATGCCACTGGCAGAATAGAACAAGATGCTTGCCTCAGTTCGCACCCCCTTTTATCATGAAACGTGTCAGACTCGAAAGAGAGGGTAAGACTCCTCCTACTTGCAGAAATCGGTCCGGTGGCACGTGGTTTCTAGGATCGATCAATGCATCAAATTAAAGCTCAATTGCGCGAGTTTTTACTGATCACTTGTCATTTTGATTGCTTCACGCATTTTGCTTTAATCTCGAAAGCGTCCTTTGATATCCCAGTGAGGGAGGGGCTTGCAATTTGGCGGTTCCGTGGCTTCGGTCACCCTAACAGCTTTCTCCAGATGGTGAACACCTGTGGGATGTCCGTAGACTGCGTAGATTATTCCATTAGAATCATGTAAAGGACTTCTTGGTGTCAAAATTTTCTATAAAATTCGCCGCTTTTAATGAACCTTGAGTCATGAAAATCTGCCTTGTAGTATGCGAGTTATGTTAATTTCTCTCCTGAAAACAATTGAAGACAGGTTTCTGGCAGCGGTGTTTCCGCGGGAAAAGGAGCGGAAAAGTGATATTTGCCAACGCTGGGCACGACCTCCGTGACCTACTTGCTGTGGGAGTGTTTCTTTCTCTGTCGCGCCTGAGTGAGAGCGCTTCTGGCCGGAGGCGAAAATATGTCTCGGTACAGTACTTACGCGCAAAGAGAGTTTGGTGCGTGGGGCTGACAGCTCGCCACTCGCACCCCGTGGAGGGTGGGCGTGCGCTGACTTGGGCGCTAATTAACGTATGAAAGCGCGGAAAACGGCATATTTGAGCGGCGGAATGCCACAATATATTGTTGATGATGTGATGAACGGTCACAATACTAGCGTAACTAAGCCTCTGTGGCTCAGATGGCAGCGCGCTGGCCTCTCACCGCTGGATACCGTGGTTCAAATCCCGGTCACTCCATGTGAGATTTGTGCTGGACAAACGGAGGCAGGACAGGTTTTTCTCCGGGTACTCGAGTGCGACAGGCTTCGGCAGCAGGCAAAATTCCTATCCTCACCGCTAGATAGGGGCTTCATTCCATTCCTGACCTGGGCGAAGGACTGGAAACAGGCTGTGGATTTTCATTTTCACTAGGGTAACTAAAGTGCAGGGAAATATTTCAAATTTAGTTTATTTTTGGCTATATGTGAAGAATAAAAATAAGTTATATCATCACGAGTACAGTAGTGCTTAGTTTCTGAGTTTCCTGATTTTCAAGTGTGATGTTAGGGTATTAAAGCGACATTCCGGAGATAAAGATATTTTTTTTTACCTAACGCATGGATTTTCACGAATATTTATGGGAATGTCACCTACATAAAAGTAGATGTATCACGAATATTTCTTTCATGTGTATGTTGGGTATTCAGCCCGAAGGCTGGTTTGATCCTCCACAGTTCCACTGAAAGCTATCAACAGATAGCCTAGGCGTCACTGAAGAAGCGTACTAGGGAAATGAGGAGCGAGGTAGTTTCGCGTTACTTTCTTCACTGAGCCAGTAGTTGCTACTGCATATCCGCCTGCAAAGCCCACTGAAATGCTTGCACCAACTGATCCTATGAGCGATATTTTCAAGCCATTCATAACAGGAACTGGCTGCATAAGGAATGTTATTGCTAGCATCGCTCATACCTCGGTGACTTTCATATTGTCAAAGCCAAGGATGAGACTGAGACAGGTCAATGAAAGTAACAAATTGCTCTAGCCCATACCAGAAAACACAGTGGAGTGTAAACACCACATCTCACCAGCAGGGGCCTCAATATATGCAATTAATAGTTTTTCCGTCCGGCTCCTTGGCTAAATGGTTAGCATGCTGGCCTATGGTCACAGGGGTCCCGGGTTCGATTCCCGGCAGGGTCGGGAATTTCAACCATCATTGGTTAATTTCGCAGGCACGGGGGCTGGGTGTATGTGTCGTCTTCATCATCATTTCATCTTCATCACGACGCGCAGGTCGCCTACGGGAGTCAAATCAAAAGACCTGCACCTGGCTATCCGGACATATCCTCGGGCACTCCCGGCACTAAAAGCCATACGCTATTTAATTTTCATAGTTTTTCCAAAATAAATTTTGTGAAATTTTTAAGTCCATTTTTCATTAAATTTAAGTAATATGTTAAAGTATACATTACCTGCATTATCATTATGGACTATTATGCCTTTCAGCGTTCAGTCTGCAAGCCTCTGTGAATTTACTATACGTCGCCACAATCCTCGGTTTGCAACTAGTCTTGTGGCCTCGTTTAGTTCTATACCTCTTATCTTTAAATCGTTAGAAAATATATGTATGTATGTATGTATGTATGTATGTATGTATGTATGTATGTATGTATGTATGTATGTACGTTAAAGTAAATTCGTAATTAGTTAGATAATACTTCTTTTAAAAACACTACGTATCGATTTTTGTGTGTATAATTTATATAAGGAGATATATCGTACTAAAGATTGTGTAATTTTTACGTTCTAAATATTTTTTAAATCCCTACTACTTGAAAAAATTCTGCAATCAAAAATTCCATACGCAGGTTTCTTAATATAGCTGTGATACAAACACCATACAAATTTTGTTACATTTGGCAGAATGTTATGGGAGAAAATTTTATTTAAATGTAAAATTACAATTTTCGAACAAAGCATTATTACAGTGATAAATTGTTTGAATTCAGCGGAATAACTTCGTGGCAAGAAGAAAGAACCTCAATCCTTTCAAATTCAGTCATTACAAAAATTTCACGAAAATTACCGAAATATCGTTTATCTCCAGAGTGTCGCCTTAAAATGAGGTTATTGTCTAAAATTGTGGTACACCTATGTGGCAGTCTTCAAGCCCAGTGTTTCTAAATTTCCACCCTCCGTCTGAATAGGCCTTATCGAGTTCCGAATATGTTCAGACACTCCTCACGTTGTTAATATTGTCTGCTGCTGTCCATTCTATGTAGGGTCGTTCATTTCAACCAAGACAAATATGCATTATATTACAGAGTGGGAAAAATAAAATTCGCCCAGGAAAGGCAGACTGAGCATACTTGTTTAGTGACCAGTTGAATGAAACATAAATTGGTACTCACGATAAAACAGCGCGTGTTCATTGTCGAGTGTTATGCGAAGCACAATCCGTGGAAATCCTAGGCTGAAATGTTTGCCCAAGTGTTTAAGCCTGGAAATGTGTTGGCAAATCCTCCAGCAAAGTCTGCAATGCAAACGTTAGTGGCAAAATGGCGCGAAATTGGCTCTCTGTAGCGAATAAAAACCGTAATTTCGAACACCAGAATACATTGCTCGAGTGAAAGAAAGCCTTGAACAATGATCAACGAAATCTCAAAGCCACTTATCTGTGCAAGTGGGAATTAAGAGATCGCAGTGTCGAAACATTACCAAAAAGACCTGCAACTTTCAAATTTACTGTTGTTCATGCCTTAAAGCGCCCATACTAACCTTCGCGTGTTGACCATGTGGGAGATGCGTACGCGCAGACATGTGACAGCAAACGATTGAAACCATCGTTTTGAGCATTTCCTGTAATGAGCAGTTCTTCTGTTCATTAACATTCCGCGACAGTCTTATAAATAATTTCCGGTCCAGTTATATTTTACCCACCCGGTAGGCCTATATCAATGTCTCGGATTCAGTTCTATGCAATAAACGTATTGCAGATACTGAGATCGTCTTAGACTGTCAGTTAACTCAGAAATGCATCACTTCTGGACCATTATTCATTTGACCTATTTTTCATCCCCGAGTATGAGAAAACCATTCCTGAAGTTTCGCACCAAATTTTGTTACGTTTTCTTTTATTGCAATAGTCCTGGCCCTGATTGAGCTCTCACCTTTTGAGTGCATCAAGTTTCAACCCTCCTTAGATATGCTGGGGGCGAACCAGGGTCTTCCGCATAAGAAGCAGACGCACTTAACATTCTGGACGCGGCTGACAACATGACGTAACTGGTGAATATAGCATTGTCAGGACAGAGTCTTATCCATTTCCCTGTAAGCCAAGACATCCAAAACGAAGTTTATTTGCAGACGAAGGGCAAATCCTTTTTCACACCTCGATCTGCCAATAGCACGTGAACACTTGGTCAAGTAACGAAGGGAAAGAAGGTGTTCAATGTTGCTGGATTTTGCGGATCTCAGCATACAGTACTTACTCATTTACTACTAAAATATGCGGAATCAGTAAAGGATATATTGCTCCTGCTGGTGCTGGTGATCTACATCTACATCTGTTTCAAACTATTCGAAATTTAAAGTTCACGTGTTGAAGTATTATGTCCGACTTGACGTAGGATGTCCCGAAAGCGTTTAAATCGTTCATAGAATAGAAGTGTACACACTGAATTGACTTGCGCCAGTTGAAATCTATACCGTCTTAAACAAGATAAATATATTTGCTTAAGTTCTAAAACACAAAGTAACCAGGGCTGATGTCCTTGAAGTTAGGCCCGTTTAAACATCAAGCAAGCACAAAGTAACCAATCTAGTTCCTGTACAGTACAGCCGTATGGACCATCCTCTGTCATGCCCTGGTCTACTCAGTGCGCACGGAGAATTCCGCATTTCGATTAATCGGTTATACGAGTACAGTATTTTAGAATTCAAGGAACACATTGTTTTAGGTGTTCCAGGTTCTGCAGGGAGAATAATCGGCATTAGTGGATTCTCAGTGTTGTTAAAGAACTCTGAAACTCCGTGAGCTCCACGTGAGTGACTTGCAAGTATTCCAACGTTATTACCTCATATGACGCACAGCTTTCAATCATTCACAGTGAACCACTTCAAATAAATGAAGTGAGGCATATTAATTGGCTGACATATTAAAAGTTCAACAACCATCGTATTCAGCCGAAGCCTCACAAAGTGAGAAATTGAGGGAATCATTTTTTCTCTCATGGAACAAAATTGTTATTGTCGTAGCATGTCATACACAGTCAACAACCCAGGTATTTCACGTGAAAGTGTTGTCTGTCATTTTTTATTACTGAGATTCATTGCTCTCTGTTAGGAGTATTTCTCTTTCACTGCTGCATTTTTTACAACACAAGAAGTCTTAACTGCATAACTAAATGAAGAAGTTAAAAAATATTTTTTTTCTATTTGTTTTACGTCGCACCGACACAGATATGTCTTATGGCGACGATGGGATGGGAAAGGCCTAGGAAGTGGAAGAAAGCGGCCGTGGCCTTAATTAAGGTACAGCCCCGGCATTTGCCTGGTGTGAAAATGGGAAACCACGGAAAACCATCTTCAGGGCTGCCGACAGTGGGGCTCGAACCCACGATCTCCCGATTACTGGATACTGACTGATCTTAAGCGACTGCAGCTATCGAGCTCGGTAGTTAAAAAAAATAAACATTGCTTATTTATGTATTTTAAGTTGAAGTGAGTAGAGAAAAGTCGACTGCTGCAATGAACACTACATTGAACTGAGTCGGCAAAACCCGACTGCCGTACCGAAAGAGTTACGGAATAAGATTTTATCGAGAATAATTCATCGCTGTTCGGGCAAAAGGTCATATTTCCCGACGCTCTTTCTTTCCAATATTTTCCTTAAGATTGGTCACGCCTCCCAACCACATATAGATGTGCAGTCCTTCAGAACATTCTTCTTTGTGTTCATTTTCGTATGCCAAAGTGTAAAGGAAAATGAACTTTATGTAGGAGTTTGTAAATAAGTCTTGCAAACATATATTCCCACAATGCGCTAAGCGAAGGTTAATTTTTCTTTACACGTCTGCATAGGAAAATGAACACAACGAATATTGCTCTGATCGACTAATTATCCATATGTGGCTGGGAGGCGTGACCAATCTTAAGGACAATAATGCATAGGAAGAGCACTGGAGATATAAAATTTGCCCGAACAGCCACGAATTTATTACGCTTTGATGATCGCAACTAATTTACTAAAATGTGTCGTTTTATAACAGACTCGGTGGATAGAATTGAATTTTAAATTGTCCCATTTAAAATAGGTAATTCCGGACATTGTAGAGTTCGTAAGGGAGGCAACATTTCTCTGGACAGGTGCATGTATACTTGAAACGGCATGGGAAATATCTCGACGGTTAGCATCCCTATTTGACACTCGCAGGCTCAGATTCTGACATGCACCGTGATGGAAGTTGCTCTCCAACGCCCTTTTCACTATCCAAAATGTATGTTTCACTGATTTATCTATGGTTTCGATGTAGCATACTGGACGGGGCGCGAGCAATACCTCGTATTCCTTTTTCCTTAAGACTGATCACGCCTCCCAGCCACACATGGATATGCAAATGCAGTCCATCAGAACAATTTTCGCTGAGTTATTTTTACTCTGCCAAAGCGTAAGGAAAATGAACCTCACTGTACCGTACTGTAGGAATGTATATTTTCATTAAGTATTTACGCACTCTTACAGGTTCATTTCCCTTTACTCATTAGCGCAAGAAAATGAACGCAACGAATATTGCTCTGATCGACTAATTATCCATATGTGGCTGGGAGGCGTGACCAGTCTTAAGGAGAATAATGCATAGGAAGAGCACTGGGAGATATAAACTTCCTGAGGTCCAGGGCTAGTACCGACGAATGGGAGTGCTTTGTCTGTGAATTCTAAATATCTTTGCCCATCATGACTAGCGCGAGCAGTTCTAACGGGAAAATGGAGGTGAAAGGTATATCGTAAATAACACAAAAATAATTTTTGTTGAAAGAAAAATAACATGATCCATGGACCAATAACTATTTTAATTAATGAGCTAGCACCGGCGATTGAGGGCGCTACGTTTGTGGATACTAAATATCTTTGCCCATCATGACTAGCGCGGGCAGTTCAAACGGTAAAATAGAGGTGAAAAGTATATATATGTATATAAAATAAGAGTTTTGTCTGTACATTGCTCAGAATCTAAAAGGGATGGCATTTCTGTATCAGTCATGTCCACAGTAACAAGGAAATGCACTTTTTAGTTTTCAGTAATTTATGTCTGTCTGTCTGTCTGTCTGTCTGTCTGTCTGTCTGTCTGTCTGTCTGTCTGTCTGTCTGTCTGTCTGTCTGTCTGTCTGTCTGTCTGTCTGTCTGTCTGTCTGTCTGTCTGTCTGTCTGTCTGTCTGTGTGTACACGCATCACGAGAAAACGGCTCAAGAGAATTTAATGAAAATCGGTATGCAAAGTCAGGGAATAAGTCGCTACAATCTAGGCCATAAATAATGTTATTCACGCTGACTGAAATGGTAGTTTAGGGGAAGGCCTAAAATTTAATTCTCAAATATTTATGTTATTAGTGCTCGTATCTGAATGAAAATCGGTAGACAAAGTCGGGGAATAAGTGTCTATAGTCAAGGTCATAACTAATTTTACTCACGCTGAGTGAAATGGTAGTTTAGGGGAAGGCCTAAAATTTAGTACTCAAATATCTTTTATTAATGGTCGTATCTTAACGAAAATCGAGTCGGGGAATAAGTCGCTATAATCTACGCCATAAATAATTTTATTCACTCTGAATGAAATGTTAGTTTAGGGAAAGGCCTAAAATTGAATTCCCAAATAATTGTTGTTAGTGGTCGTATCGATAAATACTACATAACTTAAGTTATATAACATTATATTTCCGAACATTTATATCTAGGCATTGTTACCATACCGGCTATGATCGGAGATATTCATGAATTTGTATTTTTGTTACTACGTCCTTATCAGCGCCGAGTCACGAGAAAATGAGTAAACAGGATTTAATGAAAATTGGTATGTAAAGTCGGAGAATAAGGAAGTGCAGTCTACGCTATACATAATTTTATATACCGGGTGAGTTGGCCGTGTGGTTAGGAGCACGCAGGTGTGAGCTCGCATCCGGGAGATAGTGGGTTCGAACCCAACTGTCGGCAGCCCTGAAGATAGTTTTCCGTGGTTTCCCATTTTCACACCAGGCAAATGCTGGGGCTGTACCTTAATTAAGGCCACGGCCGCTTCCTTCCCATTCCTAGGCCTTTCCTGTCCCATGGTCGTCATAAGACCTACCTGTGTCGGTGCGACGTGAAGCAACTAGCAAAAAATAAGACGCCCTAATATCACAGAGTCTAAAGGAAAATAAATGTGAAGGCCTACAATATAGAAAGCTCATAAAATTGATCAACAATAACATTACATTGACCATTGTTTGGTGTGACGTGCTTTGTCTTCTGTTGCCACTCATCTCCGATAGATAGGAGTACTGCTGCGTACTGAGTATTTTTTTATTATTTGCCTTACGCCGCACAGGCACAGTTAGGCCTTATGGCGACGATGGGATAGGAAAGCGCTATGAGTGTGAAGGAATCGGCCTTGGCCTTAATTAAGGTATAGCCTTTTTCCTGGTATGAAAATGGGAAACCACGGAATAACATGTTCAGGGCTGTCGACAGTGGGGTTCGAATTCACTATCCACCGGATGCAAGCTCATAGCCGCCCGCCCCTAACCACATGGTCAACTCACCCGACGTACCGAGTGTAACAGTCTGCTTAAATATCGGCGAAAAGTAGCTGGGAGTCAGATAACTTTCATCTTTAGCATGCCATTCCTCTGTTTCATAAATTTTTCCAATACTACTGGTACGTAACACACTGGTTCATCACAGCATTCGAGCTATTCAATTCCTCCTCAGAGGCACTGATTGGAATGAGAAGTGTGCATATTTAACGGAATAATAACAGCGGAGTGTTCACGGCTGTCTGCGGCCTGGTCATTCCAGCTCTGGAACTTTGGACTGTTGACACCGTAGTACTGTTCGTTAAAAGTGAGAAAATGTGCAGTTTTTCATTTGATCGAGAATTTTATATGATAATATTGCTTTTAATCGCTACATTCCTACTGCCTTTTTTGTAAGGATCTCTGTTGACTTCAGTTAGGAAAACCACAACGTCAGTTTCTCTGAGAATCCCGTAGCGAAGCACGGGTACATCAGCTAGTCGTAAGTAAAACAGAAATGATTTTTGTTGAAAAAAAATAGCATGATCCCAGGACCATAAACTATGTTAATTAATGAGTAGGGACCGTATTTTTAAATGCATATGTGCGTATGCAAATTCATATTTTGTGCGTTTACTGGATTTATTACATGTCGTCGCTGCCGGGACAAAACCTCCTATGTGGAATATTTTAGTTTAGAACTTTGGCCGGAATAGTTTTCTCATCTAAGGAGCAATATTGTGTGAATACTCCCAAGGCATTCTCGTTCCTTATAATGTATGTGCGGCTGGTCAGTATATCTCCAAAAATATTATCACATAGGAGGTTTTTTCCCTGCAACGACGATATATCACCATGTACTGTACATTTGAGATTAAAGTATAATTTAAAACATCAGGAACAAAATTAGTTTCGCCTGCCTGTTGGACATCCCTTGTAAGGAACTTCCTGAATGACAGATACCGAGATAGCAGTATTTTACGCAAGCACGCTGCCTGGCTATTTCAGGATTGGGATGGGGTGGGACATTCCTTTCACCATGTGGGCAGCCAGTAGCCCGGGGTTAGTTTTGTGAGGAGTTTCTTCAGTTCCTTAATTGTGCCGAAAGTTGAAGGTAAAGGGCCCGGAAAGCCTTCAAATTGCGAGTCTTGGATAAATCTATCAAACTTTTAAATTTCGGAAATCACTTCCGGCCTAAATGCAGTGCCGGAAAAAAATCTAAAATCATTTGTATCTTTACTCGTTTCCTTTTTGATTCAAATCCCAGCCAAATTAACTTATTTACATAATACTTTCCTTGGTTGAATAGTCTCAGGCGATTTTTGATTTTTTGAAAAATGTCCACACCGAATATAGTTCGAGCCAAACGGCTTAAGTGCAACTCTGCATTGACCCACATTAGCGCTCGTTGTGGTAGAAAAAGGCTAACTGCTAATCTAATCGATCGGATAACGAAGAGTAGGAAATGTCCGACTCGTTGGCTGAACGGTCAGCGTACTGGCCTTCGGTTCAGAGGGTCCCGGGTTCGATTCCCGGCCGGGTCGGGGATTTTAACCTTAATTGGTTAATTCCAATGGCACGGGGGCTGGGTGTATGTGTTGTCTTCATCATCATTTCATCCTCATCACGACGCGCAGGTCACCTACGGGTGTCAAATAGAAAGACCTGCACCTGGCGAGCCGAACCCGTCCTGGGATATCCCGGCACTAAAAGCCATACGACATTTCATTTCAGTAGGAAATGATTGTAATTTTTAGAGATGAAAAATGTATTCCCGTATTTTATCACATTATACTTACCTAGAATTCGTAGCTCATGTCCCTAGGATGTTTTCAACATGAGTTGCTTGCCAGAAGGGCTAGAACTGTGGAGTTTCTAATTATTTCTTTGTTGGCTGGAAATTAAAGATGGACTCTCAATTGTCCATACGAATTTAGGAAAATAATGCGTCACGATCGCTAACAGTTAACTCATCAAGCGTCGATTTGACCTACAGGTTAAACGACCGACGTGTTCGGTAAGGATTTTTATATTAAGTGATTCCTTAATTTAACACAAAAGTGGCCAATAATGTCGGAAGGGTTTTTAACCATCATCCCATCGCAGACCACGATGGCACTCTTCAGTTGGCTTCCTCAGAAATAATTTACCTCGTCCGCAACCGAGCAAAATAAAAGATAAGTTAGTGACAGAAGTATGCGAGCAATATCTAACGTCTGTTAAATGACATGAGCTCCAGCCGCGATAGTACAAAGAACAAGGGCGTAACGAATGCGATACAGACCCGCCTGCCGAAATAAAATTCGGGCCCCCTCAAATGGAATGAAGACTACATGAGAAAAGGGAGGCAAGTCAGGATTTCATAATTTTATACAGGAGCTGATTTAAAGTTTGAAACTAAATAACGTTCATTTGTCTTTAGCTATCTTACAACGATGGTATGTAATGGAACAAACATATATTTCTCTGCTACAAAATACAATATTAGGCAATTTTTTTTCAACAAAGCACAACATATTGAACCCTTTTGGTCCTTATTGAGGGATACCTACCTTCCTTACCTATCAGCAAAGTTCATGAGATCTGTCTCTTGGGTCGTTTCGGGTTCTTCGTCACTTGCTGAGGTAAAGGTAGGGTTCATTAATTCTAATCTATCTACTGGAATGAAAGGTCTGTTTAAAAGATTCCTATTTATTCAGGAAATTCTGAAGCAATCTGTCACTGGTATCATAGAAGTCAACTGTATCCACTGGACACCACAATCATTTTTACATAATGGTCAGAACACTGGTGTGAGACTTTAACGTAATTGCCTGATGGGCATTCTTACTAGAAACCATTATCTCAATTATTAATCATTTAAGAAAGGAAAGTCTGGAAATCCTTAAATTCGGCTTCCATGTGAGACCACATGTACCATCATAGTGATTCGTTATGGTCCAGCCCTCGTAACACGAACTCTGGACTCTGAGTATAATTAAGGCCGTCCAATCGGTGTGTGCCACACAGTGGTTCTACGGCATGGACCCTTAATTGAATCGATGTGACCTGCGTCTATGTCATGGACCGACATCTAATCTTCTAAGTTACTTTAAAGTCATTGTGGATGATGACCGCAAGGAAATGATGCTACGATGGCATATGGCCCTAATCTAAGTCACTGAGGTTGATGACCCCCTGACCATCCAAGTTTCTATGCTGAAGGCTAAACACAATTAAGTTACATCGGTTGATGACCAAAGTTCCACTTTACTATCCCCAGCACATTCATTGCTCAATCAATCAAAGTTCAATAATCACAACAATAGCAATGCTCACAAACTTTGTGGCAGTAAAATCCATTTCCTTCGGATATGTCCCTTTAATCTTTACTTTATTTTTAATATTCCCCAGACAACAAACTAAAATTTCCAGAATGCATCTCCAAGTTATTCGCTTGATTAAAGTTATTTTAAAATGCGGTTTCACTGAATTTAATAATTTAATAAATTTAAATGATTTAACGAAATATTAACAAACAACAAATTTTATCTCCGCGGACTCTGGTTTCCTCACAAATTTCTACGCAGCTGCGATGTAAATTCAATATTGCGATGTTTATCTGGCTGGAAAAGAATTTGTTACATCATTCATGTCCAGCTATATATCTCATCTCGTGATATCATGCTTAAAAATCTAATCTAATCCTAACCGTTTAACACTTGGATATCCTAATAATCTACGTACAAACCAAACAACTCGCCATATAATTACGATGTCATATCTCGTCATCACTGAATTTTGCACACCCCTCGCAGACAAACCGATCAATCACGACCATCGCTCTATATTTTGGACAACCCTAAATTTGGTTACTCTGTTCCTTATACTCAAAGTTCATGGTTTCAAATGTTCATTACGTCCCCAATTACAGTATTTCACAATACTTAGATCATTACCGGCTATGAAATTTCAACTAAATCCAGCATTTTAACGTTTCCCTGGCCGAGAATACAGTCTCAATACCAAGCCTGTCCCGTTAGATAGCTGAGGTGTCTCACCCCCCTCGCTCGCTTGGCAGTTACAGGAACCACCTGGTTTATTCACAGTTGACTGACTTCTCAAATGTTCCCTTTAAACTCTGCCGACATAATTAAACAAATACGATATTCTAACCAACAAAATGCACAGATTATGCTTCAAGATGCCCACACTAATTATACGCGTCGCCAATTGATACCGCTACAGATTTCTATGAATTTCTTTCCATTCCCAACATTATAAATATTCCTCGGGCTATCATATCCCGGCTTCAATGACAGGACTCTAACCTGATTCGCACATCTCATCTCAACTCATATAAAACACTCCTCGGGCTTCAGTGTCCCGGCTTCAATGACAGGTCCAACCTGATTCACAAAACTAACCTCTGTTTCCCAGCTCCACAATTATCATCGACAAAGAACTGGAATAAAATCCTCACTAGAAAATCCGACATCTAATATCGCACAATGCATTACTCATGAATAACTTCGCATAAATGATATCGTATTTAATAACTTGATTTTTACGAGAAATGACTGAAACATTCTACTAGATCTTTTTATTGTCAGTCAGACACAGTTTAAAATGGGCATAGAAAAACGTTTCTCTCCGTGACCAAATTCATCTCCCTTGGCTCTCACCCGACAGCGCGCTTCCTCTCGATTGAAAATGAGTAACCATGGATTATTATTATTAACGTCAAATTGCAGTCAGAAGAAATTTACGTCGAATGAACATCTTACTTTGACATCACAAAATATAGGCAGTACACTCACACGGATGACGATCTACATTGGACGTGATATCACTTCGGAACCCTATTCAATAACTTTTTACAACATTATATGGCACTCGCAAGACTTCAAAAATTTATCCAAGTGGAAAATAAAACAAATGACTCTTTTAGTCGTACTCTCACATTTACAAAACTTAGTAGGGCGACCACTGCGTCGTATATCCCCATGCAAATACACTTTTAGAAATCACGATACGAGATATAAGAGGTAGTAAGATGGGAAGTCACCTACCTCATGTCGTCACGCCAGTATTCATCTTAGGGCTCACCTGTGACCCTGGCATTTTATTTAGCCATCTTTACATTCATGGCTGTACATCTCATTATGTTTCTTCAGGTTTCCTGGAATAAAGCATAAAAAAAAAGAAATGCCCTTCACTTGTTTGCGGAGCGCACACGATGGATTATAATTATTCCCGCACACGAATTACTTAATCACATTAGAATATTTCAGTACTTTGACCGTCCTATCTGGTACACTTATTTCTCTCAAGAAAACTATCTCCCCATGGAGTCAAGACTTAGCCGCAATGGCTAAAATCTGCAGTCGAACTCAGTCTACTTTCGTTGGTGTGATTTCGCAGAGCAGCTCAACAATTTTTCGTCCGCTTTGTATCACAAATGCCGGAGAAGGAAGCTTCGTCATGGCGTCCCTTCATATTTATAGCAGTTACCCCCTCTCTTCGGATCTCTCCCTTTGCCGCCAAGAAAATTTCTATAAATTTTCTGACTTACCTAAACTGCAATTTCAAGAGTTTTGAAAGTGACTACATGCTTGCTACATTTCTGGCGGTAGTGTTCATGGACATTTAAAAATTTTACGGGTTCGATTTGTGAGATGATCGACCTCCTTTGATAGGCACTATATTTTTTTGACTTGGCGTGGTCACGCCGTGTACACGCGCTTTGAAATAGTTCATAAAAATGACTTGAGATTCTTCCGCCGTCGACACGTGTGGTTGACGTCACGTACCCCAGAGCGTGGGACCGAAGGTAATCACCCCCTCGTCACGTGTCAAATCCATGCTATCAAGAATCCAACTTTTAATTTAATTGATATATAATGCCTAATGTTCTTAGGGCACAAAGGTCATGGGTTCAATATCAATAAAATTGTTTCAACGAATCACCTTTTACAACAGAATAGGGAGGTAAGTCAACAAATCTATTATTGTTTTAGCAAAATGTAATCAGATTGTTTTCTCCTCATTCATTTTCTTCGTAATTTATGTTCAGGTGGTAGATTGGTGTAATAGATTTGAGCCTCCTTAGAACAAAACTGTCAATTCTTTGAGGTCTTTGAACTCTTTTCTGATATCGGTAGACATCCCGCGTATGCTCTTGGAGGATAACGAAGTTCATTAGGTTCCATATCACGTACAATGCTTCTTTCTGAACTCTTCTTGCGCACAACAGTGGAAATCCATGCTGCATTGTATAATTCCCGATGGATGACTAGGCGCGGATGGTCTGCTTCAACTTTCAATTCCTAGATTGGCCTGGTTGGAATGGGACACTTCTTACAGTGGTAATCATCAAGGAAGCTGCTCCATTCTCTGATCATTCCAACGTCCACTTCTATAACTTTGAAGGGTTCAGGTTTCACTCTCGCACGTTGGAACACCTCAACACAGTCTTCAGAAATTTCTGTCACAATTTTTGTGTTTATCAGTACCATATCTTTGTCACATTCCAGGTATGAATGCCCTCTTACTGCGAATGTGACATGAACAGACATAGACAGACGTTTCTGCTCGTGGACAATATAGTGTAAGTATCGGAAAAGTGTGTGATTTATGCTCTGCCCTGCTGCTAAGTCACAGTAGATATTTAAATGCCGGACTTCTGGGCTAAGAATTATTGTAGTGTATTCATTAAGAATTTCTGCCGTCAATTTCAGGGTAAACATAGAAAATAGCCTTGTTGTCAGACAACTGGTGGACAGTCATGTTCCATAGCTAAATGGTTAGCGTGCTGGCCTTTGGTGACAGGGGGTCCCTGGTTCGATTCCCAGTAGGGTCGGGAATTTTAACCATAACTGGCTAATTTTGCTTGCACGGGGGATGGGTGTGTGTGTCGTTCTCATCATCATTTCATTCTCATCACGACGTGCAGGTCGCCTAAGAGCGTCAAATCAAAAGACCTGCATCTGGCAAGCGGAACTTGTCGGACAATCCCGGCACTAAAAGCCACACGCCATTTCATTTTCACTGGTGGACATTCAAGTTAAAGACGCTCAAATGTCGCTTGTAATAAACAATGTTTGTAGAAATATTTGGACAGGGGAATGTTTTCGGATTATTTTTTTATTTAATTTTTTTGCTTTGCTTCGCACCGACACAGATATGTCTTATGGCGACGATTTTCGGAAATCTATGGACACTGATTCAGTAATGGGACCCCTTCCACTCTTCATTCTTACTTCACTTTTGTGATTGTAAAAACTCTCAGCGCTAAGAATGTTCACTTTATGTTGGGTTTCTAGATACATGATCCTCTTCTGTAATTGTTCTCTCATCACTTCACTTGGTGTACTAAACTGAGATAAGAGTGATTTCTTATTAGCAACAAACTCATCGCAGGTACGGCATGAATCTCTTCTGGTACACCCGTAGGCAATATTGAACCGTGTACTGAAAATTGTTCGGTAACTGTTATATCGATGGCTTACTAAAACCTCGTATCTCCCAATGCACTTCCTATTAATTTTCTTCCTTAAGACTGGTCACGCCTCCCAGCCACATTTGGATGTACAGTCCATCAGAACAATTTCCGGTGTGTTCATTTTCCTACGGTTGCGTGTAAAGTAAAAGTAACCTTACATACGTTGAACTGTAGGAGTGCTTAAATTCGCCATGAAAACATCTCTACAATACTGTATTGTAAGGTCCATTTTCCTTTACACGTTTGCACAGGAAAATGAACACTACGAAAAAGGTTCTGATGGATTGCATATAAATATGTGGCTGGGAGGCGTGACCAGTGTTAAGGAATATAATGGGTAGGAAGAACATTGTAACATGCAAGGTTTTAGAAGTAAGCCGACGATATAAAACTAGCAATTACCCGCTGCTTCGCTCGCGTGGATTTCGTAATTTGATCAAAGTAATCGTTCCTCGGCATTGTACTAAGACATTACCTGAAAATTCCTAAAGTATAAAAACTCACCCAAAAATTGGGTTTAATTTACCCCAGAAATTCTTTGAAAACCATGTTTGTGGTATTACCTATTGGGGCTAAGACGACCATGTGACATAGAACTGTACATGTTAGCAACAGTCTTCTCTCAAGTAGAAGAAATAAATACATGCTTTTATTTTTATTTTTAAAGGAGATTCCAAATGCCTATTCCCAAATGTGTAGCATCTTCAGTTTTTGAGATATACATAAGTATCCCCATAAAAATAATTCAACCCCTTGATCAGTCCTTCCCACACCCTCACACCCATCTAAGGGTATTTTCCGAAAACACAAATACACGTTTCTTTATTTTTAAAGGAGATTCCAAATACCAATTTCCACGTCTGTAACATCTTCTGTTTCTAAGATATAAGTATCACCATAAAAATAATTCAACTATATTTCACTTCTTTTCACCCCCTGTCAAGTGCCTTCTCCGAAAACAAAAAAAGTACAGGTTAATGTATTTTTAAAGGACTTTCCAATTTCCAAGTTTCTTGTCTCTAACACGTTACGTTTTTGACATATAACGTAGTTATACGGGTACTCATTTTAAAAATTCATCCGTTTTCCAATTATTTTCAGCCCCTTAACTGGATTTTCCTAAAACAAAAAATACGTGTTTCATTATTTTTAAAAGAGATTCCAAATACCAGTTTTCATGCCTGTAGGTCTGTAACACCTTCAGTTTTTAAGATAAAGTATCCGGATGAATGTATGTCAACTCCTTATTTACTTATTTTCAAACCCACACCCCTTACGTCGATTTTACGAAAAAAACAAATGCGTGTCTCTTCATTTTTAAAGGAGATTCCAAATATCAATTTTCATGTCTTTAACATATTTAGTTGTTGAGCTATATGTATCCTCACACAAAGAATTCAACTAATTTTTCAATTCATTCATCCCCCTTAAGTGGATTTTCCGAAGACATAAGAAAACGTGTTTCTTTAGTATGAAAGAATGTTCCAAATACAAATGTTCGTGCCATTAAAATCTTCAGTTTCTAAGATATAAGTATCCCCATAAAAATAATTCAACTATTTTTCACTTCTTTTCACCCCCTGTTAAGTGAGTTCTCAGAAAACAAAAATGTACAGGTTCCTGTATTTTTTTCAATTTGCTTTACGTCGCACCGACACAGATATGTCTTATGGCGATGGCGACGATGGGATAGGAAAGGGCTAGCACTGGGATGGAAGTGGCCGTGGCCTTAATTAAGGTACAGCCCCAGTATTTGCCTGGTATGAAAGTCGGAATCCACGGAAAACCATCTTCAGGGCTGCTGACAGTCGGGCTCGAACCCACTATCTCCCAGATGCAAGCTCACAGCTGCGCACCCCTAACCGCACGACCAACTCGCCAGGTCATACGAATTATAAAGAAATATATATATATCAGTGGCGTGCGATGAACCCCATCTGCCCCAGCGCTGCTGGGGTAAATAATTTTGCATTTACATTGTAGTATTATTCCTTAGAACGTTTTTTAAAAAAGTTTAAAAAACTGCGAACATCTAAGCCAAGCCAAGTACAGCTGTCTCGACAATCCGCTCGCACTACCGCAGTTCAGCTTCTCCAGCGAGCTGGGTTTCCTTGCCGGCGCGAACGAGAGCGAAATTTAAGTGGCTTGATTGACGCACGCACTTGAAGCTTCCTTATCCTGGGAGGGGGCCGGGGCTGTGGGCCCACTCCAACACAAATTTACGGCGACAGGCCAGCTAGCTTCGGTAAGGGACGTTAGTTTTAATACTTGACACTCGAAGTGTTCAGCGCAACACACTAGAGACTACAAGAAAAACATCAAGATATTAACAGTATAGCCACTTGCACATCGTCTTGCTAATAAAAATAGAACCAGCTTATGAAATCAATTGTAATATAGAAGAATATACTTTAGTTTTGGATTTCGGAATGTATAAAGTTATTTTTTTTTTTTTTTTGCAATTCATTGATGGCACATGTTCTCCGATTGCAGCAAAGAAATATGTAGGTTCCCCAGCATGAACACAGAGCTAAGCGCGAAGTAAAATAATTTTGTATAGTGGTATGTAGTGAAGTATTGTAGTGTTCCTCTTGGATTGTAGATGATATTTTCGTGAGATCTGTGCCATTCTTCATTAATATAACGTGTGTTATACGTCGTGACGAATGTTTTCCCCCGTTTGTTGTTCATGCACGTATACTCAGTAAGCGAGTGATACTATCAAACTTCGGCGACGGTAAACTACTAGTTAAGTTTTACTGATTCAGTTTAGGTCTGGCTTTTTAAGTTAAGAACAAATGTTTAGTCCCAGTGTATTTTTCTGAAAACCATGAGTGTACTATCACGGAGCATCACCGTGTGAAAGTGTAAGTACATTGTTTAAAATCTGCTCTAGATTAAGTTATGATGGTGTCGTTACTGCCATGAAAATCAATTTGGAAATACAACCGAGTGTGTGGTTGAAAATGTTCTTGAAAGACCTTTCTCAGGTAGACCTATCCACGAAGAACGCAGCCTTATAAAATGGTAATGTTGACTTTAGAGTGTGTAGTGGGCTATGATTGCTTGTATTTAAAAATAACATTTTTGCAGCTGGGGTAATGAATATGTTCACCGCACGCCACTGATATTTATAAAGCATTTTTGTCATCTTTCCATTCACCCAGTTCTGGTACCCGGTGGTATGTATAGTACTCGTCACGTAACGGTAATTCTCATCAATATGTTCTCTTTATTTTTAATGGCTCATCACTGGTGCCAAATTGACGAGTTTCATAGTAAAATCACTACACATAACCAACAAACAAACCTTAATGTACGTATCGATAATGGAGGTTCCCTTACTCAATTAAATGATAATAAATATTCAATCATGATATTCATAATAAAGTCAGTAAATGTAATGGCGTACGGCTTTTAGTGCCGGGAGTGTCCGAGGACAAGTTCGGATCACCTGGTGCAGGTCTTTTCATTTTACCCCCGTAGGTGACCTGCGCGTCGTGATGAGGATGAAATGGTGATGAAGACGATACATACACCCAGCCCCCGTGCCAGCGAAATTAACCAATAATGGCTGAAATTCCCGACCCTGCCGGGAATCGAACCCGGGGCGTCTGTAACCAAAGGCCAGCAGAATAACCATTTAGCCATAGAGCCGGACAAAAAGTCAGTTTTCAAGGTTAATGAAGTGTTAAGGAAATACACACACACTCACTCACTCACACACACTTACTCAATTTAATGTTGTATACATTTGCCTTTATTGTGATATACGCATTACTACATCCGCAGGGCTGAATGGCTCAGGCGGTTGAGGCGCTGGTCTTCTGATCCCAAATTGGCAGATTAGGTCCTGCTCAGTCCGGTGATAGGCCTATTTGAAGGTGCTCAAATACGTCAGCATCGTGTCGGTAGATTTACTGGCACGAAAAAACTCCCGCGGGACTAAATTCCGGCACCTGAGTGTCTCCGAAAACCGTAAAAGTAGTTTTTGGGACGTAAAGCGAATAACATTAATAACATTAATCTATATATATAAAGTAGCTTGTCCTGACTGACTGACTGACTGACTGATTCATCATCGCCGAGCCAAAACTACTGGACATAAAGAAATGAAAGTTTGGGGATATATTCATATTAAGATGTAGGTGCTCGCTAAGAGAGGATTTTTGGATATCCCGTCGCTAAGGGGGTGAAAAGGGGGGTGAAATTTTAAAATGAGTGTGTCTATATCTCAAAACTTTAAAAGTTTACAGATGTGAAAAATGGTATTTAGAATCTTCTTTAAAAATAAAGGAACCCGTATTTTTTTGTTTTCGGAAAATCCCAATAGGAGGGGTGAAAAGGGGTGAAAAATGGGTTGAATGCCTTTAAAGAGAATACTTATATCTTAGAAACTGAATATATTACAGACCTGAAAATTGGTATTTGGGATCTACTTTAAAAATAAAGAAACAGGTATTTTTCGTTTTGGAAAAATCCTAATAGGAAGGGTGGAAAAGGGTGAAAAAGTCGTTGAATGCCTTTAATGAGGCTACTTATATTTCAGAACCTGAAGATATTACAGACCTGAAAATTGGTATTTGGGATCTACTTTTAAAATAAAGAAACGGATATTTTTTCGTTTTTGGAGTATCCAAATAATGGGGGGTGAAGAAGGGGGGTGAATTTTTAAAATGAGTGTGTCTACATCTTAAAACTTTAAACGTTTACAGATGTAAAAATTGGTGTTTAGAATCTCCCTTAAAAATAAAGGAACACGTATTTCTTTGTTTCCTCTAAATCCCAATAGGAGGGGTGTAAAAGGGTGAATAATGGGTTGAATGCCTTTAATGAGGATACATATATCTCAGAAACTGAAGATATTACAGAACTGAAAATTTGTAAATGGGATCTCCCTTAAAAATAAAGAAACACGTATATTTTTGCTTTTGGAAAATTCAATTAATGGCGGTTAAACAGGAGTGGCAAATTGGGGTGAATTTTTTGAAAGACTATATCTACAGAATATCTGAGAAGCGTAAAATGTTACAGACCTAAAAAGTGGGTATTTGGAATCTCCTGTAAGTGCAAAGAAACATAGGTGATTTGTCTTTGGAAACTCCACTTAAGGGGAACTAAAAAGGGGTGAAATTTTGAAATGAGAATTTCTACAGTATATCTCAAAAAACTTAGCATGTTACACAAGTGAACAATGGTAATTTTTTTATTCTATTAAAATAAAGAAACGTGTATTTTTAGTTTTCGGAAATACCACTTGGGTAGTGGGGGGGGGGTAAAGTGACTGAAAATGGTGTCGAATTATCTTAATTAGGCTACTGATATCTCAAAAATGAAGATGTTACACACGTGAAATTTTATTTCTGGAATCTGCTTTAAAAGTAAACAAACACGTATTCTCGGAAAATCCAATGAAGGGGGTTTGGGGGGTTAAAGTATTGAAAAAATTAATTGACTTAATTGTATGAGAATACATACATCTAATAAAAACTGAAGTTGTTACAGGCGTGAACATTGGAATTTTGATCTCCTTTAAAAACAAAGAAAAGCGCGTTTTGGGGGGGAAACAATCTTGGGGGGGGGGGCGGGAGTGAAAAGGAGTTGAATTCCTTTCATGAGGACACATAAATCAAAAACTGAAGAGGTTAGAGTGGTGATAACTGGTATTTGGAAGATCCTATCCTATTAAAGGAACAAGTATTTTTTGCCTTAATATCACTTTGTGAGGGGGGGGGGTAGTGTGAAAGGAAGTTAAAAAAGTGAATTATTTTTAAGGGGATACTTATATCTCAAAACTGAAGGTAATAAACGTGAACATTGGTATTTGGAATCTCCATTAAACATAAAGAAACACGCCTTCTTTTAGTTTCTTTTTTTTTGGGGGGGGGGGGTAAATAAACTTAACGGCGGTGGGGTGTAAAAGAAGGTGAGACCAATTGATTTTACTGTTCATAATGTACTTATAAGGAGCCTCCGTTGCTCAGGCGGCAGCGCGCCAGCCTCTCACAGCTGGGTTCCGTGTTTCAAATCCCGGTCACTCCATGTGACATTCGTGCTGGACAAAATGGAGGCGGGACAGGTTTTTCTCCGGATACTCTGGCTTTCCCTGTCATCATTCATTCCAGCAACACTGTACAATATTTCATTTCATTTGTCACTCATCGATCATTGCCCCAGAGGGGAGCTTCGGCAGCCGGCACAATTCCTATTGTCGCCGCTAGATTGGGCTTTATTCATTCCATCTCTGATCCTGTCGAATGATAGGAAACAGGCTGTAGACTTTCTATGTACTTATTCTGATCATAAACCGATCATTTTTAATCTTTCCTGGGTTCTTTTTCAACAGCCATCTTTTCCTTCGGAGAACGTTCTTAGATTACAGTAGATTCTCCTGGCATATAAATAAAAATTTAAACACATTTGAAATAAACGGTAGGAATGAGATAGGCCGTCAAATTGTTCACCTCTATAATAAGGTCAATAATACACGAAGGTATGTCATTCGTATCGCCAGAAATCCCGTACACTTGCCTACGCGCGACAATGGTGCTGGTCACATTGTCAACAATGACAATGGCAGCAGATGTAATTTACCGCCAAGTAGCGGTCTTGCATATTGCTGTGGGGTCCAGAACATATAATAGTAATAATAATAATAATAATAATAATAATAATAATAATAATAATAATAATAATAATAATATAATAATAATAATAATAATAATAATAATCTGGACCGTCGTCACATGTGCCGCCCACGCTGGAAACGGGTCCTGGACGGCTAATGACTAAGAATGCAGTCCGGCCGCGGGTTCAGTAGGCTACCGCCAAGGCACTCAAGACGACGCCACGACAGATCCCCTGAAGGATTTGATCCATATTAAAAATGCTTATAGGAAATGATGGCAAAGATTTAGGGACCCAACTAACTGGGTGGAATACCTGGACCTATCCCGGGAAGTACGAAATCGATTGCTGGAAAGAAAGATTGAAAAATGGGAGGAAACTTGCCGTAACCTATTAGAAAACGAGACAGATCGCGAATTTTGGCGGATTCTCGCAGAAAAGGAATCAGATCGCGAATTTCGGCGGATTATATATCTAAAACAATAAGCATTCAATTACAAATTTCAGTATAATACCGTAGCGAAGCACGGGTATCTTGCTAGTATATATATAAAATAACTTGTCCTGACTGACAGATTCATCATCGCCGAGCCAAAACTACTGGGCATAATGAAATGAAATTTTGAGGACGCATTTATAGTACAATGTAGGTGCTCGCTAAGGGAGGATTTATGGATATTCCGTCACTAAGGGGGTGAAACAGGGGGTGAAACTTTAAAATGAGTATATCTATATCTCAAAACTTTAAAAGTTTACAGACGTAAAAATTGGTATTTAGAGACTCCTTCAAAATAAGGAAACACCTATTTTTTTGTTTTCGGAATATCCCAACGGGAGGGGTGAAAAAGGGTGAAAAAGGGATTGAATGCCTTTAATGAGGATACTTACAGTATATCTCAGACCCTGAAGATATTACAGACATGAAAATTGGTATCTGGAATCCCCTTTCAAAATAAAGAAACAAGTATTTTTTTGTTTTTCGAAAATCCAATTAATGGGAGGGAAAAAAGGGGGGTGAATTTTTAAAACGAGTGTATCTATATCTCAAAACTTTAAAAGTTTACATATGTAAAAATTGGTATTTAGAATCCCATTTGAAAATAAAGAAACATGTATTTTTTGTTTTCGGAAAATCCTAATAGGAGGGGTGAAAATGGGTGAAAAGGGGGTTGAATGCCTTCAATGAGGACACTTATATCTCAGAAACTGAAGATATTATAGACCTGAAAATTGGTATTTGGGATCTCCTTTAAAAATAAAGAAACTTGTACTTTTTGTTTTTTAAAATCCAATTAATTGGGGGGGGGGTGAAACAGAGGTTAATTTTAAAAATGATTGTATCTATATCTCAAAAGTTTTAAAGTTTACAGATGTATAAATATGTATTTAGAATCTCCTTTGAAAATAAAGAAACACGTATTCTTTGTTTTCGAAAAATTCCAAGAGGAAGGGTAAAAATGGATGAAAAATAGGTTGAATGCCTTTAATGAGGATACTTATATCTCAGAAACTGAAGAATTTACAGACCAGAAAATTGGTATTTGGGATCTCCTATAAGAATAAAGAAACACACGTATATTTTGTTTTTGGAAAATCCACTTAATGGGGCGGTGAGAAGGGGGGTGATTTTTTAAAATGAGTGTACGTGTATCTCAAAACTTTGAGGCTCTATAGATGTAAAAATTGGTATTTAGAATCCCTTTTAAAAATAAAGGAACACGTATTTTATCGTTTTCCGAAAATCCCAGTAGGAGGGGTGAAAAAGGGTAAAAAGAGGTTGAATGCCTTAAATTAGGTTACTTACAGTATATCTCAGAAACAGAAGATATTAAAGACGTGGAAATTGGTTTTTGGAATCTCCTTTGGAAATAAACACGTATTTTTTTGTTTTGTAAAATCCAAATAATGGATGTTAAATAGGAGTGACAAATTGTGGTGAATTTTTAGAAAGACTATATCTACAGTATATCTCAGAAACGTAAAATGTTACAGGCGTAAAAATGGGTATTTTGGAATCTCCTGTAAAAGTAAAGAAAAATAGGTGATTTGTTTTTGGAAACTCCACTTAAGGGGTACTATAAAGGCGGTGAAATATTAAAATGAGCATTTCTACAGTTTATCTCAAAAACTTAACATGTTACCGAAGTGAAAAATTGTATTTTTATCTCTACTAAGAATATAGAAACATATATTTTTTTGTTTTCTGAAAAACCACCCAGGGGTAAAAGTGGCTGAAAATGGGGTTGAATTCTCTTAATTATGATACTGATATCTCAAAAGCTGAAGATGTTATAGAGGTGAAATTTGGTATTTAGAATCTCCTTTAAAAATAAAGAAATACGTATTTTTTCAGAAATCCACCTAAATGAGGGGGGAGGGAAATTGAAAAATGAGTTTAGTTATTTGTATGAGGATACTATTATCTCAAAAACGAAAGATTTTTCAGATGTGAAAATTGGTATTTGGAATCTGCTTTAAAATTAAAGAAACACGTATTCTCGGAAAATCAAATGAAGGGGGACGTGAAAGAATTGAAAAATTAATTGAATTAATTGTATGAGGATACATACATCTAATAAAACTTAAGTTGTTACAGACGTGAAAATTCTTATTTGGATCTCCTTTAAAAACAAAAACAAAAGCGTTTTTGGGGAGAAACCATCTTGGGGAGCGGGGTGAAAAGTATTTGAATTCCTTTTATGAGGTCGCATATCTCAGAAAACGAAGATGTTAGAATCGTGATAATTTTTATTTAGAAGATCCTTTACTATTAAAGATACAAGTATTTTTTGCCGGAAAGTTCACTTAAGGGAAGTGAAAAAAGTGAATTATTGTTATGGGGATACTTATACCTCGGAACTGAAGTTAACAAACGTGGGCATTGGTATTTGGAATCTCCTCTAAACACAAAGAAACACGCCTTCTTTTTTAGGGGGGGGGGGAAATCAACTTAACGGCGATGGGGTTTAAAACGAGTTGAGACCAATTGATTTTACTGCTCATAATGTCCTTTTTATGATCATAAAATGATCATATTTAATCTTTCGTAGTTTCGTTTTCAAGAGCCATCTTTTCTTTTGGTGAACAAAATGTTAGATTACTGTAGATTCTCCTGGCATATAAATAAAAATTTAAACACATTTGAAATAAACGAGCCGGGCTGAATGGCTCAGACGGTTAAGGCGCTGGCCTTCTAACCCCAACTTGGCAGGTTCGATCCTGGCTCAGTCCGGTGGTATTTGAAGGTGCTCAAATACGACAGCCCCGTGTCGGTAGATTTACTGGCACGTAAAAGAACTCCCGCGGGACTAAAATCCGGCACCTCGGCGTCTCCGAAGACCTTAAAAAGTAGTTAGTGGGACGTAAAACAAATAACATTATTATTATTTATGAAATAAACGATAGGAATGATAGTGACCGTGCAATTGTTCACCTCAATAATAAGGTTAATAATGCACCGAAGTATATCACTCGTGTCGCCAGAAATCTCGCGAACTTGCCTACGCGCGACGATGGTGCTGGTCACATTGCCAGCAATGACAATGGCAGCAGGTGTAATTTACCACCAAGTAGCGGTTTTGCATCTTGCTGTGGGGTCCAGAACATCAATAATAATAATAATAATAATAATAATAATAATAATAATAATAATAATAATAATAATAATAATAATAATAATAATAATAATAACCTAAATTCAATTAATATCACCCACCCTAATAATAATAATCATCATCATCATAATAATGTTCTGGACCGTCGTCAAAAAAGAGGACCGTGCTGGAAAAGTGTCCTGGCCGGGTAATGACAACGATTGCAGTCCAGCCGCGGGTTCAGTACCACCAAGGCACCCAAGACAACACCACGCCGGATTTCTCAAGGATTTGGTCCATATAAAAAATGCCTATAGGAAAAGATGGCTAAGATTCAGGGAGCCAACTGACCGGGTGGCATACCTGGACCTAGCCCGGGAAGTACGAAATCGATTGCTGGAAAGAAAGATAGAAAATTGGAGGAACTTTGCCGTAATCACTCAGAAAACGAGTCAGATCACGAATTTTGGCGGGATTCTCTCAGAAAACGAGTCAGATAGCGAATTTCGGCGGATTATATAAAACGTTAAGCATTAAATTATAAATTTCGGTATAATACCGTAGCGAAGCACGGGTATATTGCTAGTTATTACTATAACCGTATTCTTCGGTGTTTGCCTTGTGTAAAAATAATTCACCGGGCGAGTTGGCCGTGCGCGTAGAGGCGCTCGGCTGTGAGCTTGCATCCGGGAGATAGTAGGTTCGAATCCCACTATCGGCAGCCCTGAAGATGGTTTTCCGTGGTTTCCCATTTTCACACCAGGCAAATGCTGGGGCTGTACCTTAATTAAGGCCACGGCCGCTTCCTTCCAACTCCTAGGCCTTTCCTATCCCATCGTCGCCATAAGACCTATCTGTGTCGGTGCGACGTAAAGCCCCTAGCAAAAAAAAATATATCTATATATATAAAACTAGCAAGATACCCGTGCTTCGCTACGGTATTATACTGAAATTTATAATTGAATGCTTATTGTTTTAGATATATAATCCGACGAAATTCGCGATCTGACTCGTTTTCTGCGAGAATCCACCAAAATTCCCGATCTGATTGGTTTTCTATTATTTTACGGCACGTTTCCTCCCATTTTTCAATCTTCCTTTCCAGCAATCGATTTCGTACATCCCGGGCTAGGCTCAGGTATTCCTCCCGGTCAGATGGGTCCGTAAATCTTTGCCATCTTTTCCTATAATCATTTTTAATATGGATAAAATCCTTCAGGAGATCCGGCGTGGTGTCATATTGGGTGCCTAGAAGGCACTGAACCGGCGGCCGGACTGCATTCTTAGTCATTACCCGTCCAGGAGCCGTTTCCAGCTCGGTCCGCACATTTGACGACGGTCCGGAATATTATTATTATTATTATTATTATTATTATTATTATTATTATTATTATTATTATTATTATTATTATTATGTGTTGCTGGAATGGCTGATGACAGGGAAAACCGGAGTATCCGGAGAAAAACCTGTCCCGCCACCGTTTTGTCCAGCACGAATGTCACATGGAGTGACCGGGATTTGAACCACGGAACCCAGCTGTGAGAGGCCGGCGCGCTGCCGCCTGAGCAACGGAGGATCCTTATAAGTACATTAATAACAGTAAAATCAATTGGTCTCACCTCCTTCTACACCCCACCGCCGTTAAGTTTATTTACCGCCCCCCCCCCCCCAAATTAAAAGAACGCTTGTTTCTTCATGTTTAAGGGAGATTCCAAACACAAATGTTCACGTCTATTACCTTCAGTTTTGAGATATAAGTATCCCAATAAAAATAATTTACTTTCTGCACTTCATATCACAATACTCCCCCCCCCCCCTAAGTGAATTTTCCCGCAAAAAATACTTGTTTCTTTAATAGTAAAGGATCTTCTTAAATACCAATGATCACGACTCTAACTTCTTCAGTTTTTGATTTATGTGTCCTCGTGAAAGGAATTCAACTCCTTTACACTCCCGCCCTCCAAGATGGTTTCCCCACCAAAACGCGCTTTTCTTTGTTTTTAAAGGAGATCCAAATACGAATTTTCACGTCTGTAACAACTTTAGTTTTTATTAGATGTATGTATTCTCATACAATTAAGCCAATTAATTTTTCAATTTCCCCCTTCCCCCTTCATTGGATTTTCCGAGAATACGTGTTTCTTTACTTTTAAAGCAGATTGCAAATATCAAATTTCACGTCTGTAACGTCTTCATTTTTGTGATATCAGTAGCCTAATTAAAAGAATTCAACACCATTTTCAGTCACTTTTACCACCCCCTCCACCCAAGTGGTATTTCCGAAAACTAAAAACACATGTTTCTTTATGTTTAATAGAGATTAAAAATACCTTCACTTCTGTGACTTGTTAAGTTTTTTTTTAGATATACTGTAAAAATTCTCATTTTAAAATTTCACCCCTTTTGAGTTCCCCTTAAGTGGAGTTTCCAAAAACAAATCACCTATGTTTATTTACATTTACAGGAGATTCCAAACACCCACTTTTTACGTCTGTAACATTTTACGTTTCCAAGATATTCTGTAGATATAGTCTTTCAAAAAATTCACCCCAACTTGTCACTCCTGTTTAACCGCCATTAATTGGATTTCCCAAAAACTAAGAATTACGTGTTTCTTTATTTTTAAAGGAGATCCCATATACAAATTTACAGTTCTGTAATATCTTTCGTTTCTGAGATATATGTATCCCGATTAAAGGCATTCAACCCATTTTTCACCCCTTTTACACAACTCCTATTAGGATTTACAGGAAACAAAAAATACGTGTTCCTTTATTTTTAGAGGAGATTCTAACTACCAATTTTTACATCTGTAAATTTTAAAGTTTTAAGATGTAGACGCACTCATTTTAAAAAATTCACCCCCCCTTTTCACCCCCCAATATTTGGATTTTCCAAAAACGAAAAAATACGTGTTTCTTTACTTTTAATTTAGATCCAAAATACCAATTTTCAGGTCTGTAATATCTTCAGGTTCTGAAATATAAGTAGCCTCATTAAAAGCATTCAACCCATTTTTCACCCTTTTACACCCTTCCTATTGGGATTTTCCGGAAAAAAAAATTCGTGTTTCTTTGTTTTTAAAGGAGATTCTAAATACTAATTTTTACATCTATGAACTTTAAAAGTTTTGAGATACAGATACACTCATTTTAAAAATCAAACCCTTTTCACCCTCCCCATTAATTGGATGTTCCACAAACAAAAAAATACGTGTTTCTTTATTTTTAAAGGAGATCCCAAACACCAATTTTCAGGTCTGTAATATCTTCAGGTTCTGAAATATAAGTAGCCTCATTAAAGGCATTCAACCCATTTTTCACCCTTTTACACCCTTCCTATTGGGATTTTCCGAAAACAAAAGAATACGTGTTTCTTTATTTTTAAAGGAGATTCTAAATACTAATTTTTACATCTATAAACTTTAAAAGTTTTGAGATATAGATACACTCATTTTAAAAAATCACCCCCTTTTCACCCCCCCCCCCCATTAATTGGATGTTGCACAAACAAAAACTAAGTGTTTCTTTATTTTTAAAGGAGATCCCAAACACCAATTTTCAGGTCTGTAATATCTTCAGGTTCTGAAATATAAGTAGCCTCATTAAAGGCATTCAACCCATTTTTCACCCTTTTTCACTCCTCCTATTGCGATTTTCCGAAAACAAAAAAATACGTGTTTCTTTATTTTTAATGAAGATTCTAAATACCAATTTTTACATCAGCAAACTTTAAAGGTTTCGAGATATAGATTGAGTCATTTTAAAAATTCACCCCCTTTTCACCCTACCATTAATTGGATTTTCCAAAAACAAAAAAATACGTGTTTCTTTATTTTTAAAAGAGATCAAAAGTACCAATTTTGAGGTCTGTAATATCTTCAGTTTCTGATATATAAGTACCGGTATCCTGATTAAAGGCATTCAACCCATTTTCCCCCCATTTTCACTGTTTTTCACCCCTTCTATTGGGATTTTCTGAAAACAAAAAAATACGTGTTTCCTTATTTTTAATGAAGATTCTAAATACCAATTTTCACATCTATAAACGTTTAAAGTTTTGAGATATAGATATACTCATTTTAAAATTTCACCCCCCCTTTTCACCCCCTTACCGAAGGAATATCCAAAAATCCTCTCTTAGCGAGCACTTACATCATAATGTGAATATATTCCCAAAATTTCATTTCTTTATGTCCAATAGTTTTGGCTCGGCGATGATGAATCAGTCAGTCAGTCAGTCAGGACAAGCTATTTTATATATATAGATAACTTGTCCTGACTGACTGACTGACTGACTGACTGACTGACTGACTGACTGACTGACTGATTGACTGATTCATCATCGCCGAGCCAAAACTACTGGACATAAAGAAATGAAATTTTGGGGATATATTCATATTAAAATGTAGGTGCTCGCTAAGAGAGGATTTTTGGATATTCCGTCGCTAAGGGGGTGAAAAAGGGGGTGAAATTTAAAAATGAGTGTATCTATATCTCAAAACTTTAAAAGTTTACAGGTGTAAAAATTGGTATTTAGAATCTTCTTTAAAAATAAGGAAACATGTATTTTTTTGTTTTCAGAAAATCCCAATAGGAGGGATGAAAAAGGGTGAAAATGGGGGAAAATGGGTTGAATGCCTTTAATCAGGATACCGGTACTTGTATCTCAGAAACTGAAGATATTACAGACCTGAAAATTGGTACTTTGGATCTCTTTTAAAAATAAAGAAGCACGTATTTTTTTTGTTTTTGTAAAATTCAATTAATGGGAGGGTGAAAAGGGGGTGAATTTTTAAAATGAGTGAATCTATATCTCCAAACTTTTAAAGTTTGCAGATGTAAAAATTGGTATTTAGAATCTTCATTAAAAATAAAGAAACACGTATTTTTTTGTTTTCGGAAAATCGCAATAGGAGGAGTGAAAAGGGGTGAAAAAGGGGTTGAATGCCTTTAATGAGGCTACTTATATCTCAGAAACTGAAGATATTATAGACCTGAAAATTGGTGTTTGGGATCTCCTTTAAAAATAAAGAAACACGTATTTTTTTGTTTCTGGAAAACCCAATTAAGGGGGGTGAAAGGGGGTAATATTTTAAAATGATTGTTTCTATATCTCAAAACTTTTAAAACTTATAGATGTAAAAATTGGTATTTAGAATCTCCATTAAAAATAAAGAAACACGTATATTTCGCTTTCGGAAAATCGTAATAGGAAGGGTGGTAAAGGTTGAAAAAGGAGTCGAATGCATTTCATGAGTCTACTTATATTTCACAACCTGATGATATTACAGACCTGAAAATTGGTGTTTGGGATCTCCTTTTAAAATAAAGAAACGCGTATTTTTGTCTGTGGAAAATATAATTAATGGGGGGGGGGTTGAAAAGGGGGTGATTTTTTAAAATGAGTGTATCTATATCTCAAAACTTTTTAAGTTTATACATGTAAAAATTGGTGTTTAGAATCTCCTTTAAAAATTAAAAACACGTATTCTTTTGTTTTCGGAAAATCCCAATAGGAAGGGTTTAAAAGGCTGAATAATGGGTTGAATGCCTTTCATGAGGCTACTTATATTTCAGAACCTGAAGATATTACAGACCTGAAAATTGGTATTTTGGATCTACTTTAAAAGTAAAGAAACACGCATTTTTTCGTTTTTGGAAAATCCAAATATTGGGGGTGAAAAGAGGGGGTGAATTTTTTAAAATGAGTGTGTCTACATCTTAAAACTTTAAAATTTACAGATGTAAAAATTGGTAGTTAGAATCTCCTCTAAAAATAAAGGAACACGTATTTTTTTGTTTCCCGTAAATCCTAATAGGAGGGGTGTAAAAGGGTGAAAAATGGGTTGAATGCCTTTAATGAGGATACACATATCTCATAAACGAAAGATATTACAGAACTGATAATTTGCATATGGGATCTCCTTTAAAAATAAAGAAACACGTATGTTTTAGTTTTTGGAAAAGCCAATTAATGGCGGTTAAACAGGAGTGACAAATTGGGGTGAATTTTTTGAAAGACTATCTACAGAATATCTTGGAAACGTAAAATGTTACAGACGTAA
The DNA here is from genome assembly GCF_040414725.1 of Anabrus simplex. Classification (NCBI taxonomy): domain Eukaryota; kingdom Metazoa; phylum Arthropoda; class Insecta; order Orthoptera; family Tettigoniidae; genus Anabrus; species Anabrus simplex. Next base: position 147,325,780 of record NC_090266.1, read on the forward strand.
AGAGTGGGTGTAAATCTCCTGTAAATGTAAAAAAAATATAGGTGATTTGTTTTTGGAAACTCCACTTAAAGGGAACTCAAGAGGGGTGAAATTTTAAAATGAGAATTTTTACAGTATATCTAAAAAAACTTAGCATGGTACAGAAGAGAAAAATGGATTTTTTTATCTCTATTAAACATAAAGAAACGTGTACTTTTAGTTTTCGGAAGTACCACTTGGTTGGAGGGAGGGGGGGGGGTAAAAGTGACTGAAAATGGTGATGAATTCTTTTAATTAGGCTACTAATATCTCAAAAATGAAGATGTTACAGACGTGAAATTTGATATTTGCAATCTGCTTTAAAAGTAAAGAAACACGTATTCTCGGAAAATCCAAAGAAGAGGGGGGGGGGGGTGAAAGAATTGAAAAATTAATTGACTTAATTGTATGAGAATACATACATCTAATTAAACTAAAGTTGTTACAGACGTGAAAATGCGTATTTGGACCTCCTTTAAAAACAAAGAAGAACGCGTTTTGGTGGGGAAACCATCTTGGAGGGCGGGAGTGTAAAGGAGTTGAATTCCTTTCATGAGGACACATAAATCAAAAACTGAAGAAGTCAGAGTCGTGATAATTGTATTTAGAAGATCCTTTACTATTAATGAAACAAGTACTTTTTGCGGGAAAATTCACTTAGGGGGGGGGGGGAAGGAGTGTGAAAGGAAGTGAAAGAAATTGAATTATTTTTATGGGGATATTTACATCTCAAAACCGAAGGTAATAGACGTGAACATTGGTGTCTGGAATCTCCCTTAAACATAAAGAAACAAGCATTCTTTTAAATTTGTTGGTGGCGGTAATTAAACTTAACGGCGGTGGGGGGTGGGGTGTAGAAGGAGGTGAGACCAATTGATTTTACTGTTATTAATGTACTTATCAGGATCCTCCGTTTCTCAGGCGGCAGCGCGCCGGCCTCTCACAGCTGGGTTCCGTGGTTCAAATCCCGGTCACTCCATGTGGCATTCGTGCTGGACAAAACGGAGGCGGGACAGGTTTTTCTCCGGATACTCCGGTTTTCCCTGTCATCAGCCATTCCAGCAACACATAATAATAATAATAATAATAATAATAATAATAATAATAATAATAATAATAATAATAATAATAATAATAATAATAATAATCCGGACCGTCGTCAAATGCGCGGACCGCGCTGGAAACGGCACCTGGACGGGTAATGACTAAGAATGCAGTCCGGACGCGGGTTCAGTGCCACCAAGGCACCCAATATGACACCACGCCGGATCTCCTGAAGGATTTTATCCATATTAAAAATATTATAGGAAAAGATGGCAAAGATTTACGAACCCAACTGACCGGGAGGAATACCTGAGTCTAGCCCGGGAAGTACGAAATCGATTGCTGGAAAGGAAGATTTAAAAATGGGAGGAAACGTGCCGTAAAATCATAGAAAACCAGTCAGATCGGGAATTTTGGTGGATTCTCGCAGAAAACGAGTCAGATCGCGAATTTCGGCGGATTATATATCTAAAACAATAAGCATTCAATTATAAATTTCAGTATAATACCGTAGCGAAGCACGGGTATCTTGCTAGTATATATATATAATTCAGGACCCTTCTTGAAATTTGCTATTACTGTATTAGTCGGACTGAAGGGAAACCACGCTGTAATAATACACAAAGGCAAATACAGTATATTACATGTAAGTTACATATCGTCGTTACCGGGACAAAACCTCCTATGTGATAATAGCTTTGAAGATATACTGACCCGCAGCACATACGTTATGAAGAGCGAGAATGCCTTGACAATATGCACACAGGATTGCACCTTAGATGACAGAACCTTACAGGCCAAAGTTCTAAGCAAAAATATTTCACATTAGGAGGTTTTGCCCCGGCAACGACTATATGCCGTAAGTCAGTGAGAATACACAAAGGTAAGTCTACAAACCGTACTGAAGTCGTGACAAGACAAGGTTAGGTTAAGTTCGGTTGATAACGAATTACGAAATTTCCTTCCATTTGAACTTAACTGATCATTATAGAGGAGGTAATGTTGCTTTTCTTTTCGTAGGAGTTCTTGCAGACTTGTCTTGCTTTTCAGACATCCTATTCGAATACTATACGTAAGTATTGGACGAAATAAGACCGTAATTAATAAAATGCTACTTTCGTCATTTCACACAAACTACGTTATTAACTGCATTATTTGAACATGGCACAATTCTACTTACCTGGTATTACCCAAACAGATTTACAATCCCACAGAAAAAGGACCGGGCGAGTTGGCTGTGCGGTTAGGAGCGCGCAGCTGTGAGCTCGAATCCGGGAGATAGTGGGTTCGAACCGGACTGTCGTCAGCCCTGAAGATGGTTTTCCGTGGTTTCCCATTTTCACACCAGGCAAATGCTGGGGCTGTACCTTAATTAAGGCCATGGCCGCTTCCTCCCCATTCCTAGGCCTTTCTGTCCCATCGTCGCCAAAAACCTATCTGTGTCGGTGCGACGTAAAGCAACTAGCAAAAAAAAAGCAGAAAAAGGAAATATGCTTTAAATATACCCGCAAATGTATCTCTAGTGATTTTAACAATACGGCAGAGGCAATACGTAATTCTCGCAAATCACGAAATAAACCATGACTATATAGTGCCAACGTGCAAGATCAACAGTAACTGTAAGACGTCGTATCGGCAGGTAGGGTCCCGAAACTGTGTGGTTAGCGATACTGAATGGAGCCCAACAATTAGGAAATAGCTAAAAAACACTACCATCAGTGTTAACAGGGGAGGAAAAGTACAGCGTACAGACTTAAGTGCCAGGGAGTGTATTAGGGTACCAGATAATTTGCCGCATATCTTTCCTCATGCACTAGTTACGAGGTACTGCTGATCGGACTATGTTCGAACACATTCCACTGATGCTTGCCTGGATCGAATTTCGGAGAATCGGTATTTATTGGCCAGGGCAATACCTTGAACTTCTCATTATGTTCCTCAAGCCACTCCCGAACAATACACGCAGTGTGGTAGAAGGCTATATGCTGCCGGTTGAGATCACTTCTATTGAAAAGTATCACTCCCATGAAAGATTGTACCTAGCTCAAAGGTGCTCAGCTGGGCGCTCGTTGAGGCTAGCCCAGTGCGGCCGGGCTAGCGTGACGTAAATGCGGGCGACTGACGTAACAAGCATACGTCACAATGAAGCGAGAGAGCGAACACATTTTGCAGGGAAGGGAGGGAGCAGTGACGTTCGACTCTGATAAAGAAGCTCTCCTACACAACTCAGCGAAATGCTGATTGAGGTGCAGTATTTAAAAAGGCGTTATAATCGTAAGAAACTGACCTGTTTCAAGATATTCCGGATTGATTTAAACTGCCCTTGATATAAACAGTTTTATTTACTTATATTTATTCATTCAAGGAAAACTGACACGTTATAGTTTTTTGTTACAATCTACAAAGGTTTAAGCGTACAAGCTACGATTTACGTTTCCTTGAATGGACATGGTAGTATTTCCATTTCTTTAAATGTAAAATTCATGTTATTCATTAAGCAAAAAGTAATATAATTACGAAATTCAACAAGTTTGCTGCTTGATTTTGCACAGTGTTGTAGTGTTGTGTGACTTTCTCTGTTCACTGAAGTTCTGAAAATATTATTTTAAATTTAACAGGCGTCCAATGATAATAGTTAGCCTCTAAATGGCGAGAGGGAGTTTCATCACGAGTGAGGAAAAGGCCACGGCCGCTTCCTTCCCACTCCTAGCCCTTTCCTCTTCCACCGTCGCCATAAGACCTATCTGTGTCGGTGAGACATAAAGCTACAGTAATTGTGTGTGTTTAGAGACGTGTTGGAACTGGTTGCGCTGCACTGATTGTATGTTACTCATCATGTTCACAGTTAGTCTGGTGACTCACAGGCAGATTAGACGTGTTCTGTTGTTCCGATTCCAGGGTTGGCCTATTTAGGTTAAATACCTTCTCTTATTTAACAGTTAGTGGGAAGGATTCTAAATGAATTGAAAGTCCGGTGTACTTAGATGTATAGGCAGGGTGTATGACATACTGTTGTGTAGTTGTTGGTTGGCGTGGGACGGTTCACTGTACTCGTTAGCATTGTCTTCCAGTAGGCATTTGATTGTATGAGGTACTCATATTTGTAGTCAATGAGATGTTTTCGTCCTCCCAGACAGAATCATTAATACGATACAGAACATCTGCAACAATGCAACGACAGGAATACAAATCAATGGTTTTCTCTCCTAGGCTCTCCATGGCTAAATGGTCAGCGTGCTGGCCTTTGGTCACAGGGGTCCTGGGGTCGATTTCCGGCAGGGTCGGAGATTTAAACTTTAATTGGTTAATTCCTCTGGCACGGGGGCTGGGTGTATATGTCGTCTTCATCATCAATTCATCCTCACCAGGACGAGCAGGTCGCCTAAAGGAGTTAAATCAAAAGACTTGCATCTGGCGAGCCGAACTTGTCCTCGGACACTGCCGGCACTAAAAGCCATACGCCATTTCATTTTTTTCCTAGGCTATAAGAATTCGAATATCTATTCGACAAGGGAATTCATTCACTTCAGTCCTTCCTGCCACAAGCATGGAACCGTCAGACAATTGGTCACAACACTCCCAGGAACCCAGTCAAACAACTCAACCCTTAAAGTACTAGTATATGACAATGATATTACAGCCATCTTGAGTCATCCAAGCTGGGCGAGTTGGCCGTGCAGTTAGGGGGGCGTGGCTGTGTGCTTGCATCCGGGAGGTAGTGGTTTCGAGCCCCAATGTCGGCAGCACTGAATATGGTTTTCCGTGGTTTCCCATTTTCACACCAGGCAAATGCTGGGGCTGTACCTTAATTAAGGCCACGACCGCTTCCTTCCCATTCCTAAGCCTTTCCTATCCCATCTTCGCCATCGGTGAGATGTAAAACAAATTGTAAAAATGAGTCATCTAAACCAATTCAGTGACTTCAGAGATCCGTAATTCAAAGTTACTAACACCTCTCAGGGGCACAGATTAACGTACAGAAATCAGCAGTTCAACCGTTCAGAACATGGCCCACCCGGACATCACGGTTACCATCTATAATCCTGGGTATCATGTTTTCCTCGAAATGATTGACATCAAGTGGAACAGAATATTTGATACAGTTAGAACATTAATTAACACCCCAAATCTGAGAAATCTTAATATTTTTTTAAGGATGGAGGCCATATTTCCAGTGTCGACATATAACACGATTACATACCTGTAGAAATACGTACTATAAAAAAATATATATATTTCGTTCTACAACAGAGGTGCTCAACCTGAGCATTCCATCCCGTGGGCACACAGCACTGTAAACGAGCGGGCAGGCAGGCGATGAACGTACACTATTCAGACACAGTGACGTTGTGGTTACGTTACAGCGCGTGAAGGTTGACCGAAGTGCTCCCAGTCACACTCGATCATTGCAGCAATACAAGAGTGTGAAATGGAGGCAGAAAATAATGAAAGGAAGGGCAGAAATCCACGTCATTTTCAATTTACATTGTTACTTATGTTTATTGCAGTTTATATATTTTGACCGGGTACAATAAAGAGATAGGGCAACAACCTCAAATATTTTTGTACTGTCCATAATAATAATTACAATATATCGTCGTTGCCGGGACAAAACCTCCTAAGTGATAATATTTTTGGACATATACTGACCCGCAGCACATACATTGTGAAGAGCGAGAATGCCTTAACAATATTCACGCAATATTGCACCTTAGATGACAGAATCTTACCGGCCAAAATTCTAAGCTAAAATATTCCACATAGGAGGTTTCGTCCCGGCAGCGACGATATCATAATTTAAGAGGTCCTTTAAAACGTTTCTAATATAATGCGGAGTTAAGGTGGATAAGCTGTGGCTTGTGGTTGCTTGGGTTTAAATTATATAGTGAACTCACCAACAATGCAACCATGCTTATCCGAAATAACACCAGGTAAGTTATTTATTTGAAGGCATACTATATATCATCCCTTAAAGGAGAACACAACACAAAAAACACATATTTCGTTATTCATTGCTAAATATGTAGTATGGGAATGTAATAACAATGCCGTTAATCCGGTGCATCTATATCCAACCATTCTCAAGTTATGTGCGGAAGTAGTAACTGGTCGTGACGTCACTGCGCTGTAGAGTCTACCTGGCAGCCTTGACGCTGGGAGTAAACTCGCGCAGTCTTTTCCCGCACTCCATCTGCTACTGCCGTGTTCTTCTGTTGCCAGTGTTAGTGGGCTTATTTTTATTTATAATGGATGTAAATATAATTCGTCCATATCAGTATGAGCCAGAACGAACGACGTTTGCTGATATACATTCAGATAGCGATCTTGACATGGATATGCTAAACACTACAAGGCCGTGCCGGCACGCGAATTTGGTGTAAATGTAATGAGTGTACCATCATGGATACGGATGAAGAACGTGTATGCTCTTGTGAATTAGACAATGTAAAAGCAGCGAAACCTGAGAAACTTACGTGTATAACAAGAAATCCCTCGTTTAAAAGGCTTATTTTAGACCGTGAAGTATTGATAATGACAAGGCATAACATGAACTTAAAAAACAAAGAACATGGCAAGGAAACGTTTACTGACAGCTTTAAATCCATCAAATAGAACTTGGCGTTTTATTTGTTACAAAGAGTTCACTTCGTGGGTAAATTCATGTACTGCAATTGGTAAAAAGAACAGAGTTGCCATACCATCATGTGTTGTCAACACCATAAGGAACACATTTCCGGAACCCGATGGCACCTATGTGGGCTTCAAGCTGTAAATGAAAAAATGAAATTAAAACAGTAGAATTATGTAAGAGTTTCCTAAGCTTGTTTGTATGATAAATATAGAATATAAAATAAATATAAAATGTATTATTTTGTCATGAAGTACGGTACCTCATTTATTGTTGCGAGTTAAATCGTGAGAAGTGCTTCTTGATCAAGTCGTCATTGGAAGGTCAAGGTATTGGAGCGATGTTTTTAGGCAGTGACAGATCCATTGCTTGATCTTCAGGGGAGGCTCTACTATAGTTAGTTTGCAAGAGATTTATTTTGTTCATTATTGCTTTCTTCCATCCAGCGCTTGACGCCTCATATTTCTGTTTTTATCACCCAGGCTCCTGTTGATTTTGAGTATTGAGTTTTGATACCAGCTTTCAATTTATTGATGTTCCAATTATAGTCCAATGCAGCAATCACTGACCTGAGTTTTAAGCCTCTGTACGAGAAATGAACTCTTTTAGGAGCGTATTTCAAACGAAGGTTGTGATAACTTTCTAGGCTTCCGGTGTGAACGTAGTATTTTATATGTTCCACATCTTTTAAAAAAGATTTGTCTAAAACTATTTTCTTCAAGGCTTCATATGAACTTGAATTTCCTTTAATCCACACTTTCTTTCTCTCTTCCTCCTCCGTTAATGTATCGTGCTCACAGGATTTCCATTAACCGTTTTCTAACCACTTATGCTCATTTTTTACGTGGTGCAAAATTGACGTAAATTTATCGATTAACACAGAACTGTTTCCATTACATGTTTGTGCTGCCCACCATAAATGATTATTTGTACTGGCCTTCCACGCTTGAACTTCTGGATGGTTTTTATCGAGAGCTTTCATCTTTTTCATTAGACTTTTTGATATGTGCCAAACATCAAATTCATGTTCAATATCAGGATACTGCGTTCTCAGTAAATACCTTACTCCTTTGTGTATATCGGAAAGAAAGAGTTTTATATTACAATTTTCTTCCTGTACAATCTTCCTCATCGCAATTTCACACGCAGCCCTTTCAAGATCACCTTTCACCATCACTCTCTGAACAAGTTCCAAATGAGCTATGCGGCCTCTGCATTTATATCCATTAGTGAATACACTAAATATTTGGCTGAAAAGCCGGGAGAATCGTACTAGCCATCTCCGGCTAACCAAATGGGTTTGGCACTGCTTTTCAAACAATCAATAACATTAGTCCTTTCTTGATCCCAAGCACCCTCCACTATCAGACCAGTTACTCTATGAATAATTCTATCATATGCAGTTCGTGACATCATATGTAAGTTAATGGACTTGTAGAATGACCGAAAAGGTTCAAACAGAATGCCTGACAACAATAATGCTAATGATATTAGGACATTTGCTTCCGGTTTCTTTCCTTCCATAGGTTCAGAATACCAACGGACTTTATTACCACAACCGCAAAGTGATTTTACGCACAACATAGTCCCTTTAATGTAATTTGAAATGTTTTTCACTTTACTTTTACAAATGTAACCAATTTCAAAGAGTGTGAGCAAACTTGTCCCCGCTACAAAGAAATATGAACCTGTAATATGTACATCGTCCTGAGTGTGTTCGTTATCAGTATCACTAACATAACTTTCAATGTCACTTTCATCTGGTTCATAGCAACTTTCCTCCCATTACGTCACTGTTCAAGGCTGTGCCGGAAGTTGCAACGTCGAAGTATTTTCTAGGTATTTCACTTCATAACTCACACTGTATTTCTACACTACATTCGTGTCTGTCTGGTGAAATATTTTCACTCATAACATTCTGAACGTCGTGTACATCATAATCGTTATCACTTTCGTTTAATACTGTGTCAACAAACTTCCCTCGTTTTTTAGCCTCATACCTTTCCGTTCTGTTCTTTTTAGTTTCTGACGAGTACTCCCACAGTGTATTTTGTGAAGCGGCTTCCGTATGAATTAGCATTCCTGCCTGAGAAGTATCTCCATCTGTCGACGCCAGACATCTTATTGAAGGAACATACCCTGGCTTCTTTCGGACCTTGCAGCTTTTCCGTAGGCATCACCTTCATTTTCCAAAGTTGCGTTTCATCATAGTCTGTATTTTTAAAATGCACTGAGCACACAGTAGCTCCCTTACCGGGAGAAAAGTGTTTCCTCTTGCAAAATTGTACCCAACTGCTAAGCCTTCGAGGCGATTTACTTCGATTTGGAAACCTATGGAAATATATTTCTTTCTCTCTACACTTTCGGTTTCTACTCGTGTTGTTAAAGCCGTACACACTACAGGAAGGCATTTCGACAAACAGTCACCGCACTATTATAATAAACAACACTTCAAGTAAAGGGAAGATTGGCTGTGCGCGTACTGCAATAATCAACTGGATAGCTCGTTCGGCGCTTACAGCCGAGGCCGACGAGAAATACATGCCATGGCCCGTTAAAGTCACGTGACATGACCAGTCCCAGCAATGGTAGAGTGGAGCCGGTCATTACAGGTGTTCTTGCGGTGTTATTGCTAGTTTATTGTGGATTATGGAAGGAAATAACGGAGATTTTGAGTTTATGTGAATATGTTGGTGTTGTGCAACAGTTCCGTACATTCATAGTGTTGTGTGCGGAAGTATAAGTAAGTATGAATTTACAAAAATGTGTATATAACCTCAACGTTGTTCACATCATTCAGCAATGTTGGGCTGCAGAATAGGAGTTGGATAAATTACAGCACCAGTGCTGAGGATTTAGAGGTAATGCATTCATATCCTATTTAATTACAGATATATGAAAATGAAAATTTAAGTATTAGATATGATGCTGAAGCCAGGTACGGATTGGAACAAATGTAAGACTTGTAAATAGCTTGCAATAGGCCTACCCTTGATCCTGAATGTAATTGTAAATATAGGCTTAATTGTACCACTTTCTTTAGCAATATTTGACTTATCTGTGTGTGCATCACTTTACTGCAGTAAGATTTTTAGATTTTGTAACCAAGGCTAGAATTTCTAATTGAATAGGGTGGTTCCAAGACAACTTCCAGGAAGGTAGCAAAATGTAAGTATTAGATATGATGCTGAAGCCAGGTATGGAGTAGAACAAATATGAGACTTGTAAATAGCTTACTATAGGCCTACCTTTCACCCTGGATTCAATAAGATATTCCTTACATGAATGTTATCTATATATATAAAATAGCTTGTCCTGACTGACTGACTGACTGATTCATCATCGCCGAGCCAAAACTATTGGACATAAAGAAATGAAATTTTGGGAATATATTCACATTATGATGTAAGTGCTCGCTAAGAGAGGATTTTTGGATATTCCTTCGGTAAGGGGGTGAAAAGGGGGGGTGAAATTTTAAAATGAGTATATCTATATCTCAAAACTTTAAACGTTTATAGATGTGAAAATTGGTATTTAGAATCTTCATTAAAAATAAGGAAACACGTATTTTTTTGTTTTCAGAAAATCCCAATAGAAGGGGTGAAAAACAGTGAAAATGGGGGGAAAATGGGTTGAATGCCTTTAATCAGGATACCGGTACTTATATATCAGAAACTGAAGATATTACAGACCTCAAAATTGGTACTTTTGATCTCTTTTAAAAATAAAGAAACACGTATTTTTTTGTTTTTGGAAAATCCAATTAATGGTAGGGTGAAAAGGGGGTGAATTTTTAAAATGACTCAATCTATATCTCGAAACCTTTAAAGTTTGCTGATGTAAAAATTGGTATTTAGAATCTTCATTAAAAATAAAGAAACACGTATTTTTTTGTTTTCGGAAAATCGCAATAGGAGGAGTGAAAAAGGGTGAAAAATGGGTTGAATGCCTTTAATGAGGCTACTTATATTTCAGAACCTGAAGATATTACAGACCTGAAAATTGGTGTTTGGGATCTCCTTTAAAAATAAAGAAACACTTAGTTTTTGTTTGTGCAACATCCAATTAATGGGGGGGGGGGTGAAAAGGGGGTGATTTTTTAAAATGAGTGTATCTATATCTCAAAACTTTTAAAGTTTATAGATGTAAAAATTAGTATTTAGAATCTCCTTTAAAAATAAAGAAACACGTATTCTTTTGTTTTCGGAAAATCCCAATAGGAAGGGTGTAAAAGGGTGAAAAATGGGTTGAATGCCTTTAATGAGGCTACTTATATTTCAGAACCTGAAGATATTACAGACCTGAAAATTGGTGTTTGGGATCTCCTTTAAAAATAAAGAAACACGTATTTTTTTGTTTGTGGAACATCCAATTAATGGGGAGGGTGAAAAGGGTTTGATTTTTAAAATGAGTGTATCTGTATCTCAAAACTTTTAAAGTTCATAGATGTAAAAATTAGTATTTAGAATCTCCTTTAAAAACAAAGAAACACGAATTTTTTTTTCCGGAAAATCCCAATAGGAAGGGTGTAAAAGGGTGAAAAATGGGTTGAATGCTTTTAATGAGGCTACTTATATTTCAGAACCTGAAGATATTACAGACCTGAAAATTGGTATTTTGGATCTAAATTAAAAGTAAAGAAACACGTATTTTTTCGTTTTTGGAAAATCCAAATATTGGGGGGTGAAAAGGGGGGGTGAATTTTTTAAAATGAGTGCGTCTACATCTTAAAACTTTAAAATTTACAGATGTAAAAATTGGTAGTTAGAATCTCCTCTAAAAATAAAGGAACACGTATTTTTTGTTTCCTGTAAATCCTAATAGGAGTTGTGTAAAAGGGGTGAAAAATGGGTTGAATGCCTTTAATCGGGATACATATATCTCAGAAACGAAAGATATTACAGAACTGTAAATTTGTATATGGGATCTCCTTTAAAAATAAAGAAACACGTAATTCTTAGTTTTTGGGAAATCCAATTAATGGCGGTTAAACAGGAGTGACAAGTTGGGGTGAATTTTTTGAAAGACTATATCTACAGAATATCTTGGAAACGTAAAATGTTACAGACGTAAAAAGTGGGTGTTTGGAATCTCCTGTAAATGTAAATAAACATAGGTGATTTGTTTTTGGAAACTCCACTTAAGGGGAACTCAAAAGGGGTGAAATTTTAAAATGAGAATTTTTACAGTATATCTAAAAAAAAACTTAACAAGTCACAGAAGTGAAGGTATTTTTAATCTCTATTAAACATAAAGAAACATGTGTTTTTAGTTTTCGGAAATACCACTTGGGTGGAGGGGGTGGTAAAAGTGACTGAAAATGGTGTTGAATTCTTTTAATTAGGCTACTGATATCACAAAAATGAAGACGTTACAGACGTGAAATTTGATATTTGCAATCTGCTTTAAAAGTAAAGAAACACGTATTCTCGGAAAATCCAATGAAGGGGGAAGGGGGAAATTGAAAAATTAATTGGCTTAATTGTATGAGAATACATACATCTAATAAAAACTAAAGTTGTTACAGACGTGAAAATTCGTATTTGGATCTCCTTTAAAAACAAAGAAAAGCGCGTTTTGGTGGGGAAACCATCTTGGAGGGCGGGAGTGTAAAGGAGTTGAATTCCTTTCACGAGGACACATAAATCAAAAACTGAAGAAGTTAGAGTCGTGATCATTGGTATTTAAGAAGATCCTTTACTATTAAAGAAACAAGTATTTTTTGCGGGAAAATTCACTTAGGGGGGGGGGGGGGAGTATTGTGATATGAAGTGCAGAAAGTAAATTATTTTTATTGGGATACTTATATCTCAAAACTGAAGGTAATAGACGTGAACATTTGTGTTTGGAATCTCCCTTAAACATGAAGAAACAAGCGTTCTTTTAATTTGGGGGGGGGGCGGTAAATAAACTTAACGGCGGTGGGGTGTAGAAGGAGGTGAGACCAATTGATTTTACTGTTATTAATGTACTTATAAGGATCCTCCGTTGCTCAGGCGGCAGCGCGCCGGCCTCTCACAGCTGGGTTCCGTGGTTCAAATCCCGGTCACTCCATGTGACATTCGTGCTGGACAAAACGGTGGCGGGACAGGTTTTTCTCCGGATACTCCGGTTTTCCCTGTCATCAGCCATTCCAGCAACACATAATAATAATAATAATAATAATAATAATAATAATAATAATAATAATATTCCGGACCGTCGTCAAATGTGCGGACCGAGCTGGAAACGGCTCCTGGACGGGTAATGACTAAGAATGCAGTCCGGCCGCCGGTTCAGTGCCTTCTAGGCACCCAATATGACACCACGCCGGATCTCCTGAAGGATTTTATCCATATTAAAAATGATTATAGGAAAAGATGGCAAAGATTTACGGACCCATCTGACCGGGAGGAATACCTGAGCCTAGCCCGGGATGTACGAAATCGATTGCTGGAAAGGAAGATTGAAAAATGGGAGGAAACGTGCCGTAAAATAATAGAAAACCAATCAGATCGGGAATTTTGGTGGATTCTCGCAGAAAACGAGTCAGATCGCGAATTTCGTCGGATTATATATCTAAAACAATAAGCATTCAATTATAAATTTCAGTATAATACCGTAGCGAAGCACGGGTATCTTGCTAGTTGTAAATATGGGCTTAATTGTACATTAACCACTTTCATTAGCAATATTTGACTTATCTGAGTGTGCATCTCTTTACTGCAGTACGAGCCTTAGATTTTGTCAACCAAGGCTAGTAAGATACACTCTATTTCATTTCATTTATAATTGAATAGGGTGGTTCCAAGGTAACTTGCAGGAAGGTAGCAAAATGTAAGTGTTAGATACGTTGCTGAAGCCAGGTATGGAGTGGAACAAATATAAGACTTGTAAATAGCTTACAATATGCCTACCTTTGATCCTGGATTCAATAAGATATTCCTTACATGAATGTTATTGTAAATATAGGCTTAATTGTACATTAACCACTTTCATTAGCAACATTTTACTTATCTGAGTGTGCATCTCTTTACTGCAGTAAGATGTTTATATTTTGTCAATCAACGCTAGAATTTCTAATTGAATAGGGTGGTTCCAAGACAACTTCCAGGAGGGTAGCAAAATTTAAGTATTAGATGTGATGCTGAAGCCAGGTATGGAGTGGAACAAATTCAAGACTTGTAAATAGCTTAAAATAGGTCTAGATAACTTCCAGGAAGGTAGCAAAATTTAAGTATTAGATATGATGCTGAAGCCAGGTATGGAGTTGAACAAATTTAAACTTGTAAATAGCTTACAATAGGCCTACCTGTCACCTTTGATTCAACAAGATATTCCATACATGAATGTTACTGTAAATATAGGCTTAATTGTACTTTCATTAGCAACATTTGACTTATCTGAGTGTGCATCTCTTTACTGCAGTAAGATTTTTAGATTTTGTCAACCAAAGCTAGTAAGATACACTCTATTTCATTTAATTTCTAATTGAATAGTGTAGTTCCAATGTAACTTCCACGAAGGTAGTAAAATTTAAGTATTAGATATGATGCTGAAGCCAGGTACGAAGTGGAACAAATAATGTAAGAGATGTAAATAGTTTACAATAGGCCTTGCTTTCACCCTGGATTCAATAAGATATTTCTTACATGAATGTTATTGTAAATATAGGATTACTTGTACATTAACCATTAACATTATTGAGTGTGCATGTCTGTACCTCAGTAAGATTGTTAGTGTTTGTTCAACCAAGGATAGTAAGAGACACTATGTTTCATTTGATCTGTAGTTCAGTAGTGTTATTTTAGAAGGTTGAAATACGCTGAAATGTATTTTATTTACCACGCTACGATAGTCTCTCGCTTGAGCCTGGGGATGCATTCTCTACAGTAAGACCGGCCGAGTCACGTGACATTCAGTGTATGACATGAGCGCCGCGGCCTGTCTTTCTGGTCGGCCTCGCTTACAGCGCAGTGACGTCACAGCTACTCGTGTTTCCTTAGTTCACCGGCCTGCGGAGCGCCGCACAGCAAAAGCAAATATATAGTTGAATACTGTCCGATACACTCTTTGATTCTGAGGCAACTTGATTTTTGTGTTGTGTTCTCCTTTAAGAAACAACACCGCGTATCTGACAATGGTGTTCCTATCCATCATATTCCTTAAGACAGGTCACGCCTCACAGCCATATTTTTAAATGCAGTCCATCAGAACAATTTTCGTTGAGTTCATTTTCCTACGCGCATGTGCAAAGGAAAATGAACCTCACTGTACCGTACTGTAGGAATGTATGTTTACATGACATAACCCCCTCCTAGAGTATGGTGTGTATAAGGCTCATTTTCTTTACACGAGCGCATAGGAAAATGAACTGAGCGAAAAATGTACTGATGGACTGCATAACCGTGTGTGGCCCGGAGGCGTGACCAGACTTAAGGAAAATATTGGGCAGATACAGCATTGTCAGATACGAGGTATCGTTTCTAAAGGGACGATATCCATTTGGTAGATGCATTTAAATTGTTGTTATTGTAATTTAATCTTGTATAATAAATATCTATGTACTCACTCGTTATGAAACTCCCAGGCCATTTAGAGACTAGCTATTATCATCGAACGCCTGATAAGTTTTAAATAATATTTTCAGAAATTCAGTGAACAGGGAAAGTCACATAACCCTACAAACACTGTGCAAAATCAGTAAGTAAACTTGTTGAATTTTGTAAATATATTAGGTTGGTTTTGTTGAATGAATAACAGGAATTTTACTATTTTAATGGAAATAAAGTCATACGCTCAAAGAAATAGTAAATCGTAGTAAACCATGTAACTTTGTAAATTGCAACACAAAAATATAACGTGTCATTAATTTTCTTTCAATGCATAAATATAAGACAATGTAATTGACTGTTTAGGCCTATATCAAGCGCAGTAGTCTATAAATCAAATCTGAATATGTTCAAAAGATTGTGTTTTTTACGATTATATTTTTATTTTTAAGACAGTACGCGAATCAAAATTTTGCCGAGTAGTGGAGGAGAGCTTCGTACTCACAACCGAACGTCACTGCTTCACATCCCTGCCAAGTGTGTTCGTTCTCTCGCTGACAGTGACGTATGCAGGGTACGTAAGCTGCCCGCATTTACGTCATGCCAGGCCAACCGCACTGGGCTTGCCTCAACGAGCGCCCGGCTGGGCACCTCTCTGATCGAAAAACATCCTCAGATTCTATCAAATCACTTTAAATCAAGCATATATATGTATAAAATTGTTTACTTGCGTAAACTTGTCAATCATTGAGAGTTGATGATATCATGTACCAGTAATAACAAATAATGATTGTTGTGATCTTCAACTGTCACCTTATCATTTTACAGAAATGTTTCGGACAGTCCGGAAGAAGTTTCATTTTTTACAGTTTGCTTTACGTCGCACCGAAACAGATAGATCTTATGGCGACAATGGGATAGGAAAGGGCTAGGAGTGGAAAGGAAGTGGCCATGGCCTTAATTAAGGTATAGTCCCAGCATTTGTCTGGTGTGAAAACAGAAAACCATCCTCAGGGCTACCGACAGTGGGGTTCGAACCAACTATCTCCCGGATGCAAGCTCACAGCTGCGCGCCCCAAACCGCACGACCAACTCGCTCGCGCTGGAAGAAGATGCTGAAGGTGGCGGACGTTTGATTAGCAGCTTAGGTAAGTTGGCCTACAGTTGACAGTTGTAGAATACTGTACAGTAATCATTATTTGTTCCTATTATCACCAACTCTCAATCATTGACAAGTTTACGCAACGTAAACAATATTGCACATGTTATACTCATGATTGAAAGTGATTTGATAGAATCTGAGGATGTTCTTGAAGAACGAAACATGTCATTCTTTGTATAATAGTGTGTATTTCTTTCTTCCTCGTTTCTTAATCTGTTTACCTTCCAGGGTTGGTTTTTCCCTCGGACTCAGCGAGAGATCCCACCTCTACCGCCTCAAGGGCAGTGTCCTGGAGCTTCAGACTCTGGGTATGGCGATACAACTGGGGAGGATGACCAGTACCTCGCCCAGGCGGCCTCACCTGCTATGCTGAACAGGAGCCTTGCGGGGGCATGGGACGATTGGAAGGGATAGACAAGGAATAGGGAAGGAAGCGACCGTGGCCTTAACTTAGGTACCATCCCGGCATTTGCCTGGAGGAGGAGTGGGAAACCACGGAAAAACACTTCCAGGATGGCTGAGGTGGGAATCGAACCCACCTCTACTCATTTGACCACCCGATGCTGAGTAAACCCCGTTCCAGCCCTTGTACCAGTTTTCAAATTTCGTGGCAGAGCCGGGATTCGATCCGCCTCTGGGGGTGGCAGCTAATCACACAAACCAATACACCACAGAGGCGGCATGTATTTCTTTACAGGAATATTATAGTTTTACATGTGTTATACTTCGTGTTCTCGACTGACTGAAATGATTTAAAGTTAAGCAAATCTTAAAATACAGTACAAAACGTATAGGCTATAAACACATTTATACTAAGCAAAATTTGATATAGTGCGCCTCCGTGGTGTAGTGGTTAGAGTGATTAGATGCCACCCCGGGAGGGCCGGCTTCGATTCCCGGCTCTGCCACGAAATTTAAAACGTGGTACGAGGGCTGGAACCGGGTCTATTCAGACTCGGGAAGTCCACTGAGTGGAGAGTGGTTCGATTCTTACCTCAGCCATCTTCGAAGTGGTTCCCGTCGTTTCTCTCTTCTCCTTCAGGCAAATGCTAGGATGGTACCTAACTTAAGGCCACATCCGCTTCCTTTCCTTCCTTCCTTCCTTCCTTCCTTCCTTCCTTCCTTCCTTCCTTCCTTCCTTCTTATTTGCCTGTCCCTTCCAATCTTCCCATCCCCCAACAAGGCCATCTGGGCGAGATACTGATCCTTTTCCCCAGCTGTATCCCCCAGCCCAAAGTCTCAAGCTCCAGGCCGTTGCCCTTGAGGCGGTAGAGGTGTGTTCCCTCACTGAGTCCGAAGAAAAACCAACCCTGGAGAGTAGACTAATTAAGATCGGAAGAAGAAAAAATTCGGGTATAGGATAAATACTAACCTCGAACCCACCATCAAATAATAAGTTTTTTAGGCATGTGGCGTCCGAAGAGGAATATTGCAGGTCTTTTAGTTGACGCCGTATAGGCGACCTGCGCGTCTATGTGGATGAGGCCCTACTTGTGATGATTCAATGACGATTTCTCCGTGGAGCCGGACATAATAACGATAAAGGACGTGGACCTGGTCGTTGAATACTATTTATGGTGTGGTCAGATGTACAGAATTGCCAGAACACAGCTGTATCGAAACATCAAGTTCCTAGTTCAGTTTACTTGCTATATAACAGATTATAAATATTTATGCTGGTAAATGTGGAGCACAGTGAGTGTTCTATCTGAGATACTGGCCGAGAATTGTGCACAGATATTAACTTGGCAGAACTTGCTGAGCTGTACGAGCAGACCAAATAAACATCCCCAACAGACGATACAACATATTTCACATGCTATAGTGTCCATCAGTTCAAGAACAGAGCGGTCCCTTTCATGTCTGTCTTGAAACGAGTGAAATGAAAAATACTTACTTCATTCGTTGCGGAGCTAACGAGCAAACGACTTCATACTGCCTGCCTCTATATTTCAGAGGCCGAGCGAGTTGGCCGTGCGGTTAGCAGTGCGCAGTTGTGAGCTTGCATTCGGGTGATAGTGGGTTAGAACCCCACTGTGGGCAGCCCTGAAGATGGCTTTCCGTGGTTCCCCACTTTCACACCAGGCAAATACTGGGGCTGTACCTTAATTAAGGCCACGGCCGCTTCCTTCCAACTCCTAGCCCTTTTCTCTCCCATTTTCGCCATAAGACCTATTTTTGTCCGTGCGACGTAAAGCCAGTTGTTGTATACATTTCGGGAGACATATTTCATGATTAGCAACAATATTATGGCATTCATCACAAACGAGAGAGGCGTATGAGTAGGCCTACCCAATCTCTCTTGAGGAACTATTTTATTAATGAATCACTACGTGTGTTCTCCCAGGATGGTAATATAGTGAGTGAGATTGAATCAAGGTGTAGTAAAGCTAATGCAGTGAGATCGCAATTACGATCAGCAGTATTCTGTAAGAAGGAAGTCAGCTCCCAGACGAAACTATCTTTACATCGGTCTGTTTTCAGACCAACATTGCTTTACGGGAGCGAAAGCTGGGTGGACTCAGGATATCTTATCCATAAATTAGAAGTAACAGACATGAAAGTAGCGAGAATGATTGCTGGTACAAACTGGTGGGAACAATGGCAGGAGGGTAATCGGAATGAGGCGATAAAGGCCAAGTCAGGAATGAACTCGATGGATGAAGCTGTACGCATAAATCGGCTTCGGAGGTGGGGTCATGTGTGGCGAATGGAGGAGGATTGGTTACCTAGCAGAATGATGGACTCTGTTAGGGAGAGTAAGAAAAGTAGAGGTAGACCAACACGGCGATGGTTACACTCAGTTTCTAACGATTTAAAAGTAAGCGGTATAGAACTAAATGAGGCCACAGCACTAGTTGCAAATAGAGGATTGTGGCGACGCTTAGTAAATTCTCAGAGCCTTGCAGACTGAACGCTGAAAGGCATAACAGTCTATAATGATAATGTGTGTATTTATCACTACGCTATATATTTAACTTTATTTATATAGACCCATACCTATATGCTGTTAGTATGTTGATATACATAACTACTGATCCTTTATCTATCTAATCTACCGCAAAATCAAGGATTTTCAATCAGCCAGTCAAAACATTATATTCGATTTCTTAAACCAATTCCAATTCCAACTCCGAAGTTACCGGAATTCTAGATTTGGTTCCGGTTAACTTTGGATCTTGAACTATACATTATTCACTGTCGCTCCCAGATGTTTTGGGCCTCGAATTATAGTTATATGCATTTACTAGCAAGATACCCGTGCTTCGCTACGGTATTATACTGAAATTTATAATTGAATGCTAATTGTTTTAGATATATAATCCGCCGAAATTCGCGATCTGACTCGTTTTCTGCGAGAATCCGCCAAAATTCGCGATCTGACTCGTTTTCTAATAGATTACGGTATGTTTCCTCACATTTTTCAATCTTTCTTTCCAGCAATCGATTTCGTACTTCCCGGGCTAGGTCCAGATATTCCACCCCGTCAGTTGCGTCCCTAAATCTTTGCCATCTTTTCCTATAAGCGTTTTTAATATGGATCAAATCCTTCAGGAGATCCGGCGTGGTGTCGTCTTAGGTGCCTTGGCGGTACTGAACCCGCGGCCGGACTGCATTCTTAGTCATTACCCGTCCAGGACCATTTTCCAGGGGGGTCCGCACATTTGACAACGGTCCAGAACATTATTATTATTATTATTATTATTATTATTATTATTATTATTATTATTATTATTATTAAAAGATGTTCTGAACCCCACAGCAAGCTGCAAGATCGCTACTTGGCGGTAAATTACATCTGCTGCCAGTGTCATTGTTACAATGTGACCAGCACCATCGTCGCGCGTAGGCAAGTGTGCGGGATTTCTGGCGATACCAATGGCATACTTCCGTGCATTGTTGACCTTATTATAGAGGTGAACAATTTGACGGTCCATCTCATTCCTATCGTTTATTTCAAATGTGTTTAAATTTTTATTTACATGCCAGGAGGATCTACTGTAATCTAAGAACGTTCTCCGAAGGAAAAGATGGCTGTTGAAAACCAGCCCAGGAAAGATTAAAAATGATCGGTTTATGATCAGAATAAGTACATCGAAACTATATAGCCTGTTTCCAGTCATTCGACAGGGTCAGGAATGGAATGAATAAAGCCCCATCTAGCAGCGACAATAGGAATTGTGCCGGCTGCCGAAGCACACCTCTGGGGCAATGATCGTTGAATGACAAATGATATGAAATATTGGACAGTGTTGCTGGAATGAATGATGAGAGAGAAAATCGAAGTATCCGGAGAAAAACCTGTCCCGCCTCCGTTTTGTCCAGCACGAATGTCACATGGAGTGACCGGGATTTGAACCACGGAACCCAGCTGCGAGAGGCCGGCGCGCTGCCGCCTGAGCAACGGAGGCTCCTTAAGTACATTATGAACAGTAAAATCAATTGATCTCACCTCCTTTTACACCCCACCGCCGTTAAGTTTATTTACACCCCCCCCCCTCCCAAAAAATAGAAGACGTGTTTCTTTATGTTTAAAAGATATTCCAAACACCAATGTTCACATCTGTTACATTCAGTTTTGAGATATAAGTATCCCCATAAAAATAATTCACTTTATTTTCACTTCCTTTCACACTCCCCTCCCCCCCCCCCCCCGTAAGTGAATTTTCAGGCAAAATATACTTGTTTCCTTAATAGTAAAGGATCTTCTAAATAGTAATTATCACGACTCTAACTTCTTCAGTTTTTGATTTATGTGTCTTCATGAAAGGAATTCAACTCCTTTTCACTCCCGCCCCCCAAACGCGTTTTTCTTTGTTTAAGGAGATTCAAATACCAATTTTCACGTCCGTAACAACTTTAGTTTCTATTAGATGTATGTATTCTCATACAATTAATTCAATTAATTTTTCAATTATTTCACCCCCCCCCCCACCACCCCTTCATTGGATTTTCCGAGAATACGTGTTTCTTTACTTTTAAAGCAGATTCCAAAGCAGATTTCACGTCTGTAATATCTTCATTTTTGAGATATCAGTAGCCTAATTAAAAGAATTCAACACCATTTTCAGTCACTTTTACCCCCCCCCCTTCCACCCAAGTGGTATTTCCGAAAGCTGAATATACACGTTTCTTTATTTTTAATAGAGATAAAAATACCATTTTTCACTTCTGTAACATGTTAAGTTTTTGAGATATACTGTAGAAATTCGCTTTTTAAAATTTCACCCCTTTTTATTTCC
Organism: Anabrus simplex; assembly: GCF_040414725.1. Classification (NCBI taxonomy): domain Eukaryota; kingdom Metazoa; phylum Arthropoda; class Insecta; order Orthoptera; family Tettigoniidae; genus Anabrus; species Anabrus simplex. Next base: position 147,347,407 of record NC_090266.1, read on the forward strand.
CCTTACGTGGAGTTTCCGGAAACAAATCACCTATCTTTCTTTACATTTACAGGAGATTCCAAATACCCACTTTTTACGTCTATAACATTTTACGTTTCTCAGATATTCTGTAGATATAGTCTTTCAAAAAATTCACCCCAGTTTGTCACTCCTGTTTAACCCCCATTAATTGGATTTTCCAAAAACAAAAAAATACGTGTTTCCTTATTTTTAAAGGAGCTCCCATATACAAATTTTCAGTTCCATAATATTTTCAGTTTCTGAGATATATGTATCCTCATTAAAGGCATTCATCCCATTATTCACCCATTTACACCCCTCCTATTGGGATTTAAAGAAAGCAAAAAATACGTGTTCTTGTATTTTTAAAGAAGATTCTAAATACCATTTTTTTACATCTGTAAACTTTTAAAGTTTTAAGATGTAGACACACTCATTTTAAAAATTCACCCTCCATTATTTGGATTTTCCAAAATCAAAAAAATTCCTGTTTCTTTATTTTAAAGTAAATCCCAAATACCAATTTTCAGGTCTGTAATATCTTCAGGTTCTGAAATATAAGTAGCCTCATTAAAGGCATTCAACCGCTTTTTCACCCTTTTTTACCCTTCCAATTGGGATTTTCCGAAAACAAAAAAGTACGTGTTTCTTTATTTTTAAAGGAGATTCTAAATGCCAATTCTTACATCTTTAAACTTTAAAAGTTTTGAGATATAGATAGACTCATTTTAAAAATTCACCCCCTTTTCACACCCCCATTAATTGGATTTTCCAAAAACAACAAATATGTATTTCTTTATTTTTAAAGGAGATCCTAAACACCAATTTTCTGGTCTGTAATATCTTCAGTTTCTGAGATATAAGTATCCTCATGAAAGTCATTCAACCAAGTTTTCACCACTTTTCACCCCTCCTATTGGGATTTTCCGAAAACAAAAAAATACGTGTTTCTTTGTTTTTAATGAAGATTCTAAGTACCAATTTTGACATCTGTAAACTTTAAGAGTTTTGAGATATAGATGCACCCATTTTAAAAATTCACCCCTTTTCACCCTCCCATTAATTGGATTTCCCCCAAACAAAAAAATACGTGTTTCTTTATTTTTAAAAGAGATCAAAAGTACCAATTTTCATGTCTGTAATATCTTCAGTTTCTGAGATATAAGTACCGGTATCCCGATTAAAGACATTCAACCCCTTTTTCACCCTTTTATGCCCCTCCTATTGGGATTGTCTCAAAACAAAAAAATACGTGTTTCCTTATTTTTAAAGAAGATTCTAAATACCAATTTTCACATCTGTAAACTTTTAAAGTTTTGAGATATAGACACACTCATTTTAAAATTTAACCCCCCTTTTCAGCCCCTTAGCGACAGAATATCCAAAAATCCTCTCTTAGCGAGCACCTACATGTTAATATGAATATATCTCCAAAATTTCATTTCTTTATGTCCAGTAGTTTTGGCTCGGCGATGATGAATCAGTCAGTCAGTCAGTCAGTCAGTCAGGACAAGCTACTTTATATATATAGATTTTCCCAAGGAAATTCAGATATGAATTGCGACACTTAGGCCTGCATCAAATTAAGAAGCAAGGTTAAAGCCAGGTCTAAAAAAATATTTGCAGAAGGAGAATATGTTCAAAAGGGAAATAAAAAGTTTCTATCAACGACTTCATCTCGAAACTGGAGAACTAATGTTGATAGTGTGTAATTTGTAACCATACCTACTGCAGTGGCAGGCTATTAGAAATGTTTATTGGGGAACCTACTCCTGTACTGACCCTTTAACAGTTTGTGAACCAACTCCAGTCAAACCAAATTTACTGACTGAAGTACAGTCCGTACTCTCATATTTTAAATAAATAGATGTTTCCTTTATCGAGAAAGACCAGTTACGTGCTTAGGTTGAAGTGCTCGGAAGTATTTCATGTTAAGTCTTAGTTTATCATAGGTCTAGTTTCTCGTGTACTTGTATTTCATCGTTGCCGGGACGAAACCTCCTATGTGTTAATATTTTTGGAGATATACTGACCCACAGCACATACACTATGAAGAGCGAGAATGCCTTGACCACATTCACACAATATTGCACCTTAGATGACAGAACCTTACCGGCCAAAGTTCTAAGCTAAATTATTTCACATAGGAGGTTTTGTCCCGGCAGCGATGATTTTCCTCCTCGTTCTTCTTCTTTCTTGCCTTATTCGTAATGTTCTTTGGTTGAAAGTGTGGTGTGCAGAATGTGTATGCAAAGAAGTGTATTACGACACACACACAAACACACAGTCACGAACATCAGGAAAATCGTACACAGTTAAAATCTTCGGCCAGGTCGGGAATCAAACACGGTGCCCTCTGCACAGAAGGCCAGTAGACTAATTATTCGTCCAAGAAGTGTACTGGTATTAAAGGGCACAAATTGACCCGTTTGCAAGCTGTACGTGTTCAAAAATTATGAATACAGAATGCATCATCCATTATCTTCAAGATAACGAGATGATGGACTGGAAGAAGAACGACAAACAAGCAATGCTCTTGGCCGAGCCGGCAATAGCTACGTTTTAAAGATGCGTGATCTGTCATCCGTAACGACGCATTGTTTACAGGCCCTCAAAATCACAGATATTAACATATCCTCCCATAAATGCAGCGACCGTCCAAATGCAAGGAAAATCCGCCAAGGGCTAAGAAGTCACGAAATGGCAATTTGGTGATTTTTGCCTCAGAAGGGTATCAATGTAAAACAACATAATGAATGCACTCTGTCCAACAATTGGATTATTCATCACCAAGTACTGTCTTGTAGCGAATGGCAAGAGGCACTCAAGATGACATCAAATGCTTCTGCAGTATGAACTCTTCCGGGCAGACCTCAGGATGGAAACCTCTGTCACAGATGCGTCAGAGAGAAAGAAACATTGGCTCACGTTCTGTGTACTTGTCCCTACGGCGAGGTACTGTGACACACTCGTCACCACAAGATAAGATCATTGATTGCAGAAGAACTCCGCAGTAAATGATTCCGTGTTCATGAGGAAGTTCACGGTATGTCTATGGAAGACTGTATAAGACGAATTGACATAATTGCCTTTAAAGATAAGGACAGGAGAGGCTTCATTATCGATCCGATCATCAGATTCGAGCACCATGTCGGCAGGCCTACTGAAGTCCACCTTGAGAAGCAGAACATTTACGAACCCACCATACCGTTCTCTAAAAACAAATACCAGCTGAATGAAGTAAAGATTATCGGCCTAATGGTTGCTGTTCGTGGCACAATACCTGCCCTCTTCATAGAATTCTGGAAGAAGTTCGAGCTGCCTATGAACAGCATTGAAAGAATACTTACCACCAATATATGTGGATCTGTATACATCCTGAGATCTCATTTGTTCGGACCTCCATAATTAAGAAGCAACTTTATTACCGCTATATTTCTATATGACAAAAAATTCTGTATCGTGATACGCTTTACTTTGTCAATTGTGGCAACCCGTAATTGCAGGAAGTCGTTGATTCCTTCAATTCGTTTTTATTGCAACATCCTCAAGAACTGAACAGGATATTTCGAGTCTAGCAACGTCATTCTATAAAAACTCAATTCACTGCGAATATTTTACAAACGTTTTTATCAAGTCACAGATATTCTATTGGAATACATATGCCATCGACTGTTTTGTCTTTAAGCGTTCAATCTGTAAGCCTCTGTGAATTAAATAAGCTTCTCCCCAAACCTCCATTTGCAATTAGGATCCACATCCGTTTTCATTAAATTATTTAACTCCGCTTTTCCATTAGCTTCACCTTGGTTTCCCTCTGCTTCTCTTAACCTTCGTGATCGAGCCCATTGTTCTTCTGGAAGACATCTCCTCCTCCATTCGTCTAACCGAGCGAGTGACCGCGTGGTTTGGGGCACGTAGCTGTCAGGTTGCATTCGGGAGAGAGTGGGTTTGAATCCCACTGCCCTCAGTCCTGAAGATGGTTTCCCGTGGTTTCCAATTTCCACACGAGGCAAATGCTGGGGCTGTACTTTAATTAAGCCCCGTCTGCTTCCTTCCCGCTCCTAGCCCTGTCCGATCCTATCGTCGCCATAAGACCTGTGTGTGTCTGTGCGACTTAAAGCAAATTCTAAACAAAACATGACACCTTCACCGAAGCTGATTCATGTGTACAGCTTAATCCATCGAGTTTAATGTCACCTTAAGACTTTATCTTCTCATTCTTTGTATCCTCCAGCGATTGCTCCCACCTGCAGTAATAATTCCCACTACTTTAATATAGGCTACTTCTAGCTTAGCCTATGAATGAGACATTCTGGGCCCACCCAACTTTCAGCCCAGTCGGCTACAGTGAAGTCGGTCATAAAACAGACCGGTGTTTAGATGGTTTTGTCCAACAGCTGACTTCTTGCTTACAGAATACTGTTGTCCGCAACTGCGAGCCTACTGCATTAGCTTTAGTGCATCTTGATTCAATTTCACCTATTACTGCCATCCTGGCACGTTAGCTGATTTCTTTAACTGAATTTGATGGAAACAGATGTATTTATATTTTATTTTAATTCATTTCTTTGCATCTCTCTCTTTTGTAGAGACCAAAGCAATGTGGAATTTCCACGGAACTGATTAGTGACGTTCGGAGCACGACTATTGATTTGGAAATTACGAAGGAATCTGCAATAGCAATTTCTAGTTCAGTGAGGAAAGCAATGGCAAACTACCTCATTCCTCATCATGCCGTGTACGCCTCACTATGGCGTCACTATCGGTTTTTGCGGTCTACCGAGCTCGATAGCTGCAGTCGCTTAAGTGCGGCCAGTATCTAGTAATCCGGAGATAGTGGGTTCGAGCCCCACTGTCGGCAGCCCTGAAGATGGTTTTCCGTGGTTTCCCATTTTCACACCAGGCAAATGCCGGGGCTGTACCTTAATTCAGGCCACGGCCGCTTCCTTCCACTTCCTAGGCCTTTCCTATCCCATCGTCGCCATAAGACATATCTGTGTCGGTGCGACGTAAAGCAAATAGCAAATAGTAGGTTTTTGCGGCTTCCCTATAACAGAATAACCTTTCTGGAGGCATAGCAGAAACATTCGATGAGTGGTGTACTTTTAATATAAAGTTATTTTCCTTATATACAATGTAGATTACATTCCATTGTTTTTATTTTAAATGTCCGACTCCATGGCTAAATTGTTAGCCCTGCTGGCCTTTGGTATAGAGGGTCCCGGGTTCGGTTCCCAGCCGCGTCGGGGATTTTGACCTTCATTGGTTAATTCCAATGACTCGGGGGCTGGGCGTGTGTGTGCCGTCTTCATCACTAGAATTCAACACAGGTAAGACCCCATCCTCATAGACACGCAGGTCGCCTGTAAGGCGTCAGCTCGGAAGACCTGCACCATTATAGACGTTCAGGCTGCAAGCCTCTACGAATTTACTAAACGTCGCCATAATCCTCTTGGTCTCATTTAGTTCTATACATCTTATCATGGTTCATGGTGAGGGTTACTGTAGTCACGTCCTAGTTCGTGAACCACGGGCAACGGCTGAGGTGCCTTGAAAGTGGTCCTGATTGTCGGGATACCAGTTGCTATAGAATGGGAGTGGGTATCGGACATATTCTGTGTAGTGGCCCTCCTTGTGCTCAGGCGGCTAGGACTATACAATCCACCGGTGGTCCATAACCCGTTAGAGGAGAGATCCTCGCTGGGGCTATGTGTAAGTAGTGTAGCATCCTGCTTCATGAATTTACCGAGCGCAGAACATTATTATTATTATTATTATTATTATTATTATTATTATTATTATTATTATTATTATTATTATGTTACAAATAACTGGTTTATCCCTTCCTCAAATGCACGCCAATATGTGTGGACGAGCTGAGACCTACCATCCGAATACACTGGGCCCTACCCAACTAATCGAACACAACCTGAGACTATATTAACTTCTATTGTGACTCTTTTTATTTAATTTTTAATTTGTATCAAACTTGAATTTTATCTTCTGGCGTCCAACATCTATTTCTGCTTTTGTGGTTAAATGGGAAATTCCCTATTCTCGCTATGTTAAATCAAGCAACACGTAAGGAAAATGTCCTCAGAACCTATTGAAGATAACCTTTTATTATTTTTACAGGTTACACTTGTATACCTTGCCTTGAAGCTGATTGCTGTTGTCTGGGTCATCCGTCCAGAGACTGGTTTGATGCAAATCTCCATCCCACCCTTTCCTGTGCCTACCTTTTCATTTCTACGAAACTACCACAGCCTATATCTACTATAATTTGTTTGTCATAATCATACCCCTGCCGTTTTTACCACCTGCACTTCCCTCAAAAGCTAACTGAAAACGAGCTGGGTGTCATATGATTTTCCCCTTCCGGTCAAATTTTGCCAAATCGTTCTCCTCTCACCTACTCAATTCAGTATCTCTTCATTTCTAATTCTATCTACCCATCTCACCGTCAGGATTCTTCTGTAACACCACATTTCAAAAGCTTCTATTTTCTTTCTTCCTGAGCTAGTTATCGTCCATGTTTCACTTCCATACAATGCCACGCTCCAAACGAAAGTCTTCGAAAACATTTTTCTAATTCCTATATCAGTGCTCGAATTGAGCAACTTTCTTTTCGTAATAAATGCCTTCCTTGCTAGTATGTGGTTTACGTCCTCCTTACCTCTGCCAACTAAATGGTTAGCGTGCTGGCCTTTGGCCACAGGGGTCCCGGGTTCGATTCCCGGCAGGGTCGGGAATTTTAACCATCATTGGTTAATTTCGCTGGCACGGGGGCTGGGTGTATTTGTTGTCTTCATCATCATTTCATCCTCATCACGACGCGCAGGTCGCCGACGGGAGTCAAATCAAAAGACCTGCACCTGGCGAGCCGAACATGTCCTCGGACACTCCCGGCACTAAAAGCCATACGACATTTCACTACCTCTGCCAACGTTAGTTATTTTACTACCCAAGTAACAATATTCAGATATATACCCTTACTGGGCTAAAATTGAATCCTGTCAGTAATTTGGATTCAGATATGAGTAATTTAAAAATATGAATTGATTTTTTTTGATTGATTTCCTCTGAATATCTAATTTGTAATATCACTTTCTGACGTTTATGTCTGAAAAACTTCTGATATGTGACCTATAACCAAAATATCATTTCAGCATATTCATGACTTCGATATAAAGGAAATTAGAAAATGTCAAGTCCTTACATTTGAAGAAGGTCCAGAAAAAGTTCCTTAAGTATTAGAAAAACTAACTTACGCGAAATCTCAGTTAGATCACAGCTTTAGTGCTGTAAGATGTGTAAAGTTTTACAAAAACAAATTAATTTTAAAAATTCCAGTAGAGGTATAAACATAAGTTAATTTACAGAACATTTAAGGGAGATTTTTATCACGATTTTCTTAAGTTTTGATGTTCCGAGTCCCCTTAATGCAATTGTACGGATGTTTTGTGCTTATTTTAACTGTGTGCTTTATAACTTAAATCCAATGATTCCGAGCCCAATCATTACTCAGTACTGAGTCCATATTCCTCCTTTTTCAGTTGCCTTAAACAGTGTAATGTGTGAAAAACAGCAAAAGCAAATAAGTGAGTTAAGAAAAAAAGGAGGTCTGGCTGCTCGACTACCAACCTGAATTACAAATCCAGGTCTGCTGTTAATTGCCTAGGGCTATGGAAGGGAGAAAACGAGACCCAGACAACTTCTTACTGGTAATGTTATTAACGCGCTACTATTAAGTGAAATCCATTCGAGAAGCCTGCGGTTATGAGTTGTGAAGCAAGCATGAGTTTCTTTTTTTCCCGCTATAATCAAGTTGATATCTGAGAAGGTGAGAATTACAATAGCTGCTTCTGTATTACACACTGTAGTTCCTTCAGTGGAAAAAAATATAGCCTACTAGTAGTGCTGGCATAATTTTGGGGGATAAAGGACAAACAAAAACAAACTGACAGTTTTACGCGATTGTTGATATCGTGATCCCAGGCGCGGGAACTCTCTCTTTTTGTAACGTGGAATCCGAACCAGAGACACGTGAATCTTACGAAGAACCTATCCGGCTCCGAGGTCCTGAAAGTACGATGTTGTTAATACCATTGAAAATGCCCTGGAACCTTTAGTTCGCATGGGCGATATCAGCTGCTATTGGAAAACCTTGTCCACAAAAGACGAATGGAAATTTAATCTTTCAGTCGTGCGAAAAGCAGTTGCCTTTGAATAGGAAGAAGACCTATAACAGCGTCGCCAACCGTACGGTTTGAACCGTACATTCACGATTTTCAACCCTCTATGTACGGTGCACGGTTCGAATATCAGACGGTACGCTTTATGTAAGGTTCTGCAAAATTTCGTAATGAACACTTTTTATTATTGGAAATGTTCAGAGTTTGTATGCTAAATTATTTCTTCTGCTGTCAGAACATACCACATTTCCTGAACGTGAATAATAATAATAATAATAATCATAATAATAATAATAATAATAATAATAATAATAATAATAATAATAATAATAACAATAATAATAACAATAATAATAATATTATTTGGTTTACGTCCAACTAAGTATTTGTACGGTTTTCTGAGACGCTGAGGTGCCGGAATTGAGTCGCGCAAGAGTTCTCTTAGATGTTAATAAATCCACCGACGGACGTGTATAACGTGGCCTCCTTTTCTCAAGGGGACTCCAAGCTTTGAATGTTATCATTCACCTTTGAGCTGGTTTCAGATCAACCAATGAAGCGCCGGAATAGTCCGACGCGTGGGATTTTCCTGTCTCACTCTGCGGCCGGGATACCCTACTTCATACTGTATCAACTGTGGATCTCGTAGTCGTATATTTGTTCACAGACACACCCTTGAATCAGACAACACCGAACTCCGTCAATCCTTTCTTAACCAGTGTGAAGTGTGGTGTAACATCAAACATGTAAGAGTGCAGCATCTAGTTGTACATTTTATGGATAACATGATTTCGCCAAAGTTATGAATCATATTGTGATCTACTTACACATTCATTAGCGTGACAGTGCAGTGCTTCAATTTCTTGTTGGTCATCTTACTATGTATTAATTAAGTATATATTATTTCCTTCGGCGTTTATTTTGAATGTTAAATGAGTAAAGATGCGGTTAAATTCTAATTTAAAAATAAATCAAGTCCGTCGACACCCAAAAAGTCAAAACGTTCTGATAAAACACCCGGAAGGAAACAAAAGTACAGGCAGTCGTGAGAGAGTATAGACAATATAGGACGTGGCTGCGTTGTGATCCATCATGTAAAGAGCGGACAAAATATATATCGACGGCTTACTTCTAAAACCGCGTATGTCCCATTGCTCTTCCTATCTATTATATACCTTAAGACCGGTCACGCCTCCCAGCCACATATTAATATGCAGCCCATCAGAGCAATTTTCGTTGTGCACATTTTCCTATGGGTGTGTGTAAAGGAAAATTAACCTTAAATACATTATACTGTAGGAGTGCGTAATTTCGCTTTCAAACAACGTCCCTACAATACGGTACGGTAAGGTCTATTTTCCTTTACACGTCAGCACAGGAAAATGAATACAACGAAAATTATTCCGATGGACTCCATATAAATATGAGGCTGGGAGGCGTGACCAGTCTTAAGGCATATAATCGATAGGAAGAGCATTGGGATATACGAGGTTTTAGAAGTAAGCCGTCAATGTTGTATTCTCTTACTTCTAGTAATACTTTTCAGTTAAGTATCCCTATTCGATATTATTGCTACTGGTTATAATTCACTCATTATATTGAATTTTGTGTATTTGGGTGAATCTTAGTACTGTACGGTTTTACGACAGAGAATACGGTGTATCTTGAATTTCTGTACGGTTTTTCAATTTTTCGGAAGTTGGCAATGCTGTATAGAAGATATGAGTCGTCGTCAAAAGACACACATTGATGGACAACTTTTAACTTTGTACCGTAAAAAGTGAGTGAGGAACGAATCCCTGCACTTGAACAAAAAGGTTCACGCCATGAGAATCAAAAGCAAACTCACTCATTAGCATAGTACGTGTGACCACACAACACTGTACAAATATGATCGTCCTGAATGGTGTACGGTACGAAAGGAATTCGCTTTTGATTTAGATAGGGAGAAATGTTGTGAACTAAACTACAGAAGGTATATATGGGTACTTTAATTTTCTAATTAACTGTCCGATAAAGTGTATTTTGGCATAAAAAGCCGAAAGTTAAAAATATCATAGATCGTTTATTCTGGGTATGTTCATTTTTGAAATGTTGCATTTAAATAATCAAAACTAACGCAGTCTATAGAAATGGTTGAAAAATCTTCGGAATTAGCTACCGTCATCGATCTTGTTTGCACTCCTCATGTATTACAAGATTCGATCAAGAGATTGCGGGGGTCGAAATACGTTACAGATTTATTTATTTATTTATTTATTTATTTATTTATTTATTTATTTATTTATTTATTTAATAATGTTAGTTCTTTTACGTCCCACTAACTACTTTTACAGTATTCGGAGACGCCGAGGTGCCGAAAGTTTGCCCCGCAGGAGTTCCTTTATGTGCCAGTAAATTTACCGACACGAGGCTGACGTATTTGAGCACCTTCGAACACCACCGGACTGAGCCAGGATCAAACCTGTCAAGTTGGGGTCAGAAGGCCAGCGCCTCAACCGTCTGAGCCATTCAGCCCGGCTATTTATTTATTTATTTATTTATTTATTTATTTATTTATTTATTTATTTATTTATTTATTTATTTATTTATTTATTTATTTATTTATTTATTTATTTATTTATTGTGAACATAGCAGGTCATGCGTCCCAATAACAATGCTTAAGAAAATAAATTGTTACTTAGACGCTAAAAATACAAATTTTAAAAAACACGTTGTATGGTTAGAAAAATCTTAAAAATTAACCGCAGTGTCACACAAGTCACATTAATAGAAAAAACATTAAGGGCAATCTAACTTATATTATTTACAGTACTATTTAATACTAATTAATATTTAGTATAATATTTAAGACAATTGAGCCTCCGTGGCTCCGGCGGCAGCGCGCCGGCCTCTCACCGCTGGGTTCTGTGATTCAAATCCCGGTCACTCCAAGTGAGATTTGTGCTGGACAAAGCGGAGGCCGGACAGGTTTTTCTCAGGGTACTCCGGTTTTCCCTGTCATGTTTCATTCCAGTAACACTCTCCAATATCATTTCATTTCATCTGTCATTCATTAATCATTGCCACAGTGGAGTGCGACAGGCTTCAGCAGCCGGCACGATTCCTATCCTCGCGGGGCTTCATTCATTCCATGCCTGGCCCAGTCGAAGGACTGGAAACAGGCTGTGGATTTTCATTTAATACAATTATTATAACATGATTTTTACTTAGGATGTAATCAGTTTAATACAATGGTTTACAACATTTATACTATTATCGCTGAATGTGTGTCTTACTTTTGCGTTTACAGTCACTATCCCAACTGGGAAGTGAGCAATATGAAAAATGCAAAAAAATTGCCCTGTGATACTTTCATTTTTCAGATTTTACGGAAATATACACTCTATTGGACAGATGTCGACGGTACCTCGCATCCCACAACGCTCTTCCGATTTACCGTATTATCCTCGTTAAGACTGCTCACGCCTCCCAGCCACACATACATATGCAGTCCATTATAACAACTTTCGTTGTGTTCATTTTCCTGTGCGCGTGTGTAAAAGAAAATGAACTTCAAATGCATTAGACTGTATAAGTGTGGCGATACTTCATAAACATATCGTCGTTGCCGGGACGAAACCTCCTATGTGATAATATATTTAGAGATATACTAACCCGCAGCACATACATTATGAAGAGCGAGAATGCCTTGATCATATTCACATAATATTGCACCTTAGATGACAGACCTTACCGGCTAAAGTTCTAAGCTAAAATATTTCACATAGGAGGTTTTATCCCGGCAGCGACGATATACTTTACGCGGTATTGGTCGCGATCCGTCGATATTTAGAAAAAATTAAGGAGCCATAATACCCGCCGTAGTTTATTGAACAGACTGGCCTTAACACCCAAAAGTGGGGTAAATTTATAGATTCACAAACTGTTTCAAAAATTATAACTAATAAATGTCATTCGATATTTCAACGGTTCTTTATCCATAAGTTGTATATCAATAAGTACCTAGGTGTTAATATAAGGAAAGTTCTCCATATGGCTAATCACATAAATGGGATTGTAAATAAAGGATACAGATCTCTGCACATGATTATGAGGGTATTTATGGATTATAGTAAGGACGTAAAGGAGAGGGCATGTAAGTCTCTGGTAAGGCCCCAACTAGAGTATTTTTCCATTGTATGTGATCCTCACCAGGATTACTTGGTTCGAGAACTGGAACAAATACAAAGAAAAGCAGTTCGATTTGTTCTGGGTGATTTCCGACAAAAATGCTGCAAAGTTTGGGCTGGGAAGACTTGGGAGAAAGGAGACGAGCTCCTAATGTAAGTGGTATGTTCCGAGCTGTCAGTGCAGGGATGGCGTTGAATGGTATTAATAGACGAATAAGGTTGAGTGGTATTTTTAATAGTAGTAGGCCAAAAGATCAAAATAAGAAGATAAAGTTGGAAATCAAGAGAACAAATAACGACCGTTGAATATCCTTCTTAGTCCGTTTACCCTGCAGGGTTCGGTTTTCCCTAGGACTCAGGGAGGGATCCCACCTCCACCACCTCAAGGGCAGTGTCCTGGTTCGGGAGACATTTCGTCTGGGGGATATAAGTGGGGAGAGAACTAGTATCTTGCTCAAGCGGCATCACCTGCTATGCTGAACAGGGGCCTGGTGGGGGATGGGAAGATAGAAAGTTATGGGCAAGGAACGGGTAAGGGAGCTGCCTTGGCCTTAAATTAGGTGCGAACACTGATAGATTCACGTGCGGGGAAGAAGTACTAGAAATAGTCAAAAGTTACAAGTACGTAGGACTCACACTGCAAGTGACAGGACATGCCTTTTCCAGCACATTAAAGACAGAGCTGTAAGAGCAATAAAGGCGACTTTCGAGATAAAGAAACTGAATCTACTATCCGTCACAACAGCCCTGAGACTATTCGACATAAAGATTGCTCCCATTGCCTCACACGGCATACACCTTATATGGAACCACCTCATATACTCGAATCTGAAGCGATTAGAGGGAATTAAAACAGCCTACCTGAAAAGAATGCTCTGTGTCTCAAAATACACGCAAAACAGAATAACTTATATCCTGACAGACACAACCTTCATTATAGAAGACCTGATGAAAGCTCATAATCTGATACAAACACCACAAAGCACCAGATTTCTAGAAGACAGGAGACAGAAAGCGAGGGACATCAATCCCGGACTCCTCACCACCCCAGCGATGACAAGCAACGAATGGAAAAAGGCCAACTACCAACTGCGCCACTTATATACGAGAGTGGCAGCCCACGGACTACATCACCGAATATGTTCAACCAAGGGATACCACAGCCCCACCGACAGATGTCAGTGCACCATATGTGGAGGACCATGCAACACGTATCACATCATTGAGTGCGAAGACAGGACATTGACTTTGTCACACTATGCAAATGATACTAATTCCGTTTAATTAATTAATACCTTTTACACAATGTGTTTAATAAATTATATACATATCGTCGCACGACCGGTAAAAGGTTGTATTCTACAAAGCTCTTCCTATCAATTATTCTCCTTAAGACTGGTCACGCATCCCAGCCACGTATGGATATGCAGTCCATCAGAACAAATTTTGTTGTGTTCATTTTCCTATGCCCATGTGTAAAGGAAAATGAACCTTACAGTACCGTACTGTAGGAATGTACGTTTGCATTACGTATTTACGCACTCCTAGTGTACAATGCATGTAAGGTTCATTTTCGTTTAATCGTCGACATAGGAAAACGAACACAACGACATTGTTCTGATGTACTGCGTATCCATATGTGGCTGGGAGGCGTGACTAGTCTTAAGGAGAATAATCGATAGGAAGAGTATTGTGGGATACAACCTTTTACCGGTCGAGCGACGATATATTAGGTGCTATCCCGGCATTTGCTTGGTGGAGAAGTGGGAAAACACGGCAAACCACTTCGAGGATGGCTGAGGAAAGAATCGAACTCCCCTCTACTCAGTTGACCTCCCGAGGCTGAGTGGACCCCGTTTCAAACCTCGTACCACTTTTCAAACTTCGTGGCAGAGCCTGGAATCGAACCCGGGCCTCTAGGGGTGGCTGCTAATCACACTAACCATTACACCACATAGGAGGACACATTCCGTGTTTTATCATGCCAAAATCAATTATTACGTTAAGAACTGATTTTTTCATTTCTTGAAAAGAATGTGGGTTTTTTTTTACACGTTGGAGAAGATGTCACACAGGGGAAGATATTCCACGAAATCTACTTTTTCTATGAGGGTATCCAAAGAAGAGGGACTCAGTTATCACGCTCATTCTGGCAAAAATAGGATAATATTACCTGTCCTGATTTCTGGCATTTTATGAGCGTCCTGCCGGCTTTTTCCGAAACAGCAAAAATGTAAAGGTTTCCGGCTTTCAGGAACATAATGCACCAAAAACTGGAACACATCATATAAGATAACGTTTGAGATCAAACGTACATGCTTCTGTCCTTATAAGAAAAATATATGCATATTGTTCGTAAAAAGACATGTGTTGACCATTCTTCCGGTTATTGTCACAACATTCGCAACATACTGTAGAGCTGAGAGCGATTTCCGCTTCCTGCTTCTGTTCTATAAGCATCATTGACCGCACAAGTTGCTACAGTGCTGTGTTTGGTCTGTGGTCTACAGTAATACATTCTTCGAGTTTATGGTCAAAGTTTTACATTTAAATATATCGACCGAACTCGATAGCTGCAGTCGCTAAGTGCGGCCAGTATCCAGCATTCGGGAGATAGTAGGTTCGAACCCCACTGTCGGCAGCCCTGAAAATGGTTTTCCGTAGTTTCCCATTTTCACACCAGGCAAATGCTGGGGCTGTACCTTAATTAAGGCCACGGCCGCTTCCTTCCCACTCCCAGCCCTTCCCTGTCCCATCGTCGCCATAAGACCTATCTGTGTCGGTGCGACGTAAAGCAACTAGCAATAATAAATATATCGAAAAACGTAGCTAGGCAGTAACTATCGAAAACCAAATTGAAATAAAAGAAAGTACACCAAATGCTACCCAAAT
Organism: Anabrus simplex; assembly: GCF_040414725.1. Classification (NCBI taxonomy): domain Eukaryota; kingdom Metazoa; phylum Arthropoda; class Insecta; order Orthoptera; family Tettigoniidae; genus Anabrus; species Anabrus simplex. The sequence goes on from NC_090266.1 coordinate 147,362,670, forward strand.
TGAAGTGGGCATCGCGTACTATGTTCATAGAGTCGTGGCCGTTCAGATTCGCTTTTAAAAGATTTGCCCATGCCTCTCTTATCAACCATATCGATGGCATAATTAGAGATCCTCGAATCTCCCAATGCTCTTTCTATCCATTATTTGCCTTAAGACTAGTCACGCCTCCTAGCCACATATGGATACGTAGTGCATCAGAACAGTTTTCGTTGGGTTCATTTTCTAATGCCGGTATGTAAAGTAAAGTGAACGTTGCCGTACCGTACTATAGGAAAGTATAATTTCGTGACGTATTTACGCACTCCTACAGGCTAATGTATTAAAGGTTAACTTTCCTTTACACATTAGCTTAGGAAAATGAACACAATGAAAATTGTCCTGGTATTCATGTGTGGCTGAGAGGCGTGACCAGTCCTAGGGTAATTAATGGATAGGGCCGATGACCTTAGATGTTAGGCCTCTTTAAACAACAAGCATCACCATAATGAATTAATGGATAGGGAGAGCATTGTGTGATACGAGGTTTTCTAATTAGGACATCGATATGGAATTGCCTAATAGTTCTACTTTTACGACATTCCTTTCTATCATATATTCTTAACTACGACAAAGACCACTTCATGATCACTTATACCATCTATCACTTCAGTTTCTCTATAGTGCTCATCTCGTTTAGAATATTTCTTCCTCTAGAAGAGCTCAAAACTTTCTTAAGGATACGATTGAACGCCAAGTGCAAATAATTTATTTCTGCTTTGACATACAATGGATACAGACTCTTCAAGAGGATGAATGTGACATCGAGTTTACAAGATGGTCCTGTTACAGATGACAGCTCCTAACTGGCAAGAAAGACTCATTTCCCCATACACAAAAACATGTTTTCTTCACCTTATCTGTAATAAAATTAGTTGGTTTTTGCATTGTGTTTAATTACTGTTTCCCTATGCTTTTAAGATTGGGTTATAGGCATTAACTTACCAACTTAAAATTTAAAATCTGAAAAATTAGCAAAGTGTGACTCTGATTGCTTTTAGCAGTCACCCTTCATGTAAGTAGGCTATGTACTCTATGTATGTACAGTCGCTCAAAAAACAATGAGCGCATAGTATTATATAAATTCCTCGCAGGTACACGTTTCTCAGAAACAATTGAACCTATATTTATAATGACTGTTATGGGTATCCACAGATTTTGTATTTACATAGGAGGTGAATTGTATTTTCATTAAAACTAAGTCTGATAGAATATTCAATATGAAGAACATACACAGTGAGTTTCTCTCAGCGGTTGGCCGGCAGGCGCGCCAAGCTTATCCGTCTTACGTTGACTCATCACTTCCCGTTACACTGCGCAACGACGGCCCGGGAATGCCCGCACTTCGCAGTTCAGGTCCGTGCTCAGGACGTGTATTAAGTGTTGTTCTGTTGCTCCATATCGATGGCTTACTTCTAAAACCTCGTATCTCCCAATGCACTTCCTATCCATTTTCTTCCTTAACACTGGTCACGCCTCCTAGCCACATTTGCATGTACAGTCCATCAGAACAATTTTCATTGTGTTCATTTTCCTATGGTTACGTGTAAAGTAAAATGAACCTTACATACCTTAAACTGTAGGAGTGCTTAAATTCGCCATGAAAACAACATCCCTACAATATTGTATGGTAAGGTCCATTTTCCTTTAAAGGGTTGCACACGAAAATGAACACTACGAAAAAGGTTCTGATGGATTGCATATAAATGTGTGGCTGGGAGGCGTGACCAGTGTTAAGGAATATGATGGGTAGGAAGAACATTGTAACATACGAGGTTTTAGAAGTAAGCCGACGATATGTTCTCGGGTTGTGAAGTGTTACTTCGGGGTGTAATTCTCATAATGCCTCCATGTGTGTCACGGTAGAGGAAAGGGCAGTGGCGCCGCGTTACTTTTAAAGTAAAGGAAGCACATATCATAAGCTAAGAAGATATAGACAGTAAAATAAATATAATAACTCGCATTGTCTTGTGCTATTTAATTGTTAATTCCATCCACCTCTCCTTCTTGACGAACTCTTCTATGACAAGGCTGTATAATTCTTCTTCATTCTTTGATTACTTCAATTTTAGTAACGCCTTCTCAATCGACAGTAGAGGCAAGTTCGAGAGTCTCTGTTGTCCCTGTGTGTTTCTGCAGTAGGTGTGGATTATCCGAAATGCCGAACATGAACGTTCGGCAATAGCACTGGACACTGGGATAGTTTGAAATCAACGCTCATAACTTAAACAGTTCGGAAAAGGCAGAAGATGACAATCCACTACTTTTTAAATAAAACAAAAGTTTTAGAACGCCCATCGTAAGATACTCATCGGAGGAATAAACTACGCTGATCTCGCTTCTGAGACGGGCGAGGTCAAAATGCTTACCGTAACTTTGTTTCACAGAACAGAATGCTGCTTCAGGAAAACGTTTCTTCGTGTTCCTTTGATTAACTAACTGTAAAAATGTTAATTTCTCGAGTGCTTGGAACCGAACTTCTAGTTGGGTATGTATATTGTCATACATCTCGCAATGTATGCGACAGTAGTGTGAATTTATGTCTCAGGTTTAATTTTGACGTAGCCTCTTCTTTGGCAGCTCGTAGCCCTCTTGAAATTTGTTCCATACTCTTTCAAATTCATTTCTTTTTCCATGAATGATACTTTTTGTTTCCTCTACATTGGCAATACATAAATTTACATCCAGTGCTTTCATTTGAAGAATTTCAAAGAGAGAATCAGTTAATCAAAATATCTCGCTGAAAACTAATTAAATGGAATTGAACTGGAATTCTGAGAGAACACTGTTAAAACCTCAAGCTTCGTGATACGTTTGACTATCCCATTGCTCTGGATTATCAAGGATATTCTCGAACAACTGAACTAATAAAATTCTTCTTTTTGTTCACGAACTGTTTCAACGAGTCTTCCGTTGTAATTCCACCGTGTTGGACACACTTTAGTAAAACTTCCCTTGACTTCTATATCTAATGCAGCAATTCTCTTCGTCGAATTAGAAAAGAAAGAGGCCAAGCTGCTCAGAGTCATGAAGAATATTTTACATTCCTTTATATTAGAAGTTGTTGGTGTAAGGACAAGGTTCAGTCTGTGAGCAAAACAATGTATGAATATAGCGTCGGGATATTTGTCTTTCACACATTTCTGTAAACCACTGAAGTCTCCTGACATCACTGAGGCTCCATCGTAACATTGAGCGACTAGTTTAGAACCACAGTTCTACTCGTCCATTATGTGGAACACGTGATCTGCAAGAGCAGGAGCACTGCGATCGGCGCTTACGTCGGTAAATCCAAGAAATCGCTACTGTACTTCTCCATCAGCAGACGTGAACCTAACAACAGTTGAAAGTTGGGAATGGGCAGAAATATCGGTAGTTTCATCAATAATAATCACCACGAATGGTGACTGTGATATTTCTTTCTTTATTTCGGTCAATAACACACTGGCTACTCCGTCAATTAAATCATTTTGTATTTGGTGTGAAAGACCTGTTAACACCGTTGCTTTCTCCAAAAGATTTGCCAGTGAGTCGTCATACTTGCTCAGCAACGTTATGAGTTCTATGTAATATCTACAATTTAAGGAACCTTTATCTTCTGCATGCTATCTGAAGGGAAGTTCTTGCCTTGCAAGATACATTACAACGTCAGTCAGTCGTTGGATCACCTTTCTATTCTGTTTTACCAACTCGTTATGTTTTATTGTCTCCAGTTTACGCTGCTGATCGAGTTGCAAATCTATTCCGGTCATTCCGTAAGTTGTTAACAGAATTTAAGCTCGGATATGAGTTTGTGATTGCTGATGACGCTGGGTTGCTTTAAGCAAGTTATTCATGCCATCGAAGCCTACACCGTTCCACACCCACTTTTCATTTGAAAACAGAACGCAAGGCCAACAGTAGAGTTTTGATGATTTTTGACAACCACATAACCAGCCTATTTTTTCCATACTGCTTCGTATTAACGTGTCGAACACAACGTTTCGTTTTAGTTTTTACACCCGGTAAATCAGCCATTGTCTTCCACCGGAAATTATATTACTCTTCTCTTGAAAAGCCCTCGAACTCATGCCCTGGATTAAGAGAGATTCTAATACTCATCCACACTCCCCTCCGCTCTCCTCACTCGCGCCGACAGTTGCCATGCTTTAGAGACTCAAAGCAGGGAATGAGCACAGTCAATGCATTCCCTTCTAAGCCGGTAGAATCGCAGTAAATCCTTTAATTTGTATGTGTGCACGTAAATTCGGTGTAATTTTCACAAGTAACACAAAGTAAATTAAATGCTACAACTCACTGTACGATATTTCACTTCAGTTGAAATCACAAGCGTCCGCCTCTGTGGTGTAGTGGTTAGCGTGATTAGCTGCCACCCCCGGAGGCCCGGGTTCGATACCCGGCTCTGCCACGAAATTTGAAAAGTGGTACGAGGGCTGGAACGGGGTCCACTCAGCCTCGGGAGGTCAACTGAGTAGAGGTGGGTTTGATTCCCACCTCAGCCATCCTGGAAGTGGTTTCCCACTTCTCCTCCAGGCGAATGCCAGGATGATACCTAACTTAAGGCCACGGCCGCTTCCTTCCCTCTTCCTTGCCTATCCCTTCCAATCTTCCTATCCCTCCACAAGGCCCCTGTTCAGCATAGCAGGTGAAGCCGCCTGGGCGAGGTACTGGTTATACTCCCCAGTTGTATCCCCCGACCAAGAGTCTGAAGCTCCAGGACACTGCCCTTGAAGCGGTAGAGGTGGGATCCCTCGCTAAGTCCGAGGGAAAAACCGAACCTGGAGGGTAAACAGATGATGATGATGATGATGATGATGATGATGATGAAATCACAAGCACAATTAAACATTTTCCTCACAAGTTTTATCACACACAAATACTCTCAAACACAATCAGTAGTCAGATGCATTTCCTCCCCTCGGGGCTTCCCGAACCCAAGCAGAGTGAAGCCATGGTCGAGTCTGGCAAGCCACATGTCTGACGAACGGCTTTGATAGCACATCCTTGTGCGACTCGTTGGCTTTCGGTTCACAGGGTCCCGGGTTCGATTCCCGGCCGGGTCGGGGATTTTAACGTTAATTGGTTAATTCCAATGGCTCGGGGGCTGGGTGTGTGTGGCGTATTCAACATTAGAAGTCATCCTAGGTAGGGCCCTCATCTTCACAGACATGCAGGTCGCCTAATAGGCTGTCTACTAGAAAACGACCTGCACCAGGCCTCTCCGGAGGCCATACGCCATTATTATTATTATTATTATTATTATTATTATTATTATTGTTACCGTGTTTTGGTGGTAGTTATGCATGAAAGAAGGTGCTGGGTGGTGAATGGGTCTCAAGCTACTAAGGTGAAATTAATTTTAAAATTTAACAAGGTTATATTTTCTTTTCAAAATTAGGTAACAACAAATAGAACAGGTACTTAGTAGCCGAAACACGATTGACAAATACATTTACATAGGTACCCCATTTGGGGCTTCAAAAGTCAGAAACATAATTCTTGAGCAATGAGCCCAACCTTACAATGAACACCATACAACAAAGGGGCCGAAAACCCCCAAACATGCCAGAAACATCTGCTTCCAATTACATCCAAAAGCCTCCTTGAGGCAGAAACACAATTTTCAAAAAGGGCAACTTCCCCCTAAAATACAAGCCTATCATAGGCCACTCCGAACTCCACCTTTAAGCCGTCCTCAAAGGACATATACACAGGGGCAAAATACCCAACCTACTGAGGTCGGTTAAATAACAAGAAGATTAATACATGACCTCTAAAATACAATTTGAGAGGAGGCGAACTTGCACTCCTAATACACTTTGCTTAAGACCTACTTGGCACTAGGCCGTTAATACAAGGGCTAATCCCATACAACAGAGGTGACTTAATAGCAATTTACATTACATTACGGAAGAATTGGTTGAGAAAAATAAGTTCACCTCAGGACGATGTGAGTGGGAGCTCGAGAGGGTTAAGCACTCTCTATCCCGATATGTCGTTTTAAAAGAGAATATATGAAAAGAGTAGTTACATTTTAGGAAAAGGTTACATGGTTGAACGCTTAGAACCCGCCCCGAAAGTTAAACTGCTGAGCTAGCAAAGAAAGAAGTTATTAATCGGCCATTACCTTGTTGTTGACCGCTGCCGAAGAAAGAGGCGCTTCCCGCCCCCTGCTATGTACTTAACACACTGAAAGATGGAACACAAGTGGCCCGGAGACCCGAAAATCAGCAGTTTATATCCTCTCGCGGAAGGTTCTAGGCGTTAGGGGAAAGAAAACACCCTCCCACAAACTCTTTATTGGGTAGGACCCCGCAACAGATTCAAGTTGGGGGAAGATACACCAGATTGGTCAGAAATTAATAGAAGAAATTCGGGATTGGATACATTCATAACAAGGGGAAGAAAGGGGTAAATATTGCCAACTTAAACAATGACAGAAAGAAATTTAACAAAGAACAAACTCTTGAAATTAAATTTTCTCCAAAAAAAATAGTTCTTTGACTCCGCACTAGGTTGCACTATTGTAGATCTTCAGTAGTGTCCTCTAGAAGAGAAAGTTCACACTTCTTACTTCAAGCGAAACAAAAACACATCAAAAATGACACAGTTCAAAAACTCAAAATTTTCCACGTGGTGACATCTTCTGAGAAGGTAGAAAATTAATAACGTCAATAAAGTTCAGACTTCCTCCAGCAGAGGAGTTTTAACTGGCGCGCATTTAAATTAGCGGCGTGGAGGTGTACCACCCGGTACAGACCCCCCCCCCCCAAAAGTTCCTCCAAGGGGTAACACAGAAGAACATAAACTTTTGTTTGAAAATAAGGTCCAAGTTTTGATGTTGATATTAAAATAAATTGCAGAAGTATTTGAGAAATTTCTTAATTCAGTTCCAAAATTTTTGTTGTAATTGGTAACGTAAGGTATTTATGTTTGTAGAAGGCGAATTTCTGAAGATAATCTTTTAAAAGGTGATGAAAAATTTTGCAATGTCCACCAAATTTGTTGTTGAATTCCCAAGTGTAGTCATCTCTTATAGTGACTGTCCATGTAGTTGATGTAGGCTAAGTTGGATGGCCAGACCGGCCGTTGCAGCTTGCGTCCAAAGGAGGCCGCTCGGACCCCTCAAGTACCCTGAGATACCGCTCGCCCGCACTATGAGGGGAGCAGAGGTGTTGAAGCACGCCGCGCCCGCGGTGAACATATACAGGCTGCGGGCAAGTAGCAGGTCGTGCGCCGCACATCAGCCTTGGCCGGGAGGAGAGCTCCGGCTCGCCGTGCACACGTCGTCCTCGCTGGGGCCGAGGGGGCCCGTCCTCTGCTCCAGTAGCTGCACGGCGTCGCGCGGCTGCGGGGGCACTGAAACATTAAAGCTTGGCGGCAGAATTGTGTTGGACTATCATCTTCTTTGAGGGTACAGGCTTGTGGAGAGGTTGAGGGGCCAGCGGCGTGCAAATATCCATGGCATAAGTTAAGCCACTGTGTAAGGTGGAGCAGGAGACGGGAGCGTGGTAATGGCCGAGGCAAGGACAGAATGGCAGTTTAACGGATCGGGGAAGGTTTTACAAGAGGCTTACATATAAGACAAAATATTATAGAAGGGGCAGAAAGCCTTAAAAGTTGAACTCAAAAAAAAAATATATAACCTTCATATTCCTTTCAAATTATACGAAGCAAGTTGACACAAAATTTACACTGGTTTCACCTGGGAAGGTGAACCCTAAATATCCTCTCGGTGGCTGGATTGCTCAATAACAACGTAACCGGGGTGAGGAAATCGAGAATTATACAAGGTCCATGAAATCTGGGGGCAAGCTTGCCCGCAGGAACAAAATTTTTGACCATTACTTGGTCACCTACCTTTAAAGGGGTGGGTCTCCGTCCACGATCATACCTTTCCCTAACCTTTTCATGAGATACTTTAAGATTAGCTTTAGCCTTCTTCCAAAGATCTTTAATGTTGTCCGGATCTATTGTCTCGGGCAGAATGTCACTCAGAGACCAGAGGTTAGAGAGCGGCGTGTTGGGAACAAACTTAAACATCAAAGAAGCTGGAGTACACTTGTGAGATTCATGAACCGCTGAATTCAAAGCAAAAGCTATCCAATGCAGGGACGTGTCCCACCTGGAATGATCTTCATGATGATAGGCAATAAGTGCGGACCTGAGATTACGGTTAACCCGTTCAGCCAGGGATGGTTGAGGGTAATAAGCAGAAGTCGTTACATGAGAGATGGACAAGTCAAAACAGAATTTACGAAAAAGATTAGATGTAAAAGCCTTAGCGGTGGTGGTGGTGGTGATTATTGTTTTAAGAGGAAGTACAACTAGGCAACCATCCTCTATTAAAAGCCTTAGCATTATCAGATACAATATATTGGCACGGACCAAAAGAAGCAAAAATAGAATTTAAGCAAGTAATTGTAGACTGAGCGGTAGCCAGCTTAGTCGGAAATAACCACGAAAATCTTGTAAAACCATCTACACATACAAAGATGAATTTGTTGGCATTTCCCTTCGACTGGGGGAAGGGTCCTACATAATCGATATACAGGCGTTCCATGGGGCGCGATGCTTGATGCGAAGACAAGAGGCCTACCTTGGTGGACATGGTTGGTTTACTGAGCAAACAAGATTTACAAGCTTTTACAAGTTCACGAATTTCGCCGTCCATACCTTTCCAGATGAACATTTCACGAATCTTTTCACGGGTTTTAAAGATTCCAAGATGCCCTCCTAATGGGGTCTCATGATAATACTTGAAGATCATAGGTACAAGAACCGCTGGAACAACAACTTTCATCAACTTATCATGCCTCGAAGGGCAACATAGAACACCATTCCTCAGAACATAAGGGACAGCATGTTCCCCAGAAGAAAGGGTTTCCATTATCGGAGCCAGCGTCGGATCTTCACGTTGGTATTTCTCAATATCCCTAAAAAGCATGGGAGCATCTGTTAAGATGGCATTAACACCAGATAGTATGGACTCGGAAGGTGATGAACTATCGACCGGTTCGTGGGTCTCGACGTCGTTATGAAACATACGGCTGAGTCCATCAGCAACAACATTTTCGGTACCTCTGATATGTCTAACATCAAACTGGAAGGCGGAAATACGAATAGCCCAGCGGGCTATACGACCAGTACGACGCGGCCTACCTAAGACCCAGCTTAGGGCTTGATTATCTGTTTCCAGGTCGAATTTGACATGTTCCAGATAGAGACGGAACTTTTCTAAGGCAAATAAGACTGCCAACCCTTCGAGCTCATAGATGGAATACTTGGTTTCTTGAGCCGATAGAGTCCTAGATGCATAGGCGATGGGTCGCCTCCCTAGTTCAGTCTCTTGAAGAAGGACTGCAGCTACAGCTGACGATGACGCGTCCGTTTGGACGATGAATTTCTTTGAGAAATCAGGCATAGCAAGGACAGGGGCATTACAGAGAGCTAATTTCAGATCTTCAAAAGCGGCTTGTTGAGAAGGTCCCCACTCGAATTTGATGCCTTTCCTACGAAGAAGGTTTAAGGGCGCCGCCCTATTAGCAAAGTTAGGAATGAACTTTCTGAAGAAATTCACCATACCAATGAACCTGGCGATACCTTTAATGTCCTTGGGAGGTTTAAAATCACGGATGGCCTGTGTTCTAGAATGATCGACTGCTACACCATCGGGTGACACAATATGCCCTAGGAATGACATAGAGGGCTTAGCAAAGGCGACCTTGGACAACTTAACGGTTAACCCAGCCTTACGAAGGCGATCGAGAACTTCTCGCAGATGATCTAGATGTTCTTCAAAAGTCTCTGAAAATACGACGACATCATCTAAATAGTGATATAAGTACTCGAATTTGATGTCGGAGAAAACCCTATCTAGTAGCCTAGTGAGCACAGCTGCTCCCGTAGGGAGCCCGAAAGGCACGCGGTTGTATTCATATAAATTCCAGTCCGTGGCAAACGCTGTAAGGTGTTTAGACTCTTCGGCAAGGGGAATTTGATTATAGGCCTGATTTAAGTCCAAGATGGTGAAGAACTTGGCCTTACGAAACCATGAAAAACAAGAATGAAGGTCAGGAAGGGGCACAGATTGCAACACCACCTTCCGATTGAGAGCCCTGTAATCAATGACAGGCCTGAAGCCTCCTTGGGGTTTCGGGACTAGAAAAATAGGCGATGAATACGCCGACTTAGAGGGCCTAATAATACCATCCTTCAACATCTGATCGATAATTTCTTTCAGAGCCTTCATTTTAGGTGGAGATAGCCTATACGGTGGAAAACGAACAGGAATCGAATCCGTGACCTCAATTTTGTATTCAATAAGGTCAGTAACACCAAGAGTATCAGAGAACACCTCGGGAAACGACTGACACAGTTTGCGAATACTATCAGCCTGCTCCTCAGGTAGATGTCTAAGGTCTAACAACATCTCATCCTGGGTAGGCGAAATAGAAGAACATGACACAGAATTACACTTTAATAGTGGTATTTTACAACTAGAAGCAAATTTGAATGTGCACGACCTAGACTGGAGATCGAGCACAAGACCAGTGTGAGAAATAAAGTCAGCTCCCAATATAATGGGGCAAGACAATTGCTTGGCCACCTTCCATGTAAACTTAAAAATACGAATCTTGACCAGTAAGGAACCTAGAATTTCTAATGGAGATGAATTAGCCGAAATGTATTGAACAGGAGAAGAGACATAGTCAGGAAGTTTACAAACCGATTTCAATTTAGAATACCATTCAGCCGAAATAATCGAACAAACACTCCCTGAATCTAAGAGAGCTGTTATAGGCTCGTTATTTAACTCAATCTTAAGAAAAGGAACAGGTGCGGGGGTATCCGCCGCAATCCTAAGACATTCTTTAGGGCATTCAAATGATGAATTTGAAGGCTGATCGTTCTCTGCATTTACAACCTGTTTACTAGGGGCTGAGTCTCGGGAAGATGGATTAGTCGACTCAGCCGGAGCCACTAGTCACTTTTTATTATTGGCATAGGTGGAATTTGCACCAGAAGTTGAGCAGGAGGGGGTGCTATTTGAGTTGGGACAATTCTTGGCAATATGTGAGAAAGCCCCACATTTAAAACAGCCTTGTGATGACCCGGCTCCATTCCTTGTCCCACTTGACTTGATCAGCGGACACTTGTTGCGCAGATGGTCAGGCGACCCGCAAGCATAACATTTACGGGGATTGACTGGTCGGCGAGGTGGAGGCCGAGTGTTACTAAAGGAAGGCGGGGGTTCTTTCGCGACACGCAAAGAATCGGCGTATCTAACTCCTTCCGCTGAGACGGCCAATGCTTCAAGTTCAGAGAAGGTTTGCGGGCACGCCGCGAAACACAAATATGACCTATAGGGGGGTGAAATTCCCTCTACAATAGCCTGTACAATCTGATCTTCAGGAAAATGAAGGGCAAACACCCTAGTATAAAACTTAATGTCCTGTATGAAATCAGCCAAGTTTTCATCCAAGCGCTGTACACGATAATAGTACTTCTGAATAAGGGAGGACCTGGCCCTAGCCGGGATGAAGTTAGCTAGCAAATGGGCATGAAAATCCTCAATAGAAGATTGCTCGGCAATGGCTCTAACTATTTTGTCAGAGAGAATACCAATAGCATACGGATAGATAATTTGCAAGATTTGACATGGAGAAAGAGAAAAAACAAGGGCATGATCCTGAAATTCCACTAGAAATCTTAAAAATGAAATTACATCACTGGTGGTATTAACGGAAAACTTAGAGATACCTCTGAGCAACATTGCCAATGGATGAGGCAAGCTGCTAAACCCGGGTGACATAGTAGGTAAAGGTTTCAATGGTAATGAAGTTAATTCAGAACGGATGTTACTCAACGATGCACGGCGTTCAGATTCGTTGTCCAATGGGGCAGGGATAGTTTGAGCAGCAACGGTTATTCAATTAACTTCTCCCTTGGGAGGCGCTTCCTCACTACCTGCATTTACTATGGTGGGTTGATCAGATTTGGGAGGAACTTCCCCAGTTAACAATTGAGTGACCTTACTAGATAATTCGGAAATATTTTCCAGGAGCTTACTAGCTTCCTTCCTCTGAACGTCATTCAGTTTTAGAGACAACAGATCGTTAACCCTATTCGAAAAATGATATAGCCTGCCTTGCACACGCTTAATTTGATTCGGAGACGGATCATTTTCATCAAAAAAACTAACTACAGAAGCTAGCCCAGTAACATTCTCCGTGATCGTGGAAAGAGAATCGTCAATTTCTTTCTCTCCCAAATTGGGGATGGAAATGGGCAAATCCAGGGACTCTCTAAGCTTGTTAGTGTCTATTGCAACCGTGCCTCCAGATTGCACATTTCTGATAGTTAATTCATAGATCAACTCCTCCTTGCGCAAATAGTTAAGAAGGAGAACATCGCGAGGGCCGGGCATGATGACAGACCAATTTTGAAAAGGTCAAAAAATTCCAGCAACTGAGAAAATGGTTAGAGTTCGGAACAAACAATATTTAGCCGTCAAAAGGGGCTAAATTGAGACCCATTCAACCACGCTCTGCTACCACTTGTTACCGTGTTTTGGTGGTAGTTATGCATGAAAGAAGGTGCTGGGTGGTGAATGGGTCTCAAGCTACTAAGGTGAAATTAATTTTAAAATTTAACAAGGTTATATTTTCTTTTCAAAATTAGGTAAAAACAAATAGAACAGGTACTTAGTAGCCGAAACACGATTGACAAATACATTTACATAGGTACCCCATTTGGGGCTTCAAAAGTCAGAAACATAATTCTTGAGCAATGAGCCCAACCTTACAATGAACACCATACAACAAAGGGGCCGAAAACCCCCAAACATGCCAGAAACATCTGCTTCCAATTACATCCAAAAGCCTCCTTGAGGCAGAAACACAATTTTCAAAAAGGGCAACTTCCCCCTAAAATACAAGCCTATCATAGGCCACTCCGAACTCCACCTTTAAGCCGTCCTCAAAGGACATATACACAGGGGCAAAATACCCAACCTACTGAGGTCGGTTAAATAACAAGAAGATTAATACATGACCTCTAAAATACAATTTGAGAGGAGGCGAACTTGCACTCCTAATACACTTTGCTTAAGACCTACTTGGCACTAGGCCGTTAATACAAGGGCTAATCCCATACAACAGAGGTGACTTAATAGCAATTTACATTACATTACGGAAGAATTGGTTGAGAAAAATAAGTTCACCTCAGGACGATGTGAGTGGGAGCTCGAGAGGGTTAAGCACTCTCTATCCCGATATGTCGTTTTAAAAGAGAATATATGAAAAGAGTAGTTACATTTTAGGAAAAGGTTACATGGTTGAACGCTTAGAACCCGCCCCGAAAGTTAAACTGCTGAGCTAGCAAAGAAAGAAGTTATTAATCGGCCATTACCTTGTTGTTGACCGCTGCCGAAGAAAGAGGCGCTTCCCGCCCCCTGCTATGTACTTAACACACTGAAAGATGGAACACAAGTGGCCCGGAGACCCGAAAATCAGCAGTTTATATCCTCTCGCGGAAGGTTCTAGGCGTTAGGGGAAAGAAAACACCCTCCCACAAACTCTTTATTGGGTAGGACCCCGCAACAGATTCAAGTTGGGGGAAGATACACCAGATTGGTCAGAAATTAATAGAAGAAATTCGGGATTGGATACATTCATAACAAGGGGAAGAAAGGGGTAAATATTGCCAACTTAAACAATGACAGAAAGAAATTTAACAAAGAACAAACTCTTGAAATTAAATTTTCTCCAAAAAAAATAGTTCTTTGACTCCGCACTAGGTTGCACTATTGTAGATCTTCAGTAGTGTCCTCTAGAAGAGAAAGTTCACACTTCTTACTTCAAGCGAAACAAAAACACATCAAAAATGACACAGTTCAAAAACTCAAAATTTTCCACGTGGTGACATCTTCTGAGAAGGTAGAAAATTAATAACGTCAATAAAGTTCAGACTTCCTCCAGCAGAGGAGTTTTAACTGGCGCGCATTTAAATTAGCGGCGTGGAGGTGTACCACCCGGTACAATTATTATTATTATTATTATTATTATTATTATTAGCACGTCCTTGCGTAGCTCTTGGAGACAGGCGTACGTTTGCAACTCTCAACTGCCCATGCATCACTGCCACGTTAAAATAAAGTTAATTATATATTATATAAAACGACACAAAATGTAAAATAAATACTGGCTGCAATAACATGCTTAAATATATTTTTTCTTCGTGTAATAATTTTTAAGGGAATGAGTCATTCCGTTCATTCCCTGGAATAACCGGCCCTGGGAAAGGGTATTTGTGCACGTTAATTATGTGAAAACAGAGTCTTTCAGGGAAGTAGTTAGATGATTTCTAACACAATTTCCAAGTGTACGCCCTCCACATACTGACACCGTGAGGAAATTAGTATAGAAATTCAGAGGAACTGGTTGTTTACTGAACCCATAATTCTACCATGATAAATATTGCAGCTAAATATTTCAGGTACAAATACAACTACAAGCGCAACCTTAATTCTTTATTGCAAGCATCTCACACTCCGAGAGCGGGATGAGCACCAGCAGAATTCACCGTGGATAGCGAGCCTACAATGTCGGGGTACCTCGGCCGATTTCGAGTATTAAATACTTAACAATATATAATATACCTTCACAACGAGAGATTTTTGCAATATCATTAATCAAGAAATAAAGAATTGAAATTTGTAACAAATATTAAATGAAGATAGAATCCACGGGGTGGAAATGAATGTAATTAAGCCTTGAGAAAAGTTGGCTTCTGTATCGGCAGATTAACAGCGCGTGACAAGGTCAAGCCTTCAAAAAGTCCGCGAAGTCGCATGCATGAAATTAATTAATTACGCCCGTTGCAAGTATGGGGAAAATATGAAAACAACACCATTGTGAATTGGAATTTTGGTTGATATTTTGGAGTGAATTACAGGAAAATTGGTCCTGCGGTTATCAAATTGTAGGATTGCACCACCAGATTTCATGACCAGGGTAGCGTCACCTCAGACCCTATCAATATATCCCCAATGGACATCGGACACACTCTCTTTGAAAGTTCGGAAGGAGGAACCCGTGCCGCGCATCTCCAAGAAGAGGTTCTTTAATTGTCTCCTCAAAATAACTTGTGACATGTATTAATGTAGTTGGTTCGAGTTAAAATACTTAGTGGAATTGACATAGAATTCCTGAACTTCTGCAGACGAATACCGCGAAGGTAAAGATATTTTTCATTAAAGTAATGTGTGTTATGCAGTCCTGATAAGGTTTGGGTACCTATCCAGTAGCCATCTGGCGATAGTTCAAAGGGAAGGGAAGTTCTCACAGGCAGTTGATTTCCTCTGAGGAAACGGAAAATGCGTATATACAGTGGTTATCCAGAATATTCTCTTATCGTGTGTTTTATATCACAAGAAGTGTAGAATCGGTGTAACAATAATAGTTAATGTATAAAAAGATAATGTATTCTACAGTCATGTGTGGCTAAATCTGAGACAAGCTGGCTAATATGTAGCCAGGATCCCTAAGATGACATCATTAACAGGTCTGTCCGTATTATATATAATATTGTAGATAGATTGTAATTGCTTGTCCCATTAAATTACCATGTGGTGTGTGTCGAATAACTATTTTAAAATGTTCAGGCGAAGTGTCTATTGTTCATGCCAGGGTGCGAAACTCTTAAATGCGTTTGAAATCAGGTTTTGAAACTGTAAAAAGCGAAGTTTAAATACTGTGGTAAAAAATAAAGAAATATTGTTCAGGCTGATAAAAGTTATAAACATGATGATGATTAAATAGTCGTGGTGTGCGGGATAAAGTCAAATATCATATGAGTTCAACTGGATACAGAATTGAGATAATAATAATAATAATAACAATAATAATAATAATACTATTTACATCGGGATGAATTTTTCTATGTTAAAATATGTATTCAACAGTAATGTCGAGTGAGATTTGCGATTTTACCGAAATCCAGTGAAGTCTGATAAAGTTAACATTTATTTTTGGGAAGTTCAAATTTTGTGACACCGTGTATTTGTGATACAGAAAATCATTGTGTGTTATTTTGTTCATGAGGTCGGAAAGATGTAATTAAGTAAATTTAAAGATTCTTATAATGTTGTTTATCATGGGATTACGTATATTTGAAAGGTTTTGAACTGGAATATATCGATTGTGTTGGAAATGAAATATTTTGAGAATAGTTAAGAAGACGTTGAAGGCAGAGTAAGCCTGTATTTAATGAGTGAGGTATAATGAACGCGTAGCCGTGATGGTAGGTTATGTTCGTTGAGGGAGAAGAATATTTGTGACATGCTGTATGTTAACATGAGATATTTCTGAGACAGGCTGTATACGATAATGATGTCCTGTGAGCAATCCGGAACAGCTGAATAATTTAATAGTGGTCAGAATCTAAGTGAGCGCGTTGTAACGCCTATTGGAATTTCAAGTCGAGAATCTCCCATGATAACAAATTTTTGTAGAAGATTGTAGTTCTTGGCAGTTAATTCCAAGTAACGATGTTATGTGAAACCAGCGTAGTGCATTTTACGATAGTTGACCTCACGAATAAAGTGCATTCTGACACACGGTCGAGATGTTATTTGATTATTCTAACTAAATTCCATTCTGTATATTTTTACGAGACTAAATTATTATTTAATTGGAATCATTGTGGGATAGAATATGGAATGTTATTAGAATTATAGTCTGGCTTGAGTAGATCGATGGAAAGTTGCTTCACTGGATACTTCATGGATAGATATGTTTGGAACGTTGAGATGGTAGGCCATTTGGAAACCTCACGCTTGAATTACACTGTGGATTTCGTGGTGGTGGTGATTATTGTTTCGGCGATGTTACATAAAGTTAGACGCGTGTTGAATTTATTTTCGTTTTACCGAACTTCACTGCGTGTGTTGAGATTGTATTTGAGTCATGAATCAAAGTAGCCACATTTTGTTTAATTTCAATTTCACGCCTTTATTGGAAGGAATGGACATAGTTATATTTCCAGATTTGAGTTCATTCTGTAGCGAGCTTCGTTTAGTTGTGTTAAACTTTCGACAAGGCTTAAATTTAAGTATCCGCGAATGTGTTTGATGTTTTGATTTCGCCTGACATTGTAGATTATGTGTAGACATCCCGACATCCACTCAGCGATAGATTTAGGATGCTGCGTGTATTATATGATTTATTGCTAGGATGTGCAGACACTATGTAGGCTCGACAACAGGATTAGGGTGTCGTCTGTATATAGACAAGTCTTAGGTTAGTTGTTTTGCGAATTCACTTGAACGATGTTGATGTCTGCAGTAGTGAATGCGAATGCGAAGAGTGTTAGCAGATATTATCAAGGCCATGTTTCGGCATAATTCTTACTAGCCAGAAGGTGTTCCCATAACAGCATGACACCAGTACTGACATGAATGAGAGGGTTGTCCAGCGTGGATACTTAGCTAATGGAGATTGATTATTACTGATTAGCCACGCACGTTCAGGTTCGATGAACTTAAGTTTCTTTACTTTCTTTCTCTACATTTGATTTATTATTCGGATGTCTGGTATCTTGTGATAGTGACGTGTAGGGACACTCAGCTGATTTATGTATGATTTGCGCTACGAATGATGTTTCGATTCGTCAGCTGTTAAGGCATTTTATTTCAATTTTCGTTCTTTCACGTTATATTAGGTGAGACATTGCTCTACCAATTACTTGTAGTTTGGTTTAGTGGGACAAGCGTAGGTAGAGAGATTTGTAATGATAGTCGTAGTTATTGAATATGGAAAGATTTTCTTTGATTTATTTTGTCGTGTGGACTTGTAATTTATTAACCTTAACATAACCGTTTATAACTTGAAAGTTGGTTCTATAAGAATATTTTCAAGTGACTTGTCACTTTTCTTTAACTGCGGTGTTTGGTATTTCTTCTAAATGCGTAATGAATAAATGTTTCCTGCATTTCGCAGTTATGTTCCTTCAGAACGACGTAACGTAAGATTCTCGGATCAAGTTGTTGTTGGTTCCTGCTGAACAGCTGTTTGGGTGATGCATGTTTCAGCATTGGGATTATTCCCTAACTTAAGGGTGTCACGAGATGACAATACATTGTGGAATTTTATTTTTCATTGTAGTTATTGCTGTTAGCTTGTAGTGAACACCATGCTTTCTAATAATATTTCGCAACCTATCCAAAGCAACTGATAGTCAATTTGATTCGATTAAGGGTCCATTCGGCGGGTGTTCCAATATCCGATATGGTATCAGACTGGTGGATAGCCTTAATTAAATTTAAATCATGGATTCTACATGAAGGTCAGATTTTCCACGGATCGTGTGGATTAATTCTCAGTTATCTTTTGGATCAAATGGTGCCCGATTTTCAGGTTTTATTTTCGTTTTCTAGTTATGCTGTCCACTAATTTTATGATATGTTTTACTTTCCTCTGAAGAAAATCTTAAACAATAATCAGAAGCTAACATTCACGCCTTACAATGTGACTGCTTTTAAATAATATAAATAATTAAATGATTTGATGGATGATTTTTATAAACATATTTTTTGCATTGATAGTTTAATAAAATTTAGTAAACACATTTTTGCTCATTTAAAGTAGTTAGGCTCTCTTCTGGACTCCATCGTTTGGCCAATATCGTGATAGAAATGTACCAGCTACGACCCCAAGATCTAATAGTTCGTTAATGCTATATTGCAGCAGCTGTGGCAGACGACCAACGATGGAACGGTAAGAAAGTCTACAAAATCTCTAAGACAAATTGGACAAGAAGCCGGAGTTTCGAAGAGCTCAGCATTGCGGGCTACGAAAATGTTAAAATAGCCTCAATTACGGAATACGAAATTATGCGTGTGAATCGGAGTTTGCTAAGACGATGTTAGAAATATGTGGATGTATGAGGAGAACATTTCCGACATCTCCTGTCATAAGGTACGAGCTGATTTTCTTAATTTTGAATTACTAATTTTCTTAATTTTAATTGTTATCTTATGTCGTGCGCGAACAAATGTAGCGAAGTGCTGTTGCTATGCCGCTGAGCGGGGAGTGATCAGTCAACGGGAGGCAGATAAACTGGGCAGGCTTGCCGGCCAACCGATGACAGAAACTCACCGTAGTAGAATATCATACGCTCATTGTTTTCTTTTTCTTATTTTTTATTTTAGTAGCTATATATTCCTTTTCACAAATATGAAGCCAGATGACCGTTGACGCAGCATAACTTTCAACACATTATATAATCAATGTTACCTCACAATTAGTGGATGTTGACAGTGAACATTTTCCCTGATCACTATGTAAGATTCACGATTGTGGAAGATAACCGCTCGAAACATTCTTAAATATTGAACGCCAAGAGCAAATACTTTATTTCAGCTTTGACATGCATTGGATACAGGCTCTTCAAGAACCAAGTGTAGCTTATCACTCCTGGCAGGAATCTCTTTACCCTGATGAAGGCAGCACATCTCATCCGAGTTCGTGAACAGTTTTGCTGCTACTGGGAGGGGAAGCGGGTGAGGATGGATAAGATTCGTACCCAACCAGTGATTTCTGCGGCACAATCCTGGACAGTAGCGTTAGGAAATGTTCATAATTTGCGCTGGGAAGACTTGGGAGAAAGGAGATGAGCTTCTCGACTAAGTGGTACGTTCCGAACCGTCAGTGGAGAGATGGCGTGGAATGACATTACAGAAGGACGTTCGGGATCTCTGGTGACGAGTTTGTAGGCCGCTGGCGACACTGTTAACAACTTGAGCTCGTCAAGAAGGGGAGTGATAATTCCCGTCAGTACTGAGAACTTGTGTGTAGAGTTTCGTGACATTAGCTGCAACGATACCGAAGCGGATTGACCCTTAATGGGAGGGCTACATAACAGCCCTTTCCGATGCTAAATATAGCTATTCTGCAATCCAAGGAATGTGCAAGAAGCGGGTTTTCATTATATAAAAGAACAGAATCAGTGCTGTATTGAATTTAAAGAAGGCAATGGCCGACTGGGCTTAATTCCAGAGCGAAAAACACAGACAAATCCACGACCAGCGACCAGCCGTACACCAGAAGTTGTGAGGAAAGTGAAGACCCCTTGTCTCAGGTGGTAACCCTGCCCCACAAAGGACTATCGCACTTAAGTTGGGGATGCCTATTTCAACAGTTAACACCATAACCAACAAGGACCTGCAATTAGAAAAGCGACATAAGCGCCGACTTTATAAGCTCCTGCCCCGTCACATTTCTGGACATCGCAATAACACAAGAAAGCTGTATGAGGGCTGTCTGGCAGGGGACAAATGGAAAAATGTTGTGACATTAGACGAAGCAGATGTGTACATTAGTAACTGTAACAAATCCCCTCGATTTACTACCGCCCTAGAGACAAAAGAAAATCAAATATTGTCTAAAGAATGCCAGGAACATTTTCCAAGAGGTTTCATGATCAACGCTGGATACTGCTACAATGGCAAGTTAACCATTCGCCATGGCGCTAATAATGTGCAGGTGAACTCTGCATACTATCAGAAAGAGGTTGTAACACCCATTTACAACACAGATATCCCAACACTGTATGGGTGGGCGAAAAGTCAGGTATGGATACATCAAGATAAAGCATTCAGCCACACCTCTCGTTCGACTAGTCTGTTCGTAGAGAGTAATGGAAACTGGAATCCGTGCTATTCCTTTTACTGACAATCCACTGAAGGCACCCGATGGGTCACCCACGGACTTCTGTGCACTTCGACTCCTTAAAAGGGACTTAGAAAATAGACGTCCACGCACTATCAATGGCCTCTGGAAAGCCTGTCAGGAGGAGTGGGCTAAGATACACATGCTAGCTCTGACATGCACATGTCTGCTGCAATGGAAATTACGTTTTCGGGCTATGGCTAGAAGTGCTGGCTTTCCAATTGAGCATGATTGTTGGTGGAGACATGGCTTTTCATAAGCTAATTAAACTTCAAACATCGTCCCCAGAAATCCCGAACGACCTTCTGTAGTAGACGAATGAGTTTGAGGGTGCTTTTAAAAGTGTGAAAGATCCCAATATGAAGATAAAGTTGGAATTCAAGAGAACAAATTGGGGCAAATATTCTTTTACAGAAAGGGGAGTTGGAGATTGTAATAGTTCACCATGGGAGATGTTCAGTAAATTTCCAAATTTCCAAATTATCTGAAATTATTTAAGAAAAACAGCAGATAGGGTATTTACCACTTGGGCGACAGCCCTAAATGCAGATCAGTGGTCATTGATTGATTGATTGATTGATTGATTGATTGATTGGCAACCATGACGCTAGAAAAGGTGTAGAGCTACTTCCTTTTCTAAAATTGCTCTCAATCGCTATGTAACCAGGAGAGTTGGCCGTGGGGTTAGGGGCGCTCAGCTGTGAGCTTGCATCTGGGAGATAATGGGCTCGAACCCCACTGTCGAGAGCCCTCAAGATGGTTTTCTGTGGTTTCCCATTTTCACACAAGGCGAATTCTGAGGCTGTACTTTAATTATGGCACGGCCGCTTCCTTCCCACTCCTAGGCCTTTCCTATCCTATCGCATCTTCGCCACAAGACCTATCTGTGACTGTGCACGTAAACAAATTGTAAATAAAATCACCATGTAACATTCATTAAGAAACATTCTATTCACGACAGAATACGACATTAACGTATGAAATTCCCACTCGGTTAGATGGAGTTAAATTTCTCACCCTGTCACAAAAGCGTAAGGCAACTGAGCCTGCCAAGAAGACTGCTTCCCAGCCAGGTGATCTGGATATATTAGAATGTCGCGTGGTAAAATCTCCTCATGCGTAATGCTTAGCTTTCATGCCATCTGTATCTTGTATTAAAAATCAAGGGGTGCGTCTAGATGCGGCCCAGTCGAAAAGTTGACGAGATATAGGCTACATGTCCAAGTGTGGCCGGGGATATTTTATTGAATAATCCATGTGCGGCCAAATCTATATGTTAGCAATTAAATCTTTACATGACATAAAACATAAATAATAAATGTGCCATGGAGGATAAAAATCCTGGGACACAGACAAGGTACAGTGGTGGTAATTCTCTCCACGTCCCCCAACTTGGCAGTTTCCATATCGGCGTGTAAAAGATCTCTGGTGACAAATTTGGAGTTCACCCGACAAAATCAATCAAACCCAGCCATAGGCGTGCAATCTATTAGGCTTAGAGTAAAACGGAACGTCAAAATTGATGAGCAGGCAGGCAAATGGCGTGAAATGAAAATGCCTGCTCATGATAATGAGGCCATATTATTATTATTACCCCTTTTCTCATTTTTAATATGGAAACCGGAGGTCAACCTTTACTCAGGATCGGAAATTAGTGTGCAGGAACCCAGGAATATATACTACACAGGAAAGACCTTAATGACCTGGTGTGTAATCACTCGGCTTTGGCTTCCTAATCCTGTCATACATTTAAATGCATGGCTCTGGAGATAGATGGCTAGAAGAATATTATCAGTAAATTGTGACTGCCAGCCTCTGCCTCACTCTTCAGCGAGGGGAAGGTGCTCCTCTCCAATTATTAATCTTCCCGTCCCGTTCTCACCCTACAGTTTGTAGCTGCGAGGGGGACGGAACGTGATGAGAGTCGGTTTACTCGCTCATCATCATTTACCAAGGGGTAGTTTCTGAGTTTGCTTCTATTGTAATTGTCGTAACTAGGAAACATTATATTTCCAGATCCTGTAACTATAACAGATTACGGAGTGTATTCTATTTCAAGGGTTACAGACGTACATATCCTTTGAGCTGGTCCATATTTCCTTAAGCAGACCCTACACGGTCAATAAAACTGTCAGTATCGAAAAATATTGACAGTAATACTGATCGCGTGTGGACTGGAATGATGAAATGAAGGCCAATACTGAAGCAGATCCGGATTTCCTGATCTACGAGCATCAGTACTGTAGAGTGGTGGGGATACTGACAGTTATACTGACCGTGTGAGTGCGTTTATCATTATTTCTGTCAGTATTAACGGAGCAGCGATGGGCGACAAATGCGTTTCTCACCAAGGCTAAGTAGAGGTGCTTGTGGAACCGCCAAGTAGGCCTATCGCAAAAGTTTATCGAGCTATGTGAAACGCAACACAATACTTCACATGTTTCCACAACTGCTGTACTGATGGAAACTGGTACATTATAGCGGAAAACTTTAGGCCTAATTAATCTTCTAAATTTCTACCAGTTGCAAGATACTTCAATGTCACCGCTAATTTCTCTCTGCCATCGATAAATAGGTCCGCATGTTTGTATTTTGCCTTATTAGAAAAGGCTCTACCACTCCTAGTAATTTCGCAAAAATAGGCCTACCTCACTCATTCGGAAATAGTTCTGATAATCTTCTACTTCGATATTATTGTATTTCCCTCAACAACTTCATATGAGTCCGCCTCTGTGGTGCCGTGGTTAGTGTGATTACCCGGGTTCGATTCCCGGCTCTGCCACGAAATTTGAAAAGTGGTACAAGGTCTGGAACGGGGACCACTCAGCCTCGGGAGGTCAACTGAGTAGAGGTGGGTTCGATTCCCACCTCAGCCATTCTGGAAGTGGTTTTCTGTGGTTTCCCACCTAACTTAAGGCCACGACCGCTTCCTTGTCTATCCCTTCCAATCTTCCCATCACTCACCAAGGCCCCTGTTCAGCATAGCAGGCGAGGCCGCTGGGAGAGGTACTGGTCATCCTCCCCAGTTGTATGTCCCGACCCAATATCTCACGCTCCAGGACACTGTCCTTGAGGAGGTAGAGGTGGGCTCCCTCTCTGAGTCCTAGGGAAAAACCAACCCTGGAGGGTAAACAGATTAAGAAGAGGAAGAAGAACGTCATATGAGAATACTCTTCTCTTTTCGTTTAACACTGCGTTTTGTGCAGACTGCTAGTATGGTAGCTACACATGCCCGTCTTTTACGATCCATTTTGATTAAATACTGCAATTTCAAATTATATTGACGGTTATCGACTTTTTATTTGTAAGGTGAGAATACTGCAATGGTAAGCAAGTGCACTGGTACTGGCCAAAATATTGACAGTTATAATGATCGTGTAAGGTCGGTACAATATTGATGCGTACTGTCAGTATTATTGACTCAGTATTACTGATCAGTATTACTGACCGTATAGGGTCTGCTTTACATTATCCCAGCCTTGCACCTCTCAAATTCCATTTATTATCTTCATTCCATAATACTGTAACACTAGATCTGGCACTTCCCTCGCTATTCCGGTCGACCACTCTTCAGTGTATAGGCTACTACATCCTTCATTGTGGCCGGGTCACGACTTTGGAATTCACTTCCAGCTGCTGTCAGGGACTCTAAGTCAATATCGAAATTTAAGAATGCATGCATAGATTACCTGTTGAATACTGCTGATTGTTTCGTGTGATTGATGACGTATTGTGTGATTGTGGTAGAAAGGCTAGTAACATTGTCATTTTACTGTACAGGTGAACAACACTGTCGTTTCTTATATAGTGCAAAGGTATACAATATTTAGCTTTTGACTCATGTTTATGACCATACCTGTATTTCAGTTACGTCATTATGTATTGCGTTCTGTTTATACATTTCTTATTTTTTCAGCTTATACCTTACTTTTACATTTTAACATTTTTTTTCTCTTCCTGTTTCAATTTTATGTTCCGATTTATTTTTATTTTATTTTCGTGTGATTGATGACGTATTGTGTGATTGTGGTAGAAAGGCTAGTAACATTGTCATTTTACTGTACAGGTGAACAACACTGTCGTTTCTTATATAGTGCAAAGGTATACAATATTTAGCTTTTGACTCATGTTTATGACCATACCTGTATTTCAGTTACGTCATTATGTATTGCGTTCTGTTTATACATTTCTTATTTTTTCAGCTTATACCTTACTTTTACATTTTAACATTTTTTTTCTCTTCCTGTTTCAATTTTATGTTCCGATTTATTTTTATTTTATTTGCTGAGCTTTGCTTTCTTTATTAATTTGCCTCTATCGTCGCTCCTACGTAAAAAAAACACGAATGTGACAATACTCTTCCTGTCCATTATTTCTCTTAAGACTGGACATACCTCCCAGTCACTCATGGATATACAGTCCATCAGAACAGTTTTAGTTGAGTTCATTTTCCTATGCGCGCCTGTATAGGAAAATGAACCTTACGTACCGTACTGTAGGAATGTATCTGTGCATGACATATTTACTCACTCCTAGAGTACGATGTATTTATTGTCACATTCATGCTGTTGGCGTAGGAGCGATGATATAAATAAATTGTACAAAATCGCATTGTATGTACGCTTAGTATGCTCCATTTACTATAGGAAAAATAATTCAAGGAGAGTAAAGGCATTTACTTAAATAGTATTAAATAATTCATGGACGTATCTCGTCATGCATATATTTTCTATTAGCTATATGCATCTTATCTGTTTTCGCATTCCTTAGATTTCTGTTCACACGTTCCTCTGACAATATCACATAGTTTTGCTGTTCCGCCTAGTTTCTTCCATCCTGTGTATAATAATTAATGAGGAGTTGATTTTTCATTTCTAATTGATTTAACAGAGCACCTCAGTAAATTAAATGTGTTCTTACAATGGAAAAAGTCCTACTCGTTGGCTGAATGGTCAGCGTACTGGCCTTCGGTTCAGAGGGTCCCGGGTTCGATTCCCGGTCTGGTCGGGGATTTTAACCTTCATTGGTTAATTCCAATGGCCCTGGGGCTGGGTGTTTGTGCTGTCCCCAACATCCCTGCAACTCACACACCACACATAACACTATCCTCCACCACAATAACACGCAGTTACCTACACATGGCAGATGCCGCCCACCCTCATCGGAGGGTCTGTCTTACAAGGGCTGCACTCGGCTAGAAATAGTCACACGAAATTATTATTATTACAATGGAAAAAGCAAAATTAATCACAGATCCTTATGAAATCTGCACTTATGGGATCGCCAAATGTATTTTATTTCCCTAAACTAGCACCTTCGGGAAATGCTTTGAAGTATTGAAATTTCAACGAATATGTAACCGTTTTACGATCATTACTTGAGGATTTTAGTTCCCGATTTTCTGGCATTGGAGCTTGATATTGAGCTCCATATATTTGCTACTCCATTCAATGTGATCCTGGATGACATCAGTTCACATTTTCAACTGGAAATAATTCATCTTCAGTGTGGTCGGGAAATGCGTGTGGAGTGTTGTAATAGAAGCAGAATAATCCAGTTCTAACAAGAATTCTCTCAATCACATTTCCGAAGTTTCATAAACTTACCGTTAAACTTATGGAATGTTTGGTTCTACGTATTTGTGTGAGCGATGACTTTTAATGTTAAAACAGACTAAATCATGCTACAGATGTAAACTTAATGATTACTGTACGCGGTGTGTAGAGTCCAGCGAATTAACTTTGCAGAGGTTGAGGAAATTATTATTCGGGACCTTCAAGTTCAAGATGATTACTTCAGAAAATGGTGCTTGTAGCTCAACCCACAGAAAACAGAAATAGCTGTCTTTCACCAGTACAATAGACATGCAAGTTGTCTTCCAACAGTAATTTGCAGACGTCAGACGTTACAGTAAAATGGCACTGAACAATGTGCAGCCTAGGTGTGAGAACTCACCGTATCTATGCAAAACAAATTTCTGCAACATGTTGTCAAAACGTCATGGGGATCACACACAAACACGCTGCTCTAGCTTTGATCTACTCCACAGTGAAGCAGGGCTCTGGGGTGTGGCTTAATCGGTGTAACACTCACCTAATCTATGTTCAGCTCTGCCATTGTATGCACATCATTACTGGAACGCTACATCGTACATCAGTCCAGAGACCGAGGATGCTCAAGAATGAGGTGTTCTACTCAATACATAAATTATATGTTAAATGTCTATTACCACATCACGTGCCGTATATCGTCCCTTAAGAAACAATACAGCGGGCGAGTTGGCCGTGCGGTTAGGAGCGCGAAACTGCGAGCTTGCATCCGGGAGATAGTGGGTTCGAACCCCCACTGTCGGCAGCCCTGAAGATGGTTTTCCGTGGTTTCCCATTTTCACACCAGGCAAATGCTGGGGCTGTACCTTAATTAAGGCCACGGACGCTACCTTCCCACTTCTAGGCCTTTCCTATCCCATCGGCGCCATAAGACCTATCTGTGTCGGTGCGACGTAAAACAAAACGCAAAAAAACGAAACAATATCGCGTATCTGGCAATGCTCTTCCAACCATTATGTTCCGTAAGACTGGTCACCCCTCTCAGCCACATATGGATATATAATCCTTGAGAACAATTTTCGTTATTTTCATTTTCCTACACCGTTGTTGAAAGGAAAATGAACCTTACCATACCATACCGTGCCGTATGCTGGCAGGAAGTATTTGCGCACTCCTTCAGTAAAATGTATTTAAGGTTCATTTCCCTTTATACTTCCGCATAGGAAAATGAACACAACGAAAACTGCTCTGATGGACTGCATATCCATATATGGGTGAGAGGGGTGACCAGTCTTGAGGAACATAATAGATACGAAGAACATTGTTAGATACATGGTATTATTTCTTAAGGGTCCGACTCGTTACATGAACGGTCAGCGTACTGGCCTTCGGTTCAGAGGGTCCCGGGTTCGATTCCCGGTCGGGTCGGGGATTTTAACCTTAATTGGTTAATTCCATTGGCACGGGGGCTGGGTTGTTGTGTTCATCAACATTTCATCCTCATCACGACGCGCAGGTCGCCTACGGGAGTCAAATAGAAAGACCTGCACCTGGCGATCCGAACCCGTCCTGGGATATCCCGGCACTAAAAGCCACACGACATTTCATTTCTTAAGGGACGATATGTTTTGAAAGCATCATTTCTCTCTTCTTCAGCGGTTATACAAATTGCCCAAGAATCTTAGACCTATTATCTATAACATTATAATATACACCGTCACATGGTTACAAATCTACTTATACCCTGTAAAGCAACTCATTCTTAACATCTCTTAGTTAAACTACAATCTGTGTTAATAATCAAACAATACACTTTATTCTACTTACAATCCTGCCTCGTCAAAATAACATCTACTCACTTATTAAAAGTAAAGGGGGTATTCAAAATTTCATCATGTTAAAATATTCTACAGACAACAGCTTCAAATCCGTTATTCACAAACATGTAGACCTAAATTTTATGTAACTATTTATTTCAAATTTATCGTCCTTCCATAGAATATTTGCGTTGAATCGTACAGTAGTTCGCTGCGCAATCGTCGGGGGCAATATGAAATGAGGAGAATGTGACGTCACTTCCTCTAGTGTGCAATTCCTGTCGATGAGTAGTTGCTAGAGCCTACTCCTATTGGAGTACTCACATGTGCGAAGCATAATGCTCACAAGGGAACAGTCCCACCTGTGCCACAGCTAGTGTGGCAGTATGTAAGTCAATGTTTGTACAGTATACAGCGTGGCAATAGTCGTTTATAACGCGTATTTGTTATTAACTATCTATAAAAACTTACAACAAGAACGTAGCTTGCTGACTGCAAGCAACAAGTTCTGAAGCTTTATTCTTCACCGTTACTTCATACAAATTTAACATTTTTCGTTTTAGATATATCTATTTAAATTTTATACTGCTCTTACCTTATTGACGGTAGTACGGATTCAAACCGCAGTGTTTCCCGCAAAGGTCCATTGAACAGTACTGGTATTTTGAAAATGCTGCTTCACATAATCTTCTATCTCACTTTTGTTATGGTTAAATTGCAGTAGAGTTTGAAGAACTTTTCGAAAAACACTGTTCATTGTTTTCGGTTACATACCCACATTTCCCCCATGTTTATACGAACATATCTAGCAGTACAGGGAAACACAACTGATGAAAGCAAAAAGTATGTAATTTTGTTATAAAGACACAGCCATGCAAAATCTCTTATTACTATTTCTGAATGACTTCAATTACAATTTTGTGTCTGAAGTAGTCTTCTATTCTCTGAATTATAATTTTGTGTTGCGTGACAATGCAGACATCAAGTGGCAGCACAAACGTCGTAGTCTTGGAAGAAATTATTTGAGTTTCAATTGCATTATAGTTTAAAATCTATATATATAAAGTAGCTTGTCCTGACTGACTGACTGACTGATTCATCATCGCCGAGCCAAAACTACTGGACATAAAGAAATGAAATTTTGGGGATACATTCATATTAAGATGTAGGTGCTCGCTAAGAGAGGATTTTTGGATATTCCGTTGCTAAGGGGGTGAAAAGGGTGGGTGAAGTTTTAAAAAGAGTGCACCTATATCTCAAAACTTTAAAAGTGTACAAATTTAAAAATTGGTATTTAGAATCTTCTTTGAAAATAAGGAAACACGTATTTTTTTGTTTTCAGAAAATCCCAATAGGAGGGGTGGAAAAGGGTGAAAATGTGGGAAAATGTGTTGAATGCCTTTAATCAGGATACCGGTACTTATATCTCAGAAACTGAAGATATTACAGACCTGAAAATTGGTACTTTTGATCTCTTTTAAAAATAAAGAAACACGTATTTTTTTGTTTTTGGAAAATCTAATTAATGGGAGGGTGAAAAGGGGGTGAATTTTTAAAATTAGTGAATCTTTATCTCCAAACTTTTAAAGTTTGCAGATGTAAAAATTGGTATTTAGAATCTTCATTAAAAATAAAGAAACACGTATTTTTTTGTTTTCGGAAAATCGCAATAGGAGGTGTGAAAAGGGGTGAAAATGGGTTGAATGCCTTTAATGAGGCTACTTATATCTCAGAACCTGAAGATATTATAGACCTGAAAATTGGTGTTTGGGATCTCCTTTAATAATAAAGAAACACGTATTTTTTTGTTTCTGGAAAACCCAATTAAGGGGGGTAAAAAGGGGTAATATTTTAAAATGAGTGTATCTATATCTGAAAACTTTTAAAGGTTATAGGTGTAAAAATAGGTATTTAGAATCTCCATTAAAGATAAAGAAACACGTATATTTTGTTTTCGGAAAATCGTAATAGGAAGGGTGGAAAAGGTTGAAAAAGGGGTCGAATGCATTTCATGAGTCTACTTATATTTCAGAACCCGAAGATATTACAGACCTGAAAATTGGAGTTCGGGATCTCCTTTAAAAATAAATAAACACGTATTTTTTGTTTGTGGAAAATACAATTAATGGGGGGGGGGGTGAAAAGGGGGTGATTTTTTAAAATGAGTGTATCTATATCTCAAAACTTTTTAAGTTTATAGATGTAAAAATTGGTATTTAGAATCTCCTTTAAAAATAAAGAAACACGTATTCTTTTGTTTTCGGAAAATCCCAATAGGAAGGGTGTAAAAGGGTGAATAATGGGTTGAATGCCTTTCATGAGGATACTTATATTTCAGAACCTGAAGATATTACAGACCTGAAAATTGGTATTTTGGATCTACTTTAAAAGTAAAGAAACAGGTATGTTTTCGTTTTTGGAAAATCCAAATATTGGGGGGTGAAAATGGGGGTGAAGTTTTTAAAATGAGTGTGTCTACATCTTAAAACTTTAAAATTTACAGATGTAAAAATTGGTGGTTAGAATCTCCTCTAAAAATAAAGGAACACGTATTTTTTTGTTTCCAGTAAGTCCTAATAGGAGGGGTGTAAAAGGGTGAAAAATGGGTTGAATGCCTTTAATGAGGATACACATATCTCAGAAACGAAATATATTACAGAACTGATAATTCGCATATGGGATCTCCTTTAAAAATAAAGAAAGACGTATTTTTTAGTTTTTGGAAATGCCAATTAATGGCGGTTAAACAGGAGTGACAAATTGGGGTGAATTTTTTGAAAGACTATATCTACAGAATATCTTGGAATCGTAAAATGTTACAGACGTAAACAGTGGGTGTAAATCTCCTGTAAATGTAAAGAAATATAGGTTATTTGTTTTTGGAAACTCTAATTAAGGGGAACCCAAAAGGGGTGAAATTTTAAAATGATAATTTTTACGGATATCTAAAAGACTTAACATGTTACAGAAGTGAAAAATAGTATTCTTATTATCTCTATTAAACATAAAGGAAAGTGTATTTTTAGTTTTCGGAAATACCACTTGGGTGGAAGGCGGGGGGGGGGGGGGTAAAAGTGACTGAAAATGGTGATGAATTCTTTTAATTAGGCTACTGATATCTCAAAAATGAAGATGTTACAGACGTGAAATTTGATATTTGCAATCTGCTTTAAAAGTAAAGAAACACGTATTCTCGGAAAATCCAATGAAGGGGGGGGGGGGGGGTGAAAGAATTGAAACATTAGTTGACAATTGTATGAGAATACATACATCTAATACTAAAGTTGTTACAGGCGTGAAAATTCGTATTTCGATCTCCTTTAAAAACAAAGAAAAAGGCGTTTTGGTGGGGAAACCATCTTGGAGGGCGGGAGTGTAAAGGAGTTGAATTCCTTTCATGAGGACACATAAATCAAAAACTGAAGAAGTTAGAGTCGTGATAATTGGTATTTGAAAGATCCTTTACTATTAAAGAAACAAGTATTTTTTGCTGGAAAATTCATTTAGGGGGAGGAGAGATTATTGTGAAATGAAGTGAAAAAAAGTAAATTATTTTTATGTGGATACTTATATCTCAAAACTGAAGGTAATAGACGTGAACATTGGTGTTTAGAATCTCCCTTAAACATAAAGTAACAAGCATCCTTTTAATTCTTTTTCGGGGGTGGGGGGTGGCTGTAAATAAACTTAACGGCGGTGGGGTGTAGAAGGAGGTGAGACCAATTGATTTTACTGTTATTAATGTACTTGTAAGGATCCTCCGTTGCTCAGGCGGCAGCGCGCCGGCCTCTCACAACTGGGTTCCGTGGTTCAAATCCCGGTCACTCCATGTGGCATTCGTGCTGGACAAAACGGAGGCGGGACAGGTTTTTCTCCGGATACTCCGGTTTTCCCTGTCATCAGCCATTCCAGCAACACATAATAGTAATAATAATAATAATAATAATATTTCGGACCGTCGTCAAATTGCGGACCGCGATGGAAACGGCTCCTGGACGGGTAATGACTAAGAATGCAGTCCGGTCGCGGGTTCAGTGCCGCCAAGGCACCCAATATAACACCACGCCGGATCTCCTGAAGGATTTTATCCATATTAAAAACGATTATAGGAAAAGGTGGCAAAGATTTACGTACACAACTGACCGGGAAGAATACCTGAGCCTAGCCCGGGAAGTACGAACTCGATTGCTTGAAAGGAAGATTTAAAAATGGGAGGAAACGTGCCGTAAAATAAGAGAAAACGAGTCAGATCGCGAATTTCGGCAGATTATATATCTAAAACAATAAGCATTCAATTATAAATTTCAGTATAATACCGTAGCGAAGCACGGGTATCTTGCTAGTTATTTATATACTAGCAATTACCCGCGGCTTCGCTCGCGTGGATTTCGTAATTTGATCAAAGTAATCGTTCCTCGGCATTGTACTAAGACATTAACTGAAAATTCTTAAAGTGTAAAAACTCACCCAAAAATTGAGTTTCATTTACCCCAGAAATTCTTTGTAAACCATGTTTGTGCTATTACCTTTTGGGGGCTAATACGACCATGCGACATAGAACTGTACATGTGAGAAACAGTCTTTCCTAGAGCAGAAAATGTAATATACACGTTTATTTATTTTTAAAGGAGATTCCAAATACCTATTCCCACATCTGTAACATCTTCAGTTTTTGAGATTATATACATAAGTATCCCCATAAAAAGAATTCAACCCCTTGATCAGTCCTACCCCCAACCTCACCACCAGCCCCAACTAAGTGTATTTTCCGAAAACAAAAATACATGTTTCCTTATTTTTAAAGAAGATTCCAGATACCAATTTTCACGTCTGTATCACCTTCACTTTTTAAGATAAAAGTATTCTCATAAAAAGTTATTAAAATATTTTCACTATTTTTCACCCCCCCCCCCCCCCGTTAAGTGCCTTCTCCGAAAAAAAAAGGTACAGGTTAATGTATTTTAAAGGACAATTCCAAATACCAGTTTTCATGTCTGTACGTCTGTAACACCTTCAGTTTTTGAGATAAATGTGTACTTATAAGAATAATTCAACTTCTTCTACACTTCTTTCCACCCCTCTCCCGCATTAAGTGGACTTTCTGAAAACAAAAAGTACGTGTTTCTTTATTTTGAAAGAAAATTCAAAATACCACCTTTCACGTCTGTAACAGCTTCAGTTCTTAAGATAAGGTATTCTCATAAACATCTTTCAGCTCCTTATTTACTTATTTTCAACCCCACACACCTTACGTCGATTTTAAGAAAAAACAATTGCGTGTTTCTTCATTTTTAAAGCAGATTCCAAATACTAATGTTCACGTCTGTAACATCTTCAATTTTGTGATATAGTGTACTCATATAAGTAATTCAACTCCTTTTTCACCCCCCTTCCTACCCGTTAAGTTGATTCTCCGCTCACCAAAAGTGCGTTTTCCTTTATTTTGAAAGGAGAAACCAAATTTTAATTTTCACGTCTTTAACATTTTTAGTTTTTGAAATATAAGTGTCCTCACACAAAGAATCCAATTAATTTTTCTATTCATTCACCCTCTTAAGTGGATTTTCCGAAGACAAAAGAAAACGTGTTTTTTACTTTCAAAGAAGATTCTAAATATAAATGTTCATGCCTTTAACATCTTCAGTTTTTGAGATATAAGTATCCTCATAAAAATAATTCATCTCCATTTTCACCCCAGCCCGTTAAGTTGATTCCCACCCTCCAAAAATGCGTGTTTCTTTATTTTTAAGGTGATTCCAAATACAAATTTTCACGTGTGTAACCCTAAGTTTTTAGATATAAGTTTCTCCACAAAAAGAATTAAAATTTTTCACTTCCTTTCATCATCCCCCCCTAAGGTGAATTTACCGAAAACCAAAAATACTTCTTTCTTAATTTACAAAGGAGCTTCCAAATGAAAATTATCATGACTGTAACATCTTCAGTTTTGAGATACATGTATCCTCATAAAAATGAATTAAACTCCTTTTTCACCGCCCTCGTCCCCAAGTCGATATTCCCCCAAAATGCGTGTTTCTTTATTTTTGAAGGAGATTCTAAATACTAATTTTCACGTCTGTAACATCTTTAGCTTTTGAGACATAAG
This sequence comes from Anabrus simplex, assembly GCF_040414725.1. Lineage (NCBI taxonomy): Eukaryota > Metazoa > Arthropoda > Insecta > Orthoptera > Tettigoniidae > Anabrus > Anabrus simplex. Next base: position 147,396,910 of record NC_090266.1, read on the forward strand.
TATCCTCAGACAAAAATTTAAACTAATTTTTCAATTAATTCACCCCCTTAAGCGGATATTCCAAAGACAAAAGTTACATGTGTCTTTACATTGAAGGAAAATTCCAAAGACGAATTTTCATGTCTGTAACATCTTCAGATTGTGAGATATAAGTATCCTCATGAAAATAATTCAACTCGTTTATTACTCCACCTCCACCCAAAAAATGCGTGTTTCTTTATTTTTAAAGCAGATTCCAAATTCCAATTTCCACGTCTATAACCTTCAGTTCTTATATATAATTTTCTCCAGAAAAAGAATTCAATTTTTTTACTTCCTTCCACACTCTCCACGCATGTGAATTTTCCCAAAACAAGCACTACCCGTTTCTTTAAAAGAGCTTCCAAATACCGACTATCACGACTGTAACATCTTCCGTTTTTGAGATATACACTGACTGACAGAGCAAATGCAACACCAAGAAGGAGTGGTTCGAAAGGGATGAAAGTTGGGGAAAAAACAGAGGCGGCACGGACGAATAATTGATGTTTATTTCAAACCGATATGCAGGTTACACAATGCGCACGGCATCGACTCAGTAGGATGTAGGACTACCGCGAGCGGCGATGCACGCAGAAACACGTCGAGGTACAAAGTCAATAAGAGTGCGGATGGTGTCCTGAGGGATGGTTCTCCATTCTATGTCAACAATTTGCCACAGTTGGTCGTCCGTACGAGGCTGGGGCAGAGTTTGCAAACGTCGTCCAATGAGATCCCACACGTGTTCGATTGGTGAGAGATCCGGAGAGTACGCTGTCCACGGAAGCATCTGTACACCTCGTAGAGCCTGTTGGGAGATGCGAGCAGTGTGTGGGCGGGCATTATCCTGCTGAAACAGAGCATTGGGCAGCCCCTGAAGGTACGGGAGTGCCACTGGCCGCAGCACATGCTGCACGTAGCGGTGGGCATTTAACGTGCCATGAATACGCACTAGAGGTGACGTGGAATCATACGCAATAGCGCCCCAAACCATGATGCCGCGTTGTCTAGCGGTAGGGCGCTCCACAGTTACTGCCGGATTTGACCTTTCTCCACGCCGACGCCACACTCGTCTGCGGTGACTATCACTGACAGAACAGAAGCGTGACTCATCGTTCCGCCATTCCCTCATCCAAGTCGCTCTAGCCCGGCACCATGCCAGGCGTGCACGTCTATGCTGTGGAGTCAATGGTAGTCTTCTGAGCGGACGCCGGGAGTGCAGGCCTCCTTCAACCAATCGACGGGAAATTGTTCTGGTCGATATTGGAACAGCCAGGGTGTCTTGCACATGCTGAAGAATGGCGGTTGACGTGGCGTGCGGGGCTGCCACCGCTTGGCGGCGGATGCGCCGATCCTCGCGTGCTGACGTCATTCGGGCTGCGCCTGGACCCCTCGCACGTGCCACATGTCCCTGCGCCAACCATCTTCGCCACAGGCGCTGCACCGTGGACACATCCCTATGGGTATCGGCTGCGATTTGACGAAGCGACCAACCTGCCCTTCTCGGCCCGATCACCATACCCCTCGGAAAGTCGTCTGTCTGCTGGAAATGCCTCCGTTGACGGCGGCCTGGCATTCTTAGCTATACACGTGTCCTGTGGCACACGACAACACGTTCTACAATGATTGTCGGCTGAGAAATCACGGTACGAAGTGGGCCATTCGCCAACGCCGTGTCCCATTTATCGTTCGCTACGTGCGCAGCACAGCGGCGCATTTCACATCATGAGCATACCTCAGTGACGTCAGTCTACCCTGCAATTGGCATAAAGTTCTGACCACTCCTTCTTGGTGTTGCATTTGCTCTGTCAGTCAGTGTATGTATCCTCGTAAAAGGAATTCATCTCCGTATTCATCCCCCCCCCCCCGTACTATTTTGATTCCCATACCAAATGCGTGCTTCTTTATTTTTAAAGGAGATTCCAAATTTCAATTTTCATGTCCGTAACATCTTCAATTTTTAGGATATAGGTCTCATAAGAGGTGTTCAACCACTTTCCCCCCTTTTTCACACCCCTTAATGGGATTTTCTGAAAACAAAAAAATACTTCTCTTTATTTTTAAAGGAGATTCAAAGTACCAATTTTTACGTCTGTAAACTTTTAAGTTTTTGAGATAAAGATATCCTCATTTAAAAAATTCACCCCCCCCCCTTTCACCCTCTTAGCGACGGAATATCCAAACATCCTCCCTTAGCGAGCACCTACATGTTAATATGAATGTATCCCCAAAATTTCATATCTTTATGTCCAGTAGTTTTGGCTCGGCGATGATGAATTAGTCAGTCAGTCAGCACGTCAGCACAAGTTATTTTATATATATAGATGTACTGTGGGGTCTCGGTGAGTTCAGTGCAAGTGCGGAATTCCTATTTTATAATATTGTTAATAACAAACAAAATGAAAATGAAATGGCATATGTCTTTTATTCCTGGAGTGTCCGAGTACTAGTTCGGCTCGCCAGATGAAGGTCTTTTGATTTGACACCCGTAGGCGACCTGCGCGTCGTGATGAGGATGAAATTGTGATGATGAAGTCAAGATACGTGTATACGCAGCCCCCGTGCCGGCGAAATTAAACAGTTATTGTTAAAATTCCCGACCCTAATGGCAATCGAACCTGCACCAGGAGCCTAAAGAGGCCATACACCAGACAATTAAAAAACGTATTCCCTTCCTTCCCCAAATGATCGTTTTCTCTTTTTTAATTACGCTGAAGAATGCTGGTATTCGGGTACTGCATTTATTACAAAATATGCTGTAGAATATTCCGCTAATATTCCCTCCAAACTTGATGTCAGTCTCTACTTTAACAGATACGTGAATGTTGATGTTAAAGGAGGACCTACACCATTGAACATTGAAAATGGGGTCACAATCCTATATTTGACACTATCTCTGCGTCTACGTCAAGTCCCCCACCCGTCATCATTAATTCAGACAAAATCGATTATAACCATCGTCGCCTTCGTCTCCCTCTGAATTTCTTACCCTCAATTACTCTCCTAGGTAACCCATCCTCCTCTAATCCCCTCACATGACCTCACCACTGAAGATGATACATGCATATAGCTTCATCCATTGAGTTCATTCTTAACATAGCCTTTGCATGCTCATTCCAATTACCCTCATTCTATAGTTCCCACTTGCTTGTACCTGCAAACATTCTCTCTACATTCGTGCCTATTACTTTCAACATACGAATAAGATATTGTCGTTGCCGGGACAAAACCTCCTATGTGATAATATTTTTGGAAATATACCGACCCACAGCACATACATTATGAAGAGCGAGAATGCCTTGACAATATTCACACAATATTGCACCTTAGATGACAGAACCTTACCGGCACAAAGTTCTAAGCTAAAATATTTCACATAGGAGGTTTTGTCCCGGCAGCGACGATATCTTGAGTCCACCTGGCTTTCAGTCCCGTACAGTGACGTAGTCTGAAGATATATTTTTGAAATTGAAATACATTAGTTCCAAACTTGCCCTCGCAATGCCATTTTAGTAATACAGGTCAATATAATTGGTTTCCTTCTTGTATTTCATTCTTTCATTTTTCTTTCTTTCTTTCTTTCTTTCTTTCTTTCTTTCTTTCTTAATCCGTTTACCTTCCAGCGTTGGTTTTTTTCCTCGGACTCAGCGAGGGATCCCACTTCTACCGCCTCGAGGACTGTGTCCCGGAGCGTGGAAATTTGGGTCAGGGATCCAACTGGGGAGGTGGACCAGAATCCGGTTCAGGCTGCCTCACCTGCAATGCTAAACAGGGGCGTTGTGGGGGCATGGGAAGATCGGAAGGGATAGATAAGGAATAGGGAAGGAAGTGGTCGTGGCCGTAAGTTAGGTACCATTCCGGTATCTGCCTGGAGGAGAATTGGGAAACCACGGAAAACCACTTCGAGGTTGGATGAGGTGGGATTCGAACCCCCCTCTACTCAGTTGACTTCCCGAGGCTGGGTGAATCCCGTTCCAGCCCCGTACCACTTTTCAAGTTTCGTGACAGAGGCGGGAATAGAACCAGGGCCTCCAGGAGTGGCAGCTAATCACACTAACCACTACACCGCAGAGGCGGTCGTCAATATAATTTAATGAGCAACATTTCAGGTGGGTTTTTATGCCTGAAATGGTTCTGTTAACCGGCTCAGGTTTGTCAACAGAGCTGTACACTAGTTCTAATGCTTCGTGACCAAGGGCGACCACTTCCTCCTCATTCACCATTCTCATCAGAACGCCTGCTAAGCGATTACTAATGTTTTAAAAATTGGATTTTTTATGGCGCAAAAAGGATTTTAAAAATGAAACAGTCGTCAGAAATGGTTAAGGTTTAGAAGAATTTCTTACGTCCAGACAGTCGGATTTCAGAGGATTTCATGAATTTCATAAATCTTATCATCCGCTGCTCACTGAGGTAACACTAATAATTATTTTCATGCAACATACCAAATGAACTACAGCCTTGGGACTTTCCTTCCTACAACCGAGTATGCCTGTCAACTCTGTCCATTCGAAGAGAGATACGTGCGCGTGGTTTCTCGCTGCCTCGGACCAGCAATCTTCGAAAAGCTATACCACACCTGAGCCATTACTCCAGCTCCAATTCGACGGCAAGCAGCAGCTGAAACTGAGAAACTCAGACAACAGGTGATACGATATATAATGGTGTGTGGCATCCCGAGAGGCATGGCTCAGGTCTTTCGCCTTGACACCGTATAGGCGACCTGCGCATTTGTAAGGATAGGGACCCACCTAAGATGAATTCTAAAGCTGAAGACGGCACAAAACACTCAATCTTCGAATCACAGGAATTAACTGTTGAAAGTTTAATTCCCGGACTCGGCTGGTAATCGAACGGAAACCCTTGGACCAAAGGCCTGCGTGTTAATAATTTATCCATGGAGTCCGGCTCTATGGTGATGAAACAGTACAATAACGTCTCAGGTCACGATGGAGTTTTATTAATAATGTCAAGACAGCTACAGCCACACCAGGCGTTCTTAAAAATCAATACAGGCAGCAACACATTACAGAGTCATACTGGATTCAGCCAATAAAAAACCCTCTAATACATACTTCTTCATCTTGTACTGTCTGAAAGACTTTTTACAGATGAGAACTGACATGCCGAGAACCAAGATGGGGTTGAAACCAGAATGCTGAACTGAGCATCTAGTTCACTTGTCAAAACTGTCCTTTGGAAACATAACTGGAAGACATCATTATATACGGTGTTAAAGCTACTGTGGCTGTTTCTGGAGCACTTCCAGCATTTGAGGATGCAAGGGTACGATCATCATCACCACTCGCCAATACAGTGTGTTTCATCAGTTGCATGAATATCACAGTTCGAAAGTTGTATAAGGTATAACTAAGCCGCTATTAAAATATAAAATAACATGTCCTGACTGACTGACTGACTGACTGACTGACTCACCATCGCCGAGCCTAAACTACTGGACATAAAGAAATGAAATTTTGGGGATACATTTACATTGCAGTGTAGGTACAGTACTCACTAAGGAAGGATTTTTGGATATTCCGTCGCTAAGATGTTGAAATGGGGATGTTTTTAAAAATGATTATATATACATATCTCAAAACTTAACAGTTTATACATTGAAAACTGATATTTGGAACCTAATATCAAAATAAAGAAACACGATTTCTTTTCGGAAAATCCACTCAGGGGAGCTGGAAATAAGTGAAAAAGTGGTTGAATCCCTTATTTTGGATACATATATCTGAAAAACTGAATATGATACGGACGTGAACATTTGTATTTAGGATCACCTTTAAGGAGTTTCATGACTGAAATGTTGCGATGTTTGACCATAAAATAGAATTTTCAATCTTAACCTTAAAAATCCCCCAATTCTTTCTCTTACAAATTCCGTTATCATTTTTGCACTAAAGGCATGTTTAAGTTCCAAATGCCGAATTTAAAGAGTAGCTCCACGGCGTATAAGGAGACAGCATACGCCCCCTTCTCTCACGTTGGCAGACAATAATGGATTCAAAATTCTTTCGGATCACCATTTCACTAATCCAGCTGGAATATAATTAGAAGCCCTGGGCTGCGCATAAGAGGAGACAAAATTCTGTGGGTAAAACTTACAGTCCAGAGCAGCTTTAATGCAAATACCTTTCTTAAAACTTTCAATTGCATATTATCAGCTCATTGCCATATATAAAATGCTCCTTGTGATAGAGTTCTTGTCAGATTCACCTGGAATTTTCTGATAAAGTTACAATACGTACAGGAATTAAAAATAGTTCTCTATGTAATTATCAGCTGAGTTTTTGTTTCTAAAATAGCACCAAGGTAGAAGTTTGCCTATTGAATGAATAATGAAGAATTGAAAAAACATATATCGTCTGTAGTTTATGCCTGAAACCCTGGGTTATCAATCAATCAATCAATCAATCAATCAATCCTGATCTCCATTTAGGGCAGTAGCCCAGGTGGCAGATTCCCTATCCCTTGTTTCCCTAGCCTTTTCTTAAATGATTTTGAAGAAATTGGAAATTTATTGAACATCTCCCTTGGCAAGTTATTCCAATCCCTAACTCCACTTCCTATAAACTAATATTTGCCACAATTTTTGCGGCTCCATGGCTAAATGGTTAGCGTACTGGCCTTTGGCCACAGGGCTCCCGGGTTCGATTCCCGGTAGGGTCGGGAATTTCAACCTTCATTGGTTAATTTCTCTGGCACGGGGGCTGGGTGTATGTGTTGTCTTCATCATCATTTTATCCTCATCACGACACGCAGGTCGCCTGCGGGAGTCAAATCGAAAGACCTGCACCTGGCGACCCGAACATGACCTCGGACACTCCCGGCACTAAAAGTCATACGCCATTTCATTTTTGCCACAATTTGTCCTCTCGAATTCCAACTTTATCTCCATATTTCGATTTTTCCTACTTTTAAAGACACCACTCAAACTTATTAATGTCATTCCACGCCATCTCTCTACTGACAGTTCGGAACATACCACTTAGTCGAGCAGCTCGTCTTCTTTCTCCCAAATTTTCCCAACCCAAACTTTGCAACATTTTGTAACGCTACTCTTTTGTCGGATATCCCCCAGAACAAATCAAGCTACTTTTCTTTGGATTTTTTCCAGTTCATGAATCAAGTAATCCTGGTGAGGGTCCCATACACTGGAACCTAGTTGGGGTCCCAACAGATACTTATATGCCCTCTCCTAAGTAGGGCCTATGAGTACTGTTGACAAATCTGTGAAATTATAACCCAAAAATAATGACAACTGTGCCGCAAGGGGCATTCTCCATGCAACATATAGAAAATAATTATTATTCTTTAAAAACCTTACAACAAATTAACTAATCAACTTCAAATTTTGTCTGGTGCACTATCTTATTATATCGTAGCTCGTACGCCAAAAGCACGAATGTGACAGTGCTCTTCCTGTCTGTTATTCCCCTTAAGACTCGTCACGCCTCCCAGCCACATATTGATATACAGTCCATCAGAACAATTTTCATTGAGTTCATTTTCCTATGCGGGTGTGTAAAGGAAAATGAGCCTTACTGTACCTTACTGTAGGAATGTACGTTTGCATGGCATGTTTACCCACTCCTAGAATATGATGCATTTAAGGTTTATTTTCATATACGTGTGTGCATAGGAAAATAAACTCAACGAAAATTGTTCTGAGGGATTGCATATCAATATGTGACTGGGAGGCGTGACAAGTCTTAATATAAATAATGTATTGGAAGAGCATTGTCACAGTCGTGGTTTTGGCATCGGAGAGACGATATGCTTGCGTTTTAAATTTGTTTCTGATAAGTGGTAAATTGTAGAATTTCCAAATGTCAGTCATGACTCCCCTTAAAAACAAAGAAACACGTACTTCTTGTTTTCGTAAAATCCATTTTAGGGGTTAAAAGTACAGAAAAAGGGGTTGAATTCTTTTTATGAGGATACTTATAGGCCTATCTCAAAAACTGAAGACGGTACAGACGTCAAACTTTGTATCTGGAATCTCCTTTAAAAACAAAGAATCACATTTTTTCGTCTTCCGAAAAAAACATTTAAGGGGCGAAAAGAATCAAAAATGCGGGTGAATTTTTAAAATGTGTATATCTATAGTAGGCTATATCTCATAGACGCAACATATTGCAGGTGTAATCATTGGTAGTTGTAATCTCTTTTAAAAATAAGGAAGCACGTATTTTTATTGTTTTCGGAAAATAATCTCAGGAAGCGAAAAGAATAGAGAAAGCGAGTGAATTTTTTTAATGAATATATCTACAGCATACGTCAAAAACTTAACATGTTACACAAGTGAAAATTGGTATTGTATTCTCCTTTAAAAACTAATGAAAACGCTTTTTTTTTCTGAAAATCCACTTAGGTGAGTAGGAGGGTAGGGACTGATAAAGGGGTTGAATTATTTTTATGGGGATACTTATATCTCATAACCTGAAATTATTGCAGACGAGTATATAGGTGTTTGGAATCTCATTTAAAAATAAAGAAATATGCAATTTTTTCGGCTTGAGAGAGGACTGTTTCTCCCATGTAGCCTACAGTTCTATTTTGCATGTTCCAGAGTTAGCTCTGCCAGTAACCCGGACATCTTAACCTCAAAAGGCAATATTACAGTCGTGGTTTACAAAGAAGTTCTGGAGTAAATGAAACCCTTCGGTGAGTTATATACTTTAGGGATTTTTAGATAATGTCTTAATGCAGTGTGGAGAAACGATTCCTTTTATCAAATTACTAAATCCACGCGAGCGAAGCCGCGGGAAATAGCTGGTATGCAGATAAAATTGTCTTACAGCAAGTATTGTTACATGTTTTGTCCAATTATTGGACATATTCAGCTAATGCCTCAGTATTAAACCATTAACACTAAATATTATAAGTACAATGACATAAAATCTATGGGAAACTAGTGTATGACTTATTAAAATATAAAGCGAAACATCAAATTTTAATGTCTACTCATATTTTAATCCTGAGGCATTAGTTGAAGATGTCCAGTAACTGGTCAAAACATGTACTAGTACTTACTGTAAGATAATAATTTTACCTGAATATATGATGTCTTGATTTGGAAGAGCTTCTACATTGCATTTGTACATCCAATCCTTAGTAATGACTAAGGCTCGGATATTTAGGAAAAGTCATATTTTTTTTCTTTGTCTCTATCTTATTACCTGATTGGATTTTGGTGCAAATCGGGTGATTATCGTCACAATTAAGTGATTTTTATTTGTCATATAAATGCATATCGACGGCTTACTTCTAAAACCTCGTATGTCCCAGTGCTCTTCCTAACTATTATATACCTTAAGACCGGTCACGCTTCCCAGCCACATATGAATATGCAGCCCATCAGAGCAATTTTCGTTGTGCTCATTTTCCTGTGGGTGTGTGTAAAGGAAAATTAACCTTAAATACATTATACTGTAGGAGTGCGTAATTTCGCTTTCAAACAACGTCCCTACAATACAGTACGGTAAGGTCTATTTTCCTTTACACGTCTGCATAGGAAAATGAACACAACGAAAATTATTCCGATGAACTGCATATAAATATGAGGCTGGGAGGCGTGACCAGTCTTAAGGCATATAATGGATAGGAAGAGCAGTGCGCCATAAGAGGTTTTAGAAGTAAGCCGTCGATATGTCGGCTATTTTTTGTCATAAGGTCATATTTTCAGCTATTTTCGTAGGAACGTCATATTTCGGCGGTTTGGCGACAGCTGTAGCTGTGCAAAATCATCGTCAACTTTCCAAATGTGAACTAGTATTCACAAAACTGCTTTTCCGTATCACATCTGTAGTTAATACAAGTGGAATACTCTGCCCCTTCTATCAAGATTGCGCAGGAATTGTTTTCCTACAGTTTGTCAGAAAGTCTGGCATATATTAAGTCGAACCTTGGAACTATATCGAGTGCAATTACTCGTTTAGAAGCTGCTAGCTTATAAATTCATGCAAGTATTGAAAATGTGAGAAGTGTTGAACTTTCAGCACAACAATCACATGGGATACTTGGCATCAGTGTAAAATGGAAACTTTAAAATAAGCTTAATTGAAGTGGCGCTTTTCGTTGTGTGCATGATAAATGATCTTAGAGGAGAAGGTATCAGTACATTTCAAGACGAGTGCATACTCGACAGCAGTGATTTAATATTATTTAAATATGCACCAATAACGTCTTGTGACATAGAAAGGAGCTTCTCTTCTTACAACAATGTGTTAAGTGATAATCGGAGGTCTTTCACGCCTGATGATTTGAGAATGAATATTGTCATACACTTCAATTCTACAAGCGGAGAAGAATGAAAAAGTTATGTGAGTTTGCTCTATTTGCCCTGCCGCCATACCATAATGTATCGAAAGACATCTACTTAATTCGTTTCGTGGTGCTCAATTTAAAATCTAACGCATTTGAGTAATATTAATATAATCTGGGCTTAAACGCTCCAAAATATTTTTAAAAAATAGATTGATTTCTAGTTTTCTCGTATTTCAAATCAACAACGAAGGGTGCAAACATGTTTTGACTTTTAAAATGTGTGATCTGATAATCTTAGCGAATTTAGTACTTTATAGGTATGTATTCACAAATGTTTGATAAGTAAATCGAGGATAATAGACTGCGAATAAGTGCTAAGCATGTATGTTCAGAAAATTAATATGAAAGTAAGAATAAACAGTTCAGATAACAAATAATGTATGTATCAAACGAATTGCCGTTTCGATTTATAATTTATTTTAAAATGGCCATATTTAGATTAATCTTTTCGGGTCACATTTTGCAATTTTTTACGTCACATTTCGTCGCTTTTGAGGTCATATTTCGCCACTTTTGAGGTCATATTTGCTTGCTTATTTGGGCTATTTTTAGGTCTTAAACATCCGAGCCATAATAATGACTGTGCCAGAAAAGAGAAAGCTGGTGTGTTTTCGGGGAAATATTGACAAAGACTTATGAAGACGTTAACCCACTAAAGTCATTCCCCACTTCTGGTAAAATCCCAAGTCACTCATTGCTACAGCAGAAAGGAAATATAAACTACTATATCGTCGCTGCCGGGACAAAACCTCCTATGTGAAATATTTTAGCTTAGAACTTTGACCGGTAAGGTTCTGTCATCTAAGGTGCAATATTGTGTGAATATTGTCAAGGCATTCTCGCTCTTCATAATGTATGTGCTGCGGGTCAGTATATCTCCAAAAATATTATCACATAAGAGGTTTTGTCCTGGCAACGACGATATGCTGATACACTTGTCATAGTATTACGGCGACATGTGTGTCCATTTTCTCTCATGCACTACAAATACGCTACCGCAATACACGCAGCTTAGCGTTATAGCTGAGTGAATTCTCTTCCTACCACTTTTCCCACATCGGGGGAGTCGTGGGTGCGAACTGTGCCGCACATGTGAATTTGGCCGTGTTTTACGGCCGGATGCCCTTCTTGATGATAACCCTATATGGTGGGATATGATCAATATTGCGTGTTTATATGGTGGGTTTGGTGTAGTGTAGTGTCTGAATATGAAAAGGAGTGTGGTGGGACAAGCACGAACACCCAGTTCCCGAGCCAGAAGAATTAATCAGTCGCGATTAAAACCCCTAACCCGGCCGGGAATAGTAGCCGGGACCCTCTGAACTGAAGGCCTCAACTTAGACAACTCAGCTAAAGAGTAGGATGTTATCGCTGAGTGACTATGTCAATAATTTCTCACCTAAGGGGCCATCATTCAAATGGAAAGTTACGTTCTAGTGAGTCGTATTCCACGTAATACTCTACAGCGTTAATAAAGATTCACGTAAAATTCAACGTTTACTTTTAATCTTTGTAGGCTGTGAGCTTGCATCCGGGAGACAGTAGGTTCAGCCCTGAAGATGGTTTTCCGTGGTTTCCCATTTTCACACCAGGTAAATGCTGGGGCTGTACCTTAATTAAGGCCACGGCCGCTTCCTTCCAACTCCTAGGCCTTTCCTATCCCATCGTCGCCATAAAACCTATCTGTGTCGGTGCGACGTAAAGCCCGTAGCAAAAAAAAAAATCTTTGTAATCTTTCCTCTTTATCCTGCATTAACTCACATTATTCTCTATAGAGTACGTATTTTTCTGGAAATATGTGCTTTCATACTAACGGCAGTCATAAGCTGCAAGCGACTATTTTAGTTTACCGGGTGCTTTCTGAAGAGACTCTTACTTACCCCTCCTCCAGATACGCTAACACAGTTCCCTGCGCCTGTTCAATACCCTGTCAGGCCATAGGCTAGACATCCCTGCACATCGAACCACAACGGTAATTGCCACGAGCTGGTGGAATGAACTCCCCATGTTAGGGACGCTGCCTCTAAAGAAAACTTCAAAGCCTCCTGCCAACGTCATCTTATTAAGTACTTCGAGTGTAGTATGAGAGTGGATGGGATGCATGAATAACAGAAAAAAATGGTTGTTTATGCCCATACCGTCGTAGGCATGATTACCGCATTCCTCTGTGACTGTGATAACCATGCATTTCTTCCGTGTATTATTATTATTATTATTATTATTATTATTATTATTATTATTATTATTATTATTAACAAATACATCGCAAAGGGGAAATATCCCGGTGGCAGTGGACACTTACAGTAGTGTAATAATAAAGTGAAGTTAATAAAATTATCCAACAACAAACAAACAAACAAACAAACAAACAAACAAACAAACAAACAAACAACAATGGTACAACAAGCAATTCCATGGAAAGAAAATATGGCAATAAATACTAGTAGTTAAACTTTCTAAATCCAGCATCATCATATCGTTGGCTTACTAAGAAAAACTTGTAAATCCCAATGCTCTTCCTAGCCATTATTTCCCTTAAGACTGGTCACGCCTCCCAGCCACAAATAGATATACAGTCCATCAGAACAATTCCCGTTGTGTTCGTTTTCCTATGCGGACGTGTAAGGGAAAATTAACCTTAAATACATTATACTGTAGGACTGCGTAAATACGTCACCAAGCATACATTTCTGGAGTGTAGTACGGTAAGGTTCATTTTCCTTTACTGAGCCGCATAGGTAAATGAACCCAACGAAAATTGTTCTGATGGACTGCATATCCATACGTGGCTGGGAGGCGTGACCAGTCTTGAGGTAAATAATGGCTAGGAAAGGCATTGGGCATTACAAGTTGTTCTTAGTGAGCCAACGATATACAAATTAACACACAACGTAAGTATTTCCAGTGCTTAACACCGTGGCTTACTACTAGCTTAACATTACAATGATAATAAATTGAAAAGCATAATTACCCTACAACAACAACAACAACAACAACCGTACAACAAGCAAATCCCTGGAAAGAAAATATAGGACAAGAAATACCACTAGTTTAAGTTAAAATTCTAAAACCATCATCATCATATACAAATTCACACAAAACGTACGTATTTCCCAGTGCTTAACACTGCAGCTTGCAATACTATAGGTGAACTTACTACTAGCGTAATATTACAAGTGATAATAAAGTTAAAAACATAGGTAATTACCCAACAACAACAACTACAACGAACGTGGGCAAGTTTACTTTCGTAAACAGGACCGTAAGGGATTGGAATAAATTACCTGCAACAGTCTTTGATAGATTCCCTTCCGGTATAAAGTCATTTAAGAAGACCATTAGTGATAGTGTAGAGTGAAAAGTAAAAGTTGTAAATTACTGACACTGAATTTGTGATTTTCTGGCTGGTTTAGATTGTGAAACTAGTAGTTTTACTTGTGGTATTCTCTTTCCAGGGTATTGCTTGTTGTACTCATGTTGTTGTTGTTGTTGTTGTTGTTGTTGGGTAATTACCTATGTTTTTAACTTTATTATCACCTGTAATGTTAAGCTAGTAGTAAGTTCAACCTATAGTATTGTAAGATGTTGTATTAAGCACTGGGAAATACATAAGTTTTGTGTGAATTTGTTTATGATAATGATGGTTTAAATCCTGGTCACTCCATGCGAGATTTGTGCTGGACAAAGCGGAGGCGGGACAGGTTTTTCTCCGCGTACTCCAGGTTTCCCTGTCAACTTTCATTCCAGCAACACTCTCCAATATCATTTCATTTATTATTCATTAATCATTGCCCCAGAGGAGTGCGACAGGCCTCGGCAGCCGGCACAATTCCTATCCTCGCCGCTAAAAGGGGGCTTCATTCCATTCCTGACCCGGTCACTGACTGGAAAACAGGTTGTGGATTTTCATTTATCTTCTTCTCGCACAGGAGTCCTGTAACCGGACGCATTTTCATCCATGGGGCACTGAAATTTGTCTTGAGATAGGGAATGGTAACGCAGTCAGAGGCGATGCACCACCCCAGGTATTTGAATTGGGTCACTTTATTAAGCTGAATCCCGCATACAGTCATCGCATTCGAAATATTCTGTCTTCTTCAGATTTACGGTAATTTCATCCCACATTCTTCGAGAGGCATCTTTCCAGTCTCTTTCATGCTGTTCGAGGCCCTCGCGTATTTCTTGAGCTAGCATGACATCGTCAGTGTATGATAATGTCCACGGATGCCTCGTCTGGATATCACTTTTTCATACATATTACGAAGAGCAATGGGGCAAGACTGATGCTTGATGGACATCAAGACTGATTTGGAAGATACCTGACATTCGTGCTGCATATCGCACTGAACCTGTAGTCTTTCGGTACAGAAGAATGGCCCAATTGACATAGGCTTCAGTTACATTACGTAGTCTCACATGCAGACAAATGAGATCATGTGGTACACTGTCAAACGCTTTTTCCACAGGCTCGGTTCTCCCAGTTTTACGTCGAATCACAGGGGCGTGAGCTTTCATTTTAAAAATTCCACGTGTGTATGCTGGGGTTTTAGGTATTGGCAGTTATGTTTTAGGTGAAAATTCCACCTAGAGCCCAATAGTATGATATTTGAATTGAATCAACTTGGTTGGTTGACCAGCAGCTGTACCACTCACTGTGGGTGGGGGACGCAGGCGAAGAATACACCCACGGTATCCCCTGCCTGTCATAAGAGGCGAATAAAAGGGGCGACCATGGGATGATTGTATTAGAACCATAGAACTACTTGTGATTAGTACCGTCATGCGGGGAACACCATGGGTCGCCTTTACTTGCGAGTAGTACCACTATGTTCAGTACAAAATAGGTTTGCGATTAGTAGCAACAGAGTGATTCACTGTGGGTGTACAGTACCTGTGACCTACCACTATAAGCGGAAGACCACGGGCTTACGTTGCCTGTGGTTAGTAGCACTGTATGAGCAACACCGTGGGTCTGCGTTGCCTGTGATTAGCGCCAACTATGTGAGGAACACCACGGGGTAGTTTGGGTCCCTGTGATTAGTACACCTAGGTGAGGAACACCATGGGTTTGCATTGCCTATGAGTGGCGCCATTAAGTGAGAAATACCATAGGTCTGCGTTATGTGTGCGAAGTACAATTTTTGTGAGTAGTACCATAATGTGTGGAACACGGTGAGTCTACGTTATTTTTAATTAGTACCGAACATGACAAATACCATGATCTAAAATAGGAGTTACACAACCCTGATCGAAAATGAAACTAACTTCATTTCTGAACTTAGATCGAAAGTGAACCGCAGTCAGCAATTTTTATGCAACCGGCCCTAAGTGATTTTCTGGGACTTGCTTCTAACCGAGCCCAAATAGGCTAACGCCAAGATTATCTATAGTTAAAACGTATCACTTCCACTTCCTCAGCACTTCACAAACTGAACCTATTGTACTCCATTTGCTAATAATAATAGGCCCTATAAAGTTATTGTTTTTATGTCCTACTAACTACATTCTGACGGTTTTCGGAGACACCGAGTTGCCGGAATTTTGTACCGCAGCAGTTCTTTTACTTGCCGGTAAATCTACTGACACGAGGCCGACGTGTTTGAGCACCTTCAAATACCACCGGACTGAGCCAGGATCGAACCTGCCAAGTTGGAGTCAGATGGCCAGAGCCTCAACCGTCTGATCCAGTCAGCCCGACACTCCACTTTTTGATCAAATACCAAAACGCAAGATTTTGTAGGAATGCTAGTCAGGATATTTACAAGCAAATCTCTCAACGCATATTCGATAGTTATCTTTTTCAACTAACCTTCTATCAGATAGGTTCGCTGTTTAACGTTCGAAAGCTTAAGCCAGGAGTCACAGATAAATATTTCTTTCTTGTTTTGGAATAGGCCTATTGCTTTAACGGAAATGATATTTTAATTCCTCTATGCAAGGAATTGTGAAGTTTATTCACCTTTTACACTTTGTTAGCAAAAAACACGAAGAGAAGCGTCAACCACATGTGTGTAGAATTGTATGCAACCTACCAGCCTTGTGAAGAGACGTTTGTTTATCTAATGCAGCGTTTAAACTGTATATTTTCTTGCAGCTAGAGCCATGCGGCTAGAGGCATCTTAAGCATGCAGCGCCGCATGCATTGATCTTGCACGCACGGCTTGATGCAAATACTGTAGGTGCAAGTAATCCCACATACTGAATGGAGATCTCCGTGTCCTATTTTATGCGACACGTGCTTAGTTTGTAATTTAAGTAAGGTATAATGTTTGTTTGTAATTGAAGTTAAGGCATAACGGTAATATCAACGTACATTTAGAATGTATTTTACTTTTATGGAGACATGAACCTATACCACTACACAACAATATTATACGAATCACCGGTGGCTAAAATCGTTAAGTCGCCGCTAAACGGGCGCTTACTGAAATAGCTTTAGACTTATTGGAGTCTTATTTCTTTGGGTGTAGTCCAGTTAACTGTAGCAGTAGCTCAATATTAGTCCGCCTCTGTGGTGTAGTGGTTAGTGTGTTTAGCTGCCACCGGGTTCGATTCCCGGCTCTACCACGAAATATGAAAAGTGGTACGAGGGCTTGAATGGGTTTTACACAGTCTCCGGGGGTCAACTCAGTAGAGGAGGGTTCGATTCCCACCTCAACCATCCTCGAAGTGATTTTTCGTGGTTTCCCACTTCTCCTCCAGGCAAATGCCGGGATGGTACCTAACTTAAGCCACGGCCGCTTCCTTCTATCTTCCTTGTCTATTCTTTCCAATTCCCCCCCCCACACACACACACAAGGCATAGCAGGTGAGGCCGCCTGGGCGAAGGTACAGGTCCCCTCCCCAGTTGTACCACCACGACCCAAAGTCTCACGCTCCAGGACACTACCCTTGAGGCGGTAGAGATGGGATCCCTTTCTTAATCCGTTTGACCTCCAGGATTTGATTTCCTTCGGACTCAACGATGGATCCTACCTCTACCGCCTCAAGGGCAGTGTCCTCGAGTGCGCGTCTTTGGGTCGGAGGATACAACTGGAGAGAAAGAGCAGTACCTCGCCTCACCATGCTCAACAGGGGCCTTGTGGAGGAATGAGAAGATTGGAAGGGAGAGACAAGGAAGAGGGAAGGAAGCGGCCGTGTCTTTACGTTAGGTACATCCCGACATTTGCCCGAAGGAATAGTGGGAAACCATTTCGAGGATGGCTGAGGTGGGAACAGAACCACCCTCTACTTAGCTGACCTCTCAAGGACCCCGTTCCAGCCATCGTACCTCTTTTCAAATTTCGTGGCAGAATCGAACCCCGGCCTGCAGGGGTGGCAGGTAATCACACTAACCACTGCACCACAGAAGCGGACACTGATTGTTACTAAAACTTCTTATTGGTATTATACACTGTTATCAAATAAATGTGTGACAGACGTTAAATGTCGTGCAACGTTTGTGCATAATACTATCTCATGGTATCTTGCTATTTGTTTTACGTCGCACCGACAAAGATAGGGTCTTGTGGCGATGATGGGATAGAAAAGGCCTAGAAAAGGGAAGGAAACGGCCGTGGTCTTAATTAAGGTACAGCCCCCAGCATTTGTCTGATGTGAAAATGGGAAACCACGGAAAACCATATTCAGGGCTGCCGACAGTGAGGTTCGAACCCACTATCACCCGGATGCAATCTCACAGCTCCGCGCCCCTATCCGAAGGGCCAACTCGCCCGGTAGGGCATAATACTATCCCATACAAAGAATGTATCATTTCTTAAATAAAATACGATGTTTTGGTATGAATTTTCATTAAATAATATGGTGCTGGCCAGTTCTGGAGAAGGTGCCACGGTGTTGTGAGAAATGGCAATGGCAAGTAGTTTTTACAGCTGAGCTGTGTTACACTCAACACAATAAACTGCTGCTAGATGCAACCAAGTCGCAGTTCCTCTACGTACACGCTGTTACAAAAACAAAACCCATTTACACTGATTCCATAAAACCACCCAGACCATTTCTGTGCAAAAGTGACGTTAGGCTAGTTTTTTTGTTTTTTGTGAGGTGTTTATGGGGCCCCTTAAAGACCCGGGTCCACCTGCATGGTAGGCCCTGCAGGCCCTAACGTTACGCCCCTGGGTACACGGGAGTGATTTAGAATACATTTTTCTGTACAATTACATGTGCCTCTCATCGATACGTATAAAGAGAAAGAGGCACCTAAGGCAAGTTACATGCAATTCTTGAAACTTCAAACATATAGTAATGCGTGCAGTACTCTATGAGAAGAATTTATTGAGAAGGAAACCATTCTCTTTCTCTGTCGACTCAGTTCATAAATAATGTAGTCTTTTACAGGTACAGTATGTTATAGTTTTCGGGCGTTGATAGACGTGAGTATGCTTCCGTGGCTCAGAAGACAGCGCGCCAGCCTCTCACCGCTGGGTTCCATGGTTTAAATCCCGGTCAATCCACGTGAGATTTGTGCTGGAAAAAGCGAAGGCGGGACTGGTTCTTCTCCGGGTACTCCGGTTTTCTCTGTCATCTTTCATTCCAGCAACACTCTCCAAAATCATTTCATTTCATCTGTAAGTCATTAATCATGGCCTCAGAGGAGTGCGAGAGGCTTCGGCAGTCGGCACAATTCCTATCCTCACCGCCAGATGGGGGCTTCATTCATTTCATACCCGACCCAGTCGAATGACAGGAAACCGCCTGTGGATGTTCATGTGAAGAGCCACGCAATGATGTATCGTCTAAACGTGGCTAGAAAGTGTGATCTGAGACGAGTGATTCCACCTTGTGTAAGGGCAAGAACGTCCATGGGGCCCATATGCCCATTGACGTACTTTATATCATGTGACTGCTATGGGTACAAGTAAATCGAGCTCCATATGTTCTAATTATGTGTCAGTGTCTATAAAGAAAAATTAATTTAAAAATCCACAGTTCTAACCCTTCAGGCAAGCAGCTCGGTGTTGAAAACATTCTAGGGATATGAGTTACCAATGTTAGGTGAAAACAAGATAATAAACTATGATATTATAGTTGTATTATTTATATATTCCTAAAAATTACAATCCTTTTCTTAATCATCGTTATCCGGTTGAATAGTTCAGCAGTTTTCCTTATTCTTCCACTACGTGCGCTAATAATTAATTTCGTGTGGCTATTTCTAGCCGAGTGAAGTCCTTGTAAGGCAGACCTTCCGATGAGGATGGGCGGCATGTGCCATTTGTAGGTAACTGCGTGTCATTGTGGTGGAGGATAGTGTTATGTGTGGTGTGTGAGTTGCAGGGATGTTGGGGACAGCACAAACCCGCAGCCCCCGAGCCATTGGAATTAACTAATGAAAGTTAAAATCCCCAACCCGGCCGGGAATCGAATCCGGGACCGTCTGAACCGAAGGCTAGTACTCTGGCTATTCAGCCAACGAGTCGAACCGTGCGCTAATGTGAGTCAATGCATTGTTTCACTTAAGCCCTTATAACCACATTCAGTGGGAAAATTTTCAAAAATCAAAAAAACGCCTAAGGGTATAGAACCAAGGAATACATTGCAGAAAGAATGATGTAAATAAGTTAATTTAGCTAGGATTTGAATACAAAAGAAAACGAGTCAAGAAACAAGTGATTTTAGGCTGCTTTACCGTAACTGCATTTAGGCCGGAAGTCATTTTCTAAATTTGTTCTGTTTAGTGAAAATTGCTTAATTTTACGTTTTTCTTAACATGGGGAAAGTTTTCTCTGGTAAGTTTGTCTGTTAAGAAATGAAAAATGAAATGTCGTATGGCTTTTAGTGCCGGGATATCCCAGGACGGGTTCGGCTCGCCAGGTACAGGTTTTTCTAGTTGACTCCCGTAGGCGACCTGCGCGTCGTGATGAGGATGAAATGATGATGAAGACAACACATACACCCAGCCCCCGTACCAGTGGAATTAACAAATTAAGGTTAAAATCCCCGACCCGGCCGGGAATCGAACCCGGGGACCCTCTGAACCGAAGGCCAAGACGCTGACCGTTCAGCCAACGAGTCGGACTGTTAAGAAAAGTTTTCAACATTTAAAAAAACCGAGAATTAGTCCCGAATCCTCGTAAGTGATAAGAGACGTTAAATATTGTACCTGTTAGAATACGTTTTAGTATTGTACTGTACTCGACTGAGATCAGACGGCATATTAAATGTGTTTTATATTTGTAAAGAGCTAGGAATTGTGCAAGTCGTCGTGTTTTGAGAAGAAAAGTCGTACTGAGCGCTTGGGTTATTTTATGACACCAATGGAAAGATTGTTTCCTGGACAACGGCCAAGAGGATTCCTCACACTGAACCTGCACCACCTCATAATCTGCACGTTTTCAGGATGAATGGTGGACGCTCGGGAGGTCAAGGATCATTGGGGTAGTAGCACCATGAGGTTTTATTCTTTGATAATACTGATGTCTAACGGCTCAAATGTAGTCTATGCGTGCAGGGCTGAGGGGTTCAGACGGTTGAGGCGCTGGCTTTCTGACCCCAACTTGGCAGGTTCGGACCTGGCTCAGTCCGGTGGTATTTGAAGGTGTTCCAATACGTCAGCCTCGTGTCAGTAGATTTTCTGGCACGTAAAAGAACCTCTGCGGGACTAAATTCCGGCACCTCTGCGTCTCCGAAATATATAAAAGTAGTTAGCAGGACGTAATGCAAATAACATTATTAAAAGGCGTCCTCAGTTCACCCGGAAGGGCTCGGGTTCGATTCCCCGCCAGAAAGTCAAAACGTTCAGGAAAGGAGATTTCCAGTTCCGGAGATGCACTCAGATTACACCAAAAATGAGTACCAGGTTAACCACTCTACCCCACCAAGTGCCGAGGTTACGGATAGCGGAAGCCTTTACCTTCTACCCCTCCTAGGGCCTTCACGTAGCCTGTATGGGGATGACTTGGCTTTGCTCGGCTTTGCTTGTGTCATTCCTTGACCGATACCTTCATTTTTCTAAGTGCTGGAACACTTCCGTTTTTCCCTCTGATTAGTAAAATGAAATGGAGTATGGCTTAGAGTGCCGTGAATCTCGGAGGACAAGTTCGGTTCGCTAGATGCAGGTCTTTTGAGCTGGCGCCCGTAGGCGACCCGTGCGACGTGTAGGGGATGAAATGATGAAGACGACACATACACCCAGCCCCCGTGCCAGCGGAATGAACCAATTATGGTTAAAATTCCTGACCCTTCCAGGAATCGAACCCGAGATCCCCGTGACCAAAGGCCAGTACGCTAACCATTTAGCCATGTTACCGCATCCTCTAATTATTTTTAACAGAGGGTAGTCACCCATTGTATTTCCTCTTAAAACAGTAACCTACACCCCCACCACTTTCTTCGGTCTATGTAGGTTGCAAGCAACGCCACTTGAGTCCGACTCGTTGGCTGAATCGTCAACGTACTGGCTTTCGGTTCAGAGAGTCCCGGGTTCGATTCTCGGCCGGGTCGGGGATTTTAACCTTAATTGGTTAATTCTACTGGTCCGGGGGCTGGGTGTTTGTGCTGTCCCCAACATCCCTGCAACTCACACACCACACATAACACTATCCTCCACCACAATAACACGCAGTTACCTACAAATGGCAGATGCCGCCCACACTCATCGGAGGGTCTGCCTTACAAGGGCTGCACTCGGCTAGAAATAACTACACGAAATTATATTATATAACGCCACTTGACATCCTGTAACTTTCATCAGTATGAACACAACAGATAACATTTAAACGAAAAGGAAAATGCTGTGCATAATTATAGACAGTTATAAGTTTAGTGAAGTGAATCGGTTAAAGGATGGGTCTAATCACTTCAGATGTACAAATCGTACGAGCAATGCAAATGTTTACGTGAACGAAATTTTCAGTCATGTGTTAACAGTTACAAACTTTCCACATATTCACGTAGCCTATAAATGGATATTGATCAAGTGATACTAGAAAGTGTCCGCAGAGCAGTGAAACGTAAAGCAAGAATTTAATTAGGCTACATGCTAAACCGAACAAATTGATCTTAAAAACTATCGAAGAAAATAAAGTTTCAGGAGACATTGGACATGAAAATAGTCAACTAAAGTCTATATATGTCGAAGCACCATTTTTCTATCCTGCCACGTGATATTGACGAGTCCTTAAATCAATTATATACTGACCAGAATAATACTGTACACAGAGACGAGCATGTTTATTTCGTTAAAAGCTATTTCACTCAATTGTGACTTAAGTATTGAAGGTAGAGAAATAGTGGAGGTGTCAAAACGCGTGTCTGAGGGAGCCCTATCAAATGGGAAAAGAAAATGTTGGGAATCATATCCGGTCCAAGTGTTATTCACGAACAATGCGTAAAAAAGGGCAATTTTTTTTAAACATGAACTTGCTCCACAATTATCCGATGTTGATTTTAAATATTTCAATAAATTGGTTGATCATTTGTTAAACATTGTGTATGCCAAATTTTTGAATTTCGCAAATCTAAGGTCTCCATTTCGATTTGAACGGGGTCATTTATGATGTGACAATAGCGTTACTAGTGTTAAAATTTAGTCGCCCGGTAGCTGATGAAACCATCGACATTTAGTCTATAGACATCATTAGTGAGGAGTTCGAGAAGCAAGTTAAGTCGTTTGATAAGAAAGGAACTCAAATACATCTGACAAAAGATGTATTTACTTGTATATAATTATGGTAATAAATATTGTAGGCCTGTATATTGTAAGCAACCACATGGTTTACCTCTCCTTCATGTCCTAAAAGTTCCCTTTTCCTTATTTCGTGAAGAAACATTTCGTCGCTGCCGGGACAAAACCTCCTATGTGAAATATTTTAGCTTAGAACTTTGGCCGAAAGGTTCTGTCATCTTAGGTGCAATATTGTGTGAATATCGTCAAGGCATTCTCGCTCTTCATAATGTATGTGTTGCGGGTCAACATAACTCCAAAAATATTATCACATAGGAGGTTTTGTCCCGGCAACGACGATTTTCAATGTTCAGTTGCTTGTCCAAAGGACAACTTTGAATTTTTTAAAAGAATAATTCTGTTTAAATGCAAGGATAACTTGAAGCAAATGTGTACTAGTAACGCAGATGGTACGGATTTCTGCTCGTCTTATTTCCTCACTCGATTGTACACAATCCAAGTTAATACAAACAATTTCTATAGACTCTATGCCTGTAGCGTATTGTAGTCTGGAATCAAAATCAACCCAGTGCTATCTTAATATGTGGTCCAAAATTAAGACTGCATGCCACAATTTAATAGGAGTCGAACTAAATATTGCCTTTTCGTACATGGGCTTTGAATGTCCTGCGCATTCTGCTGCTGGAATGTCATTTACAGTACGCCTTCCACTAAGCTCAAAGTTTCTGCCGTAAAATTCAATACAGTGCGTCTCACATATAGGAATACCTTGACAAAGATTCGGAGACTGACAGTTGGTTAAAACGGTTCTACAGGGTAGCAAAAAAATAAAATAATGGCTTAAGTTATGGCTTTTATGCCGATACAAGTTCGGCTCGCCAGATTCAGGTCTCTTGATTTGACGCCGGTAGGCGACCTGTGCGTCATGATGAGGATGAAATGATGACACATATACCCAGCCCCCGTGACAACGGAATTAACCAACTGTGGTGAAAATTCCCAACCCTCCCGGGAATCGAACCTCGGGCTCCTGTGACCAACGGACAGCACGCTAACCATTTAGCCATGGAGGCGGACTCTAACGGCTAGTATTTTTTACCTTATCAGGATGCATTTGCTGGCCTAGTTTCAGTCTCTCGTACAACTAATATTACATTCGCAGACTATGTGTTAAACAATTATCTGGATGAAGACTGACTTTCTACCTCATTTGTGGGCTGCTAAACATGTCCATGACCAACGTACATCAAATGGTTCCGAACCATTTCGTTTATCTTACAACAGTCAGTTCTACCATGCCAGCCCAAATATGTAATAATGCGACTGAAGTCTTAAAAGCATTCCAAGCGCTGTCATTTACAAAGTTAAATTCAATTAAATGAGGCAGACATGTTAAGCAAAGAGACCACAGGAAAAATGAACAGCGCCAATTCGCCTTGGGTGAAATATCATGAAGGGAAAATAACTCAACTGCGGTACGTTACAACTGCAGGAGTGAATAATAACTGTAACATTTTTATTTCAGACTTAAAAAGAGCAACGCCTCCGAATTTTAAGGACAGCATTTTTAACCATGCCACCGAACAGATGCCAGTCGTAAGTCTGTGCACCGAGCTCGATAGCTGCAGTCGCATAAGTGCGGCCAGTATCCAGTAATCGGGAGATAGTGGGTTCGAGCCCCACTGTCGGCAGCCCTGAAGATGGTATTCCGTGGTTTCCCATTTTCACACCAGGTAAATGCCGGGACTGTACCTTAATTAAGGCCACGGCCGCTTATTTCCAATTCCTGGGCCTTTCCTATCCTATCGTCGCCGTAAGACATATCTGTGTCGGTGCGACGTAAAGCAAATAGCTAAGTCTGTGCAAAATGGGAAGGGAAATATTATTCTTGTTCGGCCGACAGGCCAAAACGGTTTGCTTTTACTGGTCCAAACAAGTCGTCTTTCTTGGTCTAAAGTGGCGATAAATAGTGACCATTTGTCCAAACGTGATGCGCCAGTGAATGCACTGGAACCATGCTACAGTAGTTACGGAATAACGTATCCACCACTGAAAGAGTATTCACTGTTCCTAGTAAAACCCTGGCCCCTGGAGTAGGCAGGTGAACCTTCGTTTGCTTATATCGACCCATCATTGCTGAGGATTCCTGAACGTGAAAAATAAATAACTGTAGCAGGCCCTACTACACGAAATATGAACTGTACACTCTTGAATACATTCAGTCTGGACGACGAAAGGTTCCAGGCTTCGAGACGAACTTCAAGTGGAATTTCGCCCCAGAAACTGTACACCTTCCTATATTGACAAGAGAAAAGGTCCTCCAAGAAATAGGAACGCCAATTCTTCAGCCCTGAGATACATTAAGGAAAATTACACAAACACAGGGTTTCGATGAAGAAGAGGGGAAGAACACACGACATTAACGGTTGGAGCAACTGAAACACACCCACTCGTTGCGTATCAAAGACTACCGCGCTAAAAGGTAAGTCGAGATATGTTGATTCCGCTTGGTCCTAAGCGCCTCATTTGTGAGAACGAAGATTGGAGGCTGTCAACCAGACGGAAATAAATGAAATGGCGTATGGCTTTTAGTGCCGGGAATGTCCGAAGATATGTTCTGCTCGCCACTTGCAGGTCGTTTTATTTGACACCCGTAGGCGACCTGCGCGTCGTGATGAGGATGAAATGATGATGAAGGCGACACATACACCCAGTCCTTGGACACATCCCGTCACTAAAAACCATACGCCATTACAACACCTGGGGAAAATTCCATGGGCAACCGCAATGAAGGAGGATCTAACCGGTGCATCTGAGGCGTCGTTGAAGAAAGAAGTGGGTTCATGGCCTGGCTGGGTGCACAGGGAAAGGACTGGTGCAACGTAGTCTCAAGAGGGAAGAACCACATTTTCCTTCAAGATTAAAGTGAAGTTAACTGGAAATCTATAGAGGCTGACAAACTTTAACCTTGGTCCTAAGTGGCAGATATGATAAGTAAACGTAATCACAATATAGCCTAAACTGTATGTCATACTATCTACTTAGCTGCTGTTCCTGTTTCCGGAGACATCGAAATTTCGGATATATTGTCCCGCAGGACAAAGCTACCTGCACGAAACTGGAGTAACGTATCTGAGCACCTTCAAATACAACCACACTGAACCGGGATGAAACCCTCCAACTTGGGCTCAGAAAGTTAGCCCTTTATCGGCTGAGCCACTCAGCCAGGGGCGTATCCAAGGGCGGGGGTTACTGGGGAGTTAGACCCCCCCCCGCATGTAAATTTTACAAAAAGGAAATAAACAGAAACTGACAATAGGCCTAATAAACTAATAACTAATAAATAGGCTATGTAGAATTTGTAGAACGAAAATATCTGTTCTATCTATTTTCTAAGAAGCCTAGAAAGCTGGATTTTAGACTGTAAGCAGAACATACAGTACCATTCGCTGTAAAATTGTTGACCTTGAACGTATTGTTGTTGTTCTGTATTTTAATGTAAGATTTTGTAGAGTAGGCCTACTAGGCAATCTGAATATCAACTCATAATAATATGATTTACTTTACGTCCCACTGACTACTTTTACGGTTTTCTGAGACGCGGAGGTGCCGGAATTTAGTGCCGCAAAATTTTTACGTGCCAGTAAATCTACCGACATGAGGCCGACGTATTTAAGCACCTTCGAATACCATCGGACTAAGCCAGGATCGAACCTGCCAAGTCGGGGGTCAGAAGGCCAGCACTCTACCGTCTGAGCCACTCAGCCCGGCTGAATATCAGCATAATTTACTTGTGTCAGTGTCCTTATAATGACACTCATGCATGCGTGCGCCACACAGGCCTACGCACAAGCACCTTCATTATGGTCTATCATCATTTCGTAACTACCATCCCCACTCCACCCCCCATCGGCCTATCCTGGCTACGCTACTGCACTCAGCCAGGCTCATTTCCCTTCCAATATCTCCAGATGTTTGCTTACGATGTTGGTATTTATTAAGGAAAAAAGAACGTGCCGTCGCTGGAAAAAACGGGGAATGGGGCCATGGTATTGTATAGGCCTATACCCGCATTTAATCATGTATCAAACTTTTATTGATCATCAAAATATAATCCACCTCCCATGTAGATACAAAGCCTGTGGATACACAATGAACATTATATCCATAGGATCAATTCTTTCTAAGACAAGTGCATAGACCTACTTAGGCCTATACAGTATAGTAGGCCTACCACGGACTCATCCGTTTTTGTGCGACTGTACAGTTTATGGCAAAATAACGAAATAAATTTCTTGAACAGGATTCATTATGCACCGGGGACACAATTTCGAAGTCTGAATAAAATATCCATTCTGGTCACTAAGTAGTGTAGAGTTCTCTGAATAGAATAACTGACGGCAAAATTGCAAAATGCCACCACTCAGTCTCACATGATTTTTGAAATTCGTCTTCTTTCGTACAGCTAAACTTAATTAGAACTTTGGTTCTTCCTTCCTTTGTTTCTTTCTTATCAATAAGTTAAAGTACAACGGGCGCATTTTAAGCTAATTAGTGGCCTATAACAACAGGACTAGAAGGAATAGGAAATAAGGAATACTAACAGATTTAGGTGAATGAAACGTGTAAATGTGTAATGACGTAGGCTAATGCTAAACTGTCTGTCTGTTAAGTCCAGAAGCTGGTTGGTTCCTCAGATAACATTATCAAAGGTTGTATGTATGTTTAGTCCTCAGCCCGAAAGCTGGTTGGATCCTTAAAAGCTCTGCCATCAGCTGTCATAGATGGCCTAGGCATCACTGAAGAGGCATACTAGGGAAATGAGGAGTGAGGTAGTTTCCCGTTGCTTTCCTCACCGAGCCAGAAGTTGCTATTACATATCAGTCTGCCAAGCCCACTGAAATGCATGCACCAACCGACCCTATGAGCAATATTTTCACACCATTCATAGCAGGGACTGGCTGCAGAAGGAATGGCATTACTAGCATCACTCATACCTCAGTTACTTTCATTTTGTCAAAGCCAAGGATAAAGCTGAGACAGATCAATGAAAGTAACAAGATTGCTCTAGCCCACACCAGAAGACAAAGTGCACTGTAAACACTAGGTCCCGCCAGCAAAGGCATTATCAAAGGTTATGTGGTTATAATAAAACCAGAAAACCGATACCGCCGCCATGATCAGGCTTGCAAGGCATGTTGAACAGTGAGGTAGTTTGTTATTGTTTTCCTCACTGCGACAGAAAGTGATATTACATCATGACTGGCCCCAGCGGCATACTTAAGGGGGGGAGGGGGGGTTGGGGGTAACAAGATTAACTTCCACCTCCATGAACATTTGAACTTCTCTAACTACCGTAATTTAAAAAATGAAACAATACACGTTTCCGTGGATGCTTTGGTGGGTCTGAAACCGACATTTTAGAAGCCAGTGCGATCTCTACACAGCACACATAATCCTCGAACAGCACTGAATAACAGAATGAGCCCGCAGTTAATACTGCTTTTGAGCTACGGGAAATGGTTGAACGAGGAGGATTAGGGCCTATATTGTGAAGTATTATTTTCGCTTGTCTGCGTTAGGCAAATCCCTCAAGATAACAATTTGCGACCACTGATTTATGGAAAATTTTAAAACACAGTAGGTCTATACCTCTTCCCTGGAGAGGTAGTAAGGTGCGAATTGTTGGTGTCTCAATAGTTTTAAATTTTCGTTATGGGCTAATTTCTTGTAGGTCTAAGCAATCAAGTTGAAGTTAGTCGTTTTCTTAACTCTTCACGTCTTCCTCCGAAATTCCCTTCGAATTTAACCTCACCTAATACATAGCCAGGATTGTAAATCAACTGAAACAATATGACTCTCTTACTATTGATGTAACAGTCATATATGAAATAAAGTGAGCTAGTCTGTAACTTAAGAGGGGAAAATCCTCTTATTACCAAGACCGATCTCTACCACCTTCCTCTTTAAGACATTCTAAGTCGTCCCTTGAAGCTCCTAGAAGAAGTCAGAGCAATGGAAACACTGCACCGCATAATATACTACTAGATTTTAGATTAAAACGAAAATATTCTCTTTCCGCTTCTGTACTGAATGGATTTCGTCTCGTGCGATATACTTGGTTCAAGAACTGTGTAATATGTGTCAAGACCTTACGATTTATTTCCACTAGACGAGTTTAGTACTTGAGCAAGAATCAACGGTTTTAAAATGCACACCAGCGAGAAAACAGATCGGAGGTTTGGACCCATTTTCTGTTATTATATCTTTCTGCTGTAATGTTATGACACTCTGATACTACGAAGCGACATAATGTTGACCCTCCAGGTGCGATGACTGAGAATAGATGAAGTTGCACCTAAGGATGAGTTAGGGATACCACGCGGTGAGTTGTTTGTAAGTATTGTGTTATCAGTTTATACTGAAAGTCTCGTCTCCCCTCTTTGCGAGCACTCTTGATGACGTAGATCCAGGAGGCACGCTATGATTGGTCCGGGCGTGGCCTGCGCAAGGCGGACCCACTCTGTCTGGCCGACTGACGGCACGGGAGCATCGGGGTTTGGGGGAGAAGGGGGGGTTCCACTCCGCAAGCAAGCAGACAGCACACAGTTTGGGAGTCGCGAGTAGACCGTCGGAGTGTGTGGAAGGGTGTTGCAACGTCCTCCAAGAATTTTCTTTAAAATAAACCATAAGTTATATATTATGTTATATATGTTAGCAAAATGTGATTATAAATATGCAGTGCGTTTCTAGGAGTGTTCGTGTGTGGTTAAAGTTGTGTTTAACAGTGCAATACGGTGATATGTGGCATTTTGGGAAACAAACAGTCGTGCGGTGAGCGGCTGCATTGCCCCTAAGGGCATGGCATACTGCAACAGCCGGAGCTGAAAGCAAGCGTAAGTAACCTAGTCAGGAATCATGGCTAGTTTGAAAGAGAGAAAGTGGAATCCTTGAATGTACGTGCATGAGAGCGGCATAGATGTGTTGTGTTATAGCAGGGTGATTAGAATAAGGACTTTAATTTTTCAGTCATTTCTAGTATATTTTGTCTATAATGATAGTATATGCATGTTCTAGGTCGAGGGATATTCTCTGTATAAATCCAGCTAGGGACCACTCTTGCTTGCTTCAGCTAATTCATCCCCTAGTTCACCGCACCTCTCTTCCCTTGTTCCCTTTCACTCTCGTTCACAGCACACTCCCCAGTCGGAATTCCATTGTATCGACCCTAAGCTCGCTGTCTCTCTCTCACACTTGTATGCTGCTCGGCACGGTTACCTCAAAGGAGAAGGACAGAGAGATGTGCGCCCAAGCCTCCCTCTATCGCACAAGCATACGAATGTGTGTATTGAGTGAAGCACTGCGCATGCAGTCCAACGTTGCCAAACGTTCGCCCTGAACAGCTAGTGCGCCTCGAGAGCGTGGGATGAGAACACTGTTGCAACGCTGTGATAATAGACTGCCACTGTCCTGGAGGGTGAGACGGGACTGGCAACACTGGAGCCGAGGGGAAGGAAAAGGGTGACTGGAGCGTGTATTTACATTCCAATTGAAGTTGCATTTTACTAAGGCTAGGAGCTTTATTCTGTAGTCTAATATGCCGAAAGTATATTAAAACGCAATCATATGCCACACAGTTTACGAACATTGCATACATACTTTCATTCGAAAATTAGAACAGCTGCTTGTCGGAAAAATTAATTTATATGTCCTGAAAATTCCAACGTCAATACTGTACATTTGGCAGTGGATACATTCATTAATAATAATTGTTAGTGTATCTATTAATATTGTGATGTAATTAATCCCCTCCTCTGCTGACTGTCTTTTCCCTTACTTTCTCAGTCCCCTCTCTCTTCAACTCCCCTTCCCATCCTCCCTCATCCGAGTCGATATTGCTTGTCTGTTCTTGACAGGTATTGTTCCGTTTTGTATTCACACCCATGCATAGGCTACTTTGCGCAGAATCGTAAATAGACGTGCTCCAGAAATAGATCCTTATTTTTTCCCTGCACCTAAATTTAAGATCCACAGGTATCATACGTTCGTATCCGTAGCACTAATACGAAAATTAGAACATTATTATTGTAGGCTGGAAAAAGAATGCAGTAAACATGTCGTTTGTATATTTTATGATTAGTCATTTCGTAATTCTGCTATCAATTGATTACGTATTATTTTGTGCAACAGCTTTTGTCTTTTGCAGTAAGTTCAAATTTTTCACTTCACGTAAGAATATGTTTGGTATTGTTCATGTTAATGTCTGCGGGTCAGTTTATTTGTCTGCCTTGTTTACCACCGATATTATCATTATGCTGTAATTTTACTTAATGCTTTTTATTTCACCGTCCCCATAATGACTTCAGAGTGGCTACGTTCCACTTTCAAGAAAGAAGATTATTTTTGTTTAGTAGTTATACTGTAATATCCCAGGAATACGTGAATATCCACTTAATAGTCTCATGGCGAGGGCTAGGCCACGTACCTAGCATGAAGTGAGCACCCACACCAATTGCTTTGTTATGATTGGTTGTTGACATTGCCACGTGGTATTCCTTTCTGTAGGCCTATATGGGAACACAATCGTAGTTAGAACCTTCTTAGCATGGGATGTTACTAGCGATATTCATATTCGAATAGTTGGGAAAATAACCATGAATTATATCTCATATGGTTAACACATTATTATTATTATTATTAGTAGTAGTAGTAGTAGGTAGTAATAGTTGTAGTAGTAGCAGTAATTTTGAAAATCTAAGAAGTAAATTAAGTTAAATAAAGGGTAACTAAACCATTTAGCCTATTCCTCATGCCCCGGCAATAAGAAGTGATATTCTCCCGTTAAAACATTTCATCGGCTTACTTTTAAAACCTCTTAAGTCCGATTTTGGTCAAATTTGAGATTTTTATGGTACCGGATAACATTAAGCTAGTTATTTTAACGTATAAAATCTGGGATACCATTTCCATTATTTTCAATGTTATTTAAGAAAAATGAAACCTCGTATGTTTTCTGGGGTCAAAATATTACATTAAAAACACTGAAGTCTATCATTTTAGTTTCAGGTTATAGCCTACATATGTGCCTGTATGTTACCACTATGCAAATTGTGATCTCGTAAGTCTGACAAAGTTTCCGGAATACAGACATACGGGGTTTCATTCTTAACAATGTATACAAAGGAGTATATTTTCAGTTTGCCATTATTGGCCCAAAAATTAGGCGAGTGATAGAAGTTTAAGTTGGTTGTTGTCATGACAGTAAATCGAATACGAGGAATTTTACAATATTGCCTCTGCAGCCCGCGAGAATTCAAAAATAGAAATCGTTTTTTTTTTATTTTGGTTCTTATCAGTTCGCGAGAATACTGCTTTAAGCAGCTTTGTTTTCCTCTGATCACGTATTGAAGTTATCGCAGATTTTACAAGCAGTTTCATTGATAATTCGCTGGTATTGGTAAGGTGAGTTTATTAGCTTCTGAAATGTTTGGTCTTAATAGAATATTGTTATTGAATGTGGTTACCATTTGTAATTAAGATAGTTATTTTCTATTCAGCAGTTTTTTAATTCAGGGATTTATATTTTCTGCCAGTGAATCATATCTTTTTGTAAAGCAAATTGCACATAACATTTCATTCTATGTGAATCACTTCAATAATTGCAAATTATTTGCGTTCAACAATGTAAAGTAGATTAAGTAAGACAACTAACCACAATTGTGGGGTAAAATGACGCTTCTTCACGAGATGGAAAGTTTTTCGTCTCTCCTGTAAAATCTACGAAAAAGGACATACGAGATTTTAGACGTAAGCCGACGATTTGTAACCTTTACTTTTGACAGATTCTTCAGAGAGAAATCATCGTCATAGGATATTTTCTCTTCTTATCAAACAAGTGGGAGCCCTGAATCGGTGAAGATTGTGACTCAGGTTTTCAGTAATTTATCGATTTCGTTGAAATAATTTACCGGCATATCTTATCATCTTCAATGATTTGGTTCGCCCTCAATCCTTGCAGTGTATGGTCACAAGCCACTCAGCCCAACTGATGGCAGTGGGATTACGATTTCCTTGCACCAAAATTTTCTTATCGTGCTTTCATTCACATGTGTTCTTTGATTTTCGTCGTTGCCGGGACGAAACCTCCTATGTGTTAACATTTTTGGAGATATACTGACCCGCAGCACATACATTATGAAGAGCGAGAATGCCTTGACAACTGTCACGCAATATTGCGCCTTAGATGACAGAACCTTACCGGCCAAAGTTCTAAGCTAAAATAGTTCACATAGGAGGTTTTGTACCGGCAACGACGAATTATTTCTGTTGTAACACTGAGCTCAAATTCCACAGTAGCTACAATGCTTATAGTTTATTATTGATGCGATTGTGCAAAAAGAACTCATTTACGTTATTTGAAGAAAACCAAGATTATTTCTTCAAGAAATGTTGCCATTTCTAAATTCCTTTTCGACGCTTTGATAGCTAGGGTGTAATGTGGAAACTATTAATGAGTCAGCATGTGAAATGCACCGCACTGTTTTGAAATGTAATTATATTGTCCCCACAAAGTCCAGATGAAACGTTGGTTAAATGTGTAAAGGGGAGAGGGGAGAACGATTGTGTCCACCTTTTACCCAGACAATAAATCCCTGGGCACAATGATTGGATATCTAATCGCTAAGCCATGACTACGTCAGAAACACAGAAATGCGATTGAAATCCATCAATTGACTATTTGACCTTGACCCCGATGTGTATTCAGCTATCTCTGGAATTTACTAATTCAACCTGCCTCTTTACTCAGGTGTAAGTTTGTCACAGTGGTGCTGACAGCGGCTGTCATTGGTGCAAAATGTTTGCGCGTGCACTTGACAAGTGCTTGGATGGTTGCCTATATCATCTATCGCAGTACATATTTGTAATTCCAGCCCAGAATGGTTGTAGATACTGTACGCACTAGGGACTTCTTGATATATTATTAGAAAACATTCACGCGCGCTGGAGTCTTTGAGCCATGAAATTAAACAATCTTTATCAGCGCCAGCTATTTAAGCGTTACATTTTATAAAAATGAAAAACCTAAACCCAATGGCGCTACAACACTGACGGGCCTGGCCTAACAGACAGTTGCTTAGCCTGAAGACCAGCAGATTACGAGGTGTCACATGGTCAGCACTACCAATCCACTCGGTCGTCATTCTTTACTTTCAAGACCGGGGCCGTCACCTCAAAATCAGATAGCTC
Source organism: Anabrus simplex (assembly GCF_040414725.1). NCBI lineage: Eukaryota > Metazoa > Arthropoda > Insecta > Orthoptera > Tettigoniidae > Anabrus > Anabrus simplex. The sequence continues at coordinate 147,431,141 of NC_090266.1, forward strand.
CTCAGTTTTTCTAACGTAGGCTGAGTGGACCTCGAACTTCCCGTAGATTCAAGTAAAAGTCCTTGACCTGGCCGGGAATCGAATCCAGGGCCTCGCGGTAAGAGGTGTCCACACCGCGGGGCCGGCGATACCTGTTATGCTTTTAAATTTTCTAGGATACCTTGTCTACTAGCAGTGGCTGGGAGAGACTTGTCCCTCTTCCTTAGTATTATAGGCCTAAGAGGAATTCCTCCTACCTGGCATTGTCTTCTGCATGTAATTTCACTTGATTTTATGCATTTATTATTTATTTATGTTTTAGGGCCCTCTCTTACACTTAACTACATTCTTGATTGGAGGTTGGATTAAATAAATAGACCTGAGATGATGATTATGATTGTGATTAATATGATGCTTGCTTGTTGTTTTAAGGGGCCTAACATCGAAGGTCATCGGCCCTGTGTGATTAATATCATAGTGTAGAAGGGATGTTAATATTCAATCTGCAGTGTAAAACAGGAAATATGGTGATTTATAGACTAAAACATAGTTTTGTATACAATGTAATTAGAATTATTAGAATTATAAGTAGGCCTATATTGATTGAACTTCAATTTTGCTAGTAATCATGCTTGTTTCAATTGCTACTCAGCGTAATTCTCTTTGAAAGTAGGCGGGCTTGCGGTGTGTTCCACTCACTCTGCTCCCAACCTGCGTTTCCTGGATTCCAACCCAGACTCTCTTTCAGTTGCCTAGAATCACTGCACCGGGACAGGAAGATTTTTCGGTTTTTAATCCTCGACCAAGTCCCAAATTGAGCCTGTATATCCTGCCGATCTTATGTAATCCTGGAAAGGTGGCGTTATCGTGCCTTATTGTAAATAAATGCAGAATCTTTCCATGTTGTTAAAGAAATTCTATACTCGTACATTTTTCTTTCTACTGCATTAAATGACTGCACTGGGAATTTAGACTCAAGTGCCTTGTTTTGAAGCAGAGTTGAAAAGTAATTCAGTAAAAATAATCGAATCCTTCTTCAGTAATTCTTACTCGTAATTTAGTCTACTTTTTGAAATAAAATTCCCAACCACATATGGATCTGCAATCCATCAGAACAGTGTTCGTTGTGTTCATTTTCCCATGCTGGTGTGTAAAGAAAAATGAACCTTAAATACATTATACTGTAGGAGTGCGTAAATAGGTCATGCAAATATATCTACATTCCCACAGTACTGTACAGTAAGGTTAATTTTCCCTTACACACATGCATAGGAAAATGAACACAGCGAACACCGTTCTGATGGACTGGATATCCATATGTGGCTAGGTGGCGTGACCGGTCTTAAGGGAAATAATGATTGATAAGAAGAGCATTTCGGCATACAAGGTTTTGTTTCCTCAACGACGATATAGCAAATTTTGAAAAAATGCATTTCCCCACATATCGTTCCTGGCATTTGCAGGTTTTGCCGTGACTCAGGGTCTCGTACTAGACCACACGTTCCCACTAGACAGTTGTTGTATTTCGACCCCTCTGTGGGCCACTTACATTTTTGCGTAACCTTTTAAATCACCCGGTAGACTGTCATGCATCCCAGGTTGATGTGCAATCTGTCAGAATAATTTTCGTTGAGTTCCTTTTTCTATGAGCGTGTGTAATTAAATATGTGCCTGGGAGGCGTGCCCGGTCTTAAGGGAAATAATGGGTAGGAAGAGCATTGCCACATTCGTGGTTTTGCCACAGCAGCGACAGCGAATCTTTGGAGAACTGCCAAATAGGACCGACTACTACAAAGTAGACTCTAATCTGAATTTCGTTTATACTCTTAGATGGAGGGAGGTCTGGTGTAAAGAGTTAAGTAAACGCCTCCTCTCTATACAAATAACATTATAATTTGGTGGTATGGTATTATAGTTGGGCCCACGAGAGTTGAAGTCTGACATTTGAGCGGCGAAAGCAGTAACTACAAAGTACGTTGCGTTGTCATAATTACCTCAGTTTGCGGCATATCACTCTTTCATACAGGCTGAATATTTAATCAACTATTTTGGCCTAATGCAATTCAGTGAACTTTGACCCGTTCCTAAGCTCGTGCTGATAATTCCGGCATTTAAGACAGAACACGCTATTGGCGGTAAATATGAGATTTCATATTCACTAAACTGACAATAACCTTAATAAATGCACATGTCAAGTGGAGAATAGAACAGTGCAACTAGCCACTGATTAACTTACAAAAAAATAAACTAACAACGAAAATAATATTCAAGAAACAACACAAAAATTATTACAAAAACAAGCAACAACTAACGCAGTACTTCTCCGAAAATGACAATAGCGACAGAGAGCAAGCCAACCCACGTGGCGATAGCGTTCATAAATGTGACATCTCTGTTATCGTTGCCATAGCAACAGACCATTTTCGAGCAGCGTTAGTCAACATTTTCTCTCCGGTGGTGGCGCCAAATGTCAGACTTCAACTCTCGTGTGCCCCACTGTAGATATTAATTAAACGTCACCTATCTATATAAGTCCGCCTACTGCCATTTCTTGGTGGATGCAGCACATTTACATCTGTCTCTTGGTACCTGGCGGGAGCAAAATGTGGCTTCCATCGAAGTCCTAGCTCCATGGCTTTGACACTATAGAAGTTGCTAGGGTATCGGTAGTAGACTACTAAGGAATTACATTCGGAGCAAAACCATTGCGTCTGATTATTATGAAAGGTGCTGCTCATAGTGTCAGTCGCGCTTCAATAGCACTTTCTGACCCAGTGAGGGAAACAATGGCAAACTACCTCACTCCTCATCTTGCGCAGTATGCCTCATTTTGGCGCCGCTATCGGTTTTTGCGGTTTCCATATAGCAGCGTATCTTCTCGTGATTATATTTGAGGATCCAACCAGCCTCTGGGCTGATGACCTAACAGACAGGCGTCTGTACAAGTAAAATTATAATTGGGCGGTCTGGTGTTCGAAATAGCCGGCCACGCGGTGTAGGGATAGCGTGCCTGCCTCTTAACAGCAGGCCTCGGGTTCGATTCCCGGACAGTTCAGGGACTTTTATCTGAATCTGAGTGCTGGTTCGAGGTCCACTCATCCCCCGTGATTATTATAGTTGAGGAGTTATCTGACAGTGAGACACAGTGGTGGGAATTAGTACAAAAGCACGTGGTTTTGTATGGGAAAAATATTTACTTACTTAGTATTGCACACATTTTTCCCGTACAGTTTACAATCAAAGCACATAAAAACATTCTCATTGTAGGCTACCTTCAGCATTAGTACTGAAATAAAAAAAAGAACGACGGTTGTAGTGGTGGAAGTTGTTATCAAGGGAGGTACGCTGTTTGACTTGCAAGAGCAAAAATAAATGCCATGTGGTTTCCGGAGAGGCCTGGTGCAGGTCATTTGATTTGACTCCCATAGGCGACCTGCGCGTCGTCATGAGGATGGAATGGTGATGAATGCGGCACATAGGCCTACACCCAGTCCCCGTGCCAAGGGAATTAACCAATTATGGTTAAAATTCCCAACCTTGCCGGGAATCGAACCGGGACCCCTGTGACCAAAGGCCATCATGCTAACCACTTAGCTATGGAGACGGACACTTGCATCGGTGATAAATGTAAAATGTTATAGCTTGGAAGTGTGTCTGGAAACGCCGTCCAGTTCGCACGTACAGCAGTTGGAATAATGCTACGTGGAAAGTCTCTCTCAGGTGAAGAGCAAGCAAGTATTAAGGCTTACAAAGAAATGGGTCTGTTTAATACCAACATTGCAAAGAAATTAGGGCGTTCAAGTTGTCTTATTGATCATTTTGTCAAACTGTGTGCACAATATGAAAAAAAAATGTAAATATGGTCGGACAAGAGATTTGTCAGCGACGGATAAGCGTTTGATTATCCGTAAAGCAAAAGTTATCAGCTTGTGTTCCTCTCAAATCGTGCTGATTTGTACTTACGAGTCACTTCCAGGCGCGTTAGACAAAGCCTGGCTGAAGACGAGCATCTTGCATTCAAGAAACAACCCCATAAGCCACCTTTAAACAGTGCCCATAAGGAGGCTACGTTGCAGTTTGCTGAGGAACACATGTTATCGACCTTAGAATGGAACAAAGTAATATTCAATGATGAGAAGAATTTTAATTTTAATGAGCCAGATGGTTTTCAATATTATTGGCAAGATCTCCATAAAGGAGAACAGGTTCAGATGAGTAGAAATTTTGGCGGTGGCAGCGTTTGGATCTGGGCAGCAATCTATGTTAAAGGCACTTTTAAAATAGCATGGATGCACCCCAAAATGAAATACAGAAATGCTGGAATTTGAATTGGTTCGTATATATGAGGAATTTGATGATGATAATTTGATTTTCCAACAACATAACGCTGGGATTCACAGGTCTGCCAAGACAAATAAGAGGTTAAGAGGTAAAGGAATTACACTTATGGGCTGGCCATTGAGATTTAAATCCAATAGAGAATTTATGGAGGATCCTAGCAAGACGTGTTTATCACAATGTACGGCAGTTTGCGACTTTGGCTGAGCTGAAAACTGCAATTCGAATGGAGTGGACCTCAATCACAGAAGAAGTAACCACTGCTGTTATACAATCAATGCCCAAGAGGATTTTCGCAGTTATTAAGAGCAATGTAGTTTCATCTAAATACTAGGTCATTGCTGTGATATGTTTACTGTTTACCAGAAATAGCCTACATAAGTGCCTGTATATCAATTTCCACATAGGCCTAGGTATAATATATGTATTTTTTCAAGTGCAAATGCTAAACGTAAAATGAGAATGTATTTGTATGCTTTGACCGTAATCTGTATGGGGAAAAAATGCGTGCAATATTAAATAAGTAAATACACATTTTTGCCCACCACAAAACCACGTGCCGTCATACTGCCTTTATACTAATTTCCACCACTGTAGCGGTTCTGGTCTAAAAAGCCAAGAATAACGTCCGAGAAGATTCGTCGTGCTGACCACAGGACACTTCAAAATTTGCAGGCCTTCGGGCTGAGCAGTGGTCACTCGGTAGTCCATGAAATTTCGGGCTGTTGTACCATGGGGTTTGGTTTCTCCTGTCTATTTAAAAGTCATATTTTTTCTGTGCACCTCATATCTTTTCCTCATACTTCGCTTTTATCTCGCATTAGATATACGAAAGTCGACAATAGGGTCAATTCAATTTTTGTCAGTTTGTTATGATATCATGGGAGAACGGTTTAGGTTAACAGCTCTTCTCGAGACTGGATATTCATGTACAGGGACAGCCAGGTTGTGCAAAAACAGTGACGTTGCAGTATTACGGAATCCAAAACTGAAAATCTCAGTTTTCTCCGTTAATATTAGTTGTAGCAGAAGACTGAATTTAGATTAATAAAAATTGTGCAAAGTATACTTTCCGATCTATTTTAGTTTATGAAGAATAATGGAGATTTTCAGTAGTTTTGATTCTGCGACAAGTATCGCTGACTTGGAAATATTGTTAAGTCATCACGGTGAGAAGTGAACTGCCGATGATAGTGGTTTTGGTCACGATTGTTTTGATAAGGTAAAATACCGCGTGGTCATTAGCCTCTGTTGATCAGGAAGATATAGGAGACACACCATATACGTATACCTGCTGTAACACCTCCGTACCTCTCATATAATAATAATAATAATAATAATAATAATAATAATAATAATAATAATAATAATAATAATAATAATGAAATGGCGTATGGCTTTTAGTGCCGGGAATGTCCAAGGACAAGTTCGGGTCGCCAGATGCAAGTCTTTTGATTTGACTCCCGTAAGCGACCTGCGCGTCGTGATGATGTAATTATGATGAAGACGACACGTACACCCAGCCCCCGTGTCAGCGAAATTAACCAATTATTTTTTATTTATTTTTTTGCTATTGGCTTTACGTCGCGCCGACACAGATATGGCTTATGGCGACGATGGGACAGGACTGGGAAGGAAGCGTCCGTGGCCTTAATTGAGGTACAGCCCCAGCATTTGCCTGGTGTGAAAATGGGATACCACTGGAAAACCATCTTCGGGGCTGGCGACAATGGGGTTCGAACCTACTATCTCCCGAATACTGGATACTGGCCGCACTTAAGCGACTGCGGCTGTCGAGCTCGGTATGGTTAAAATTCCCTACCCCGAAGTGAATAGAACCCGGGACTCCTCTGACCAAAGGCCAGCACGCTAACCATTTAACCATGAAGCCGGACATAATAATAATAATAATAATAATAATAATAATAATAATAATAATAATAATAAACTGTGAATCCCCTCGAGAGCAACTCACCTTTGAAAAACCCACACCAGATCCAGATTCAGAACCACCTACACTAGAAGAAATCAAACAAATTATCAGTGAACTGAAAAAATAACAAAGCTCCAGGTCAGGACGATATATTTGCCAAAATATGGAAGATTGGTGGCGAAAGACTTGCCTCGAAACTGTATGCTATTCTGAGTGATATCTGGGTCACGGAAAAGATTCCTGTGGACTGGAAATGTGCACTAATTCAACCACTGCACGAAAAGGTGATAAAACTGACATCAACAACTATAGAGGTATCTCCTTGGTATCAGTCACTTACAAAATTTCCTCCAAAAGAACACTTGAGAACACTTGAGAAGACTTGAAAGACAAACAGATCACCTCATTGGAGAATACCAGGCAGGTTTCAGAAAGGGAAGATCATACACAGAACAAATACTCAATCTCAAAACTATCTTACAAATGCGCAAAACTAGGCAAACAGTGATCACCTTCGTAGACTTTAGAAAAGTGTATAACTACATAGAGCGATGGACACTTTTCAAAGTACTCGAAGAATTTATAGCAGACAGAAAAACAAGAGAATTGATCAGGCAAACATTAACTGACACTACTTCCAAAGTTATTTTCTTAGGAGAAATATCTGAGCCTTTTGATGTCAACACAGGGGTTCGACAAGGAGATGGACTGTCACCTCTCTTGTTCAATCTTGCTGTAGAAAAAGTAATCAGAACCCGGGAAAAAGAAGTTAAAGGAATAACTCTTTGTAGACAGCTGAAAAACAAAATTCACGTGCGGTTCACCTGGCAATTCTTTCTAATAATAGGCAAGAAGCAATCCACCCCCTCGAAAACCTACATGAAATTGCAGCCAAAACAGGACTTCAAATATCATATTAATAAAACACAGTACATGGAAGGAGCCTCTCGGCTCCTGGGTGGGGAAGCCATGATGATTAAATTTGGACAAATTTCCCAAGTATAAATATATTCAAATACCTTGGAGAAATCATTTCAACCTTCTGGATTAAATCGTGAAGAAAATCAGGAGAGAATTACTAGATTACAGAAAGCATGTCAAATCACTTGGAACACATATAACAAAATATCATTATCTCGGAAAACAAAAGTAAGACATTATAACACAGTAATAAAACCTGAAGAGTTATAAGAACTTACGCATCGGAAAACTTGATCATTGGCGGTAGATCACTCAGAAATAGTAATAATAATAAATTTCGCTAATCCTGTCTCATATAAATGCATGATAATATTGATAATATATAATTAGCCGAAAGAGCAGATAAATAGTAGTCAGTGGTCGCCATACACTCCCTCGATTTTGATAGGTTGTAATAAATTAATTTAACTGACAGTTTGATCCTACTATTTATATTAACACAAAAGAACTGTCATATGAACTGTTCAGGTTTTATTACTGTGGATCATCAGGTAGTGATGTACAAACTAAATAGGAAAGCAACGATCTGCGTAAGTGAGTACTCGTCCTTTATTGAAATGGGAGTTATATTGTGATTCCTAAGGGGATTAATTATCAAGGCTGATCTGATTCAGGTAATTAACATTGTAGATTAATTTGCAATATATTCCAAGTTTATTTTCATGTGAATATAAATTGTAGAATTAAACTGTCAGTTAAATTCATTTACTGTATAACAACCTTACTTCCATGCTCCTGTCATTTCTATCTCTTGCAGGCAGGTAAGGCCCAGTCAACAGAGCACCAGTTTTTAAGCTTTTATGAATACTACCTGAGAGGAATATTGAATGCTTTACAATTATTTATTGTTGTCGTTATTAATATTCAAAATTGAAGGATCCTATTGCAATGTCAAGAGAGCGATATCTTAAAGATGTAATAGTGCCCAAAAGTAATTGTACAAGGAATGTACCCAGCAAGTGCTGCGCGGTTCGATTACGTAGCTGTCAGCTTGCATTCGGGAGATGGTGGTTTCGAACGCCTCTGTCATCAGCCCCGAAGGTGGTTTTCGGTGGTTTCCCATTTTCACACCAGGCAAATACTGGGGCTGTCCCTTAATTAAGGCCACGGTCGCTTCCTTTTCATTTCTATCCATATCCTATCCCGCCGTCGCCGTAAAACGACGGTGTCGGTGCAACGTAAAGAAAATTGCACAAAAATTAAGTAAAGGAAATCCTTCAGTACATATTCACCCCATTGACTGTCATGTCCTGGCGGGTTTCGATTAGATTTTCGTATATCGGACGAATATTATGTCTTTAAAAATTTGGGAATGTATCGTTGTTTGGACAAAATGACATCACATTCATGTATAGCCTCACTTTCATCCTCCTTCACATTTTGTTTCGGTATAGGCCTATACAGTACAATACTAAATTATCCTTTGCGTGACTGCTGAAATATCACGACACTGATGAGATGGTTACGACGGTTAGTGAGTTGAGGTAACCGACAACGGGAAGCTTATACAGCTTGTTTAGAATTAAGATTAAGAACCAATACATTCGTTAGTTGTACACGTTGACAGTTCTCTCCTCTGTAGAATCAATGGATAGCAAAAATCTGGAAGAAACGTTTGGAGTCGTACTACTCTAGTTTATTTGCGTTGGACTGTATTCTTTTATGATAAAACCAACAGTATTTTGAATTATAATGTAACAGTGAAGACTTCACTCATTCCTGTGTATTTTCTGCCAAATTTGGAATTTTTCAGATTAGTTCTTGCAGAAATAAGCATGCGAACATTGATATTTTACATTGAAAGCGTTCATTGTCATAAGTATCCGGGCGTCCTTATCCGGATATTCTCTAAATTTCAAAAGTTATGGTTTCCAGTCTGTACTTTCCTTGCAGGTAAATTAAACAATGCTTTGTAATATTTCGTCGTTACCGGGACAAAACCTCCTATGTGAAATATTTTAGCTTAAAACTTTGGCCGGTAAGGTTCTGTCATCTAAGGTGCAATATTGTGTGACAGTTGTCAAGGCATTCTCGCTCTTCATAATGTATGTGCTGCGGGTCAGTATACCTAAAAAAAAATTAACACATAGGAGGTTTCGTCCCGGCAACGACGATTTGGTGTATTAATAAGATATGCCAAAATACCCAATGACGAAGAGCAAGCGTTGGTGTAGACGTTATTTTAGACTGGCATTTTGTTAAATTATCCACATACCCTGACAAACTTAGTGCCACGAAGAATTTGGATAAATGATCGTAGTGAGTCCCATCTGAATCATCTGTAGAAAATGAGACGGTTTGTAACTAGTGCTATTTCGCGAAATAATAGTAGTAAGGCCTATAGTGTACCGAGTTATTTTAGAACATCCGTAGGGATTGCTGGGTGTGGACTGCTGTGGCCACTCTATGTTGATTCCAAGGACATAGATTCAAATCCTACCGCCTGCCAACGTCATTAATTCCTTGTCGAATCCCTTCTGTTTCACATTCCAACACGGCTGTCGTTTTGACAAAATGGCTGGACGATATAGGTCTGCGATATCTATCTATCTATCTATCTATCTATCTATCTATCTATCTATCTATCTATGTGCTAATGTACTGCAGATCGAAAGATTTAACTGCAAGTTATTCCCTGGAAGAACGAAGAGGTAAGGTTTGAGAACCTAGTAAGAGCCAGCCGAGGTAATATCTGTGGACACGTAAGATGAAATGTCGTGGCTCATCTTACTGTTAACACGCGGCAGGATAATGACGGCAGTAGTAATATTTACACAAGCTACCCCAGTTTTTAAGTACCACTGGAAAGCAATAATGGCGTGAAAGTGTTCGCTTTAGTCTTTCAGCACACCATTGCAGATATCTCGCCTTTAGTTGCGTGCTAGAGAACTGTTTCTGAATGCTGTTGAGAATTATATCGAGATAATATTACTGAAGAAGAGAATTTTAAAAAAAATCAAAATGGGGCAGTTTGTCTTCAACAGGACCAAGCGATTTAGTTGCGTGGTTAGCGCGTGGTAGCTGTGAGCTTGCATACACCACTAACAACAACTCTGAAGATTATTTTCCACGGTTTCCCATTTTGACACCATGGCTGTACCTTAATTAAGGACGCGGCTGCATCCTTCCCTGTTCTAGCCCTTCCCTATCCTATCGTCCCCGAAAACCGATATAAGTTTGTGCGACGTTAAATTTCTAGCTTCTGTCTGTCTAGAACAGGAAATATGCGTCTGTGGAATTTAGTGACTTCATACCAACAGAGTATCGATGGCCTAGAATGAAAACCTCGTATCTCACAAAGTTCTTCCTATCCATTACTTCCCTTAAGACTGGTTACGCCTCCCAGCCACACATGAATACGCAGTCCATCACAACAATGTTCGTTGTGTTCTTTATTCCTATGCCGACGTGTGAAGGAAAATGAACCTTATCGTACCGTACTATAGGAAAGTATGTCTGCGTGACGTAATTACTGACTCCTACAGTATAATTTTATAAGGTTCATTTTCCTTTACGCATGAGCATAGGAAAATAAACCCAATGAACATTGTTCTGATGGACTGCATATTCATGTGTGGCTGGGAGGCGTGACCAATCTTAAGGGAAATAATGGATAGGAAGAACTTTTTGAGATACGAGGTATTCAATCTCGGCCATCGGTATGCCAGAGAAAGGACAACGTTATCTACTTGTGATCAGTGACACTCAATCTTTTTTATCGTTTTCATGGGCTTCCAGACGTTTTGTCAACTTTCATGTAACATCGTACCATTCAAGACTCCTCTTCTTGAGCTAAATTATCTAACTAACAATGAGGACACGTTACCTCAAAGTATTTTCCTCGTGAAAAGTGATGTCCGGAAGAAGAATGAAAAAAATAATTAAACTTTATACATTAAGCGTGTTTGTGACTTAATAGTGCTCGACGTCGTTATGTCAACCCCAGTAGTGTTGTGACAAATCATTTCGTTCCATCTCATAATGTCGACGGTTTAGTCTCTCTTCGTGGGTTTGGTGGTTTAGCAACTAAAGGTTGACTTCTCTGTAGTAAACACGTCGATAACTATGAAATTAAAGACTACCCAAGGCGACTTACTCATTTGAATATACTAAGTACTTCACCGTTTGTTTCCTCTCTGATTCCATTAATAAAGTAAATCCTAAAACTGCCTGAAATGTACAAGATTAAGTTAATTGGTGGCTGTTAATGTTTAGGATCAGGTAGATTTATGTTGTATGGGGCCGTCTTACTGAATATTTTCGGAACCCCTTGTCTTAACACACACCTGCATTTATTTGGTACATTTTCTAAATGTACTGCAATTAATGACCCTGCACAGAATTTCGTAGAAATGTTAAAAAACTATGCGATTAATTTTGAAGACTTCGTCTCTCTCCATTTTCTCTTTTCACTTCTCCTAACCTGATTCATAAATACGTTTCACTGGTTTCATCTTTAGGAGCAATAGCAAAATATGTAAATGAAAGAACAGTAATTGTTTTGATGGCGATGGATTAATACTACATAATAGTAAAATGTGACTTTACTTAGGCACAACGTTAATTGTAAAGAAGAAAATAGTGTACACCAACAAAGTTTAGATCAAGCATAAAAATATCGATGATGTTTAAGTTTATGCCGCTAACGTTATGGTCTACATTATTGCCACCACGCATAAACGGAAAAGCTCCGCAATTAATAAAATGTTATCCATCGGTCAAGTAGGTTTGCCAGCTTTTCAGGTTTTAAGTAAAGAATACATGACTAGCGCTGTAATAAAGTTTGAACCACGGTTACTTTTCTATGAATACGTGAAAAATTACACTCAACGCAATTTTCCCCTCATTTTTCCCTTTCTTCCCGTTTTACCTCTCAATTCACTCTTATTGTTGGGCCTTACGGAAATCAGGGCTCTTCGCCATTGCAGCTTGCGTAATCCCATAAATCTGCCCCTGTTTAGGGCAATGAAAAACCATGGGCAAAAGGTGGGAGCGACGAAATTCTCATTAGAGTTACTGACAGAAGAGTTCCTCTCTGAGAGCGAAAGGTATTAGATCTTGTGAGCGAAAATTCCTTGAGTCAGGAGAAGCCGCTGTCCTTCCCAGCCGATTGCGGTGCTGGACGTTTCCGCATTTTGAGATCAATAATCTAGGTACCGAAGTTAAAATGTGGTGAAATAACATTTCAAACATTCCAGAATTCCCAATTTTGACGTTGCTGTTTGGGTCATCAGTCCATTGTCTGGTCTCATGCAGCTCTACATGCCACCCTATCCTGTGCTTTCTGCGTAAGTACTCCTTCTTATTTCTACTCTAATCTGTTCCTCATATTTATGCCTTGGTCTACAACTAGAGTTCTTACCGTATACACTTCCACGAAAAACTACCTGAACAAGTCCTGGGTGGCTTATTTCGATAGCTGGGGGCCTAATTTTGATAGCTTCGTGTTCAACTTTACAAAAAGCATTAGCGAGGCAGGTAGTGTCAAGGAGACTGGTAGGTTATAACATGCTTATATTTCCGTAATGCATACCTTAACTGCATAACATTCGTTCACTGATGATTAAAAAATAAAAAGTAATTATAAACGCTCTCGTATAGTAGCGAACCGCTACTTTTAAAGGGCTCCTGGGCGCGAAAAGGCTTAAAAATTCACACGTTTTCACATCTTTGAGAATAAACTCTTCTAAATTAAAAATGTATATAATATCTGTATGTTTTCTGAATGGCTGTTCAAATACGGCGGGTAGCTGTTAGCTAAAACACTGCATTTCCGAAAGTGACACTTTTAAATTTTTGGATTACTCAGAAACCATTTCCGAAACGCTACAAGAAAGACGTGCAAGAAGTATATTCTCCCCAAAAATATACGTAATCATGGCATTAATTACTTCCAAATTATGGAGGAAAACATATTTTACATTTGATAACCCATTGTAATAGGGTAAAATATTTTTGGATACACTTTTAAGTCTTTATTGTAGGTACTAGTGTTATTAACTTGCACAAAAAGAATTATGACTAAGAAAGTAATAGTATATCTTCCGTGAAAATACAGGCTTACCTAAAGATTTGGCAGAAGTTTGAATTTTTAACGCGATTTGCTGCTTTTTTCATCCCTGTTAATTTAGAGTGAGAGATAGTTGAAATTATGTATATGATTTGCCCTAGTTGAAGTTGAAAGTTGAAAAGAGTTTGGTAGTCATGAAAAGAATAGTTTCTTTTATATGAACCTACATGTCGGGCCTAAAACATCCAGGTTTGACGTCCAGTTGCCCTGAAGTCAAAAGTAGAGAACTGAACAGTAAAATTTGGGACGTATTTCATATCACTGATGTCGTTACTGCGTATTCGAAAACCATGTCAACAGTGTCCCTGTACTATGGGCACGTGAATTACATTACGTTGTTGCGCCTCGAAATTCCGCCGTGTGACAGTGTTGTCGGAGCAATACTGACCCGCAACAATTCGTTGATAGTGTTCATGCAGTACTGAAACTTAGATGATAGAACCTTTCTGGTCAGAGTTCAGAGCTGAAATATATGAAATAGCGGTTTTTCTAGGCACAACGACGATAACTTGTTTGGATTTTTACTGCAGTTGCGCCTGCGTTATCGCAGCCGAAGTTGAAATAGAAAACGATGGGAAGCTGCGTTTGGGATGAGCGTCAGTGGGATTGTAACCTACCTCTCGTCTCACAAGGAAACTGTTTGGGCTGGACAAGACCGGTCGCAATGAAACTATGTAGTAGGGTCATTTAAGATATCATAAACTTAATGCCTATAGTAATTCTGACGTAGAATAATATGTACGTATTTAAAAAAAATAGTAGCTTCTTGCTACAGATTTAAATGCAAAGGTGGTGTTTTGAAGGAATTGGTTGCAGTGGAGCCTGGAAGGATGATTAATTAAGACATCTGAAAATCGCTGCACGTCTGCCATTATGACCTCCGTTGTATAAAAGTCGATCCAGATTTCGTCTCTTTTCTTCACTCTGTCCTTCATTAGTTTCTCCCAGGCGTCTCTGAATGGTAGCCCTCTATTCATCCGGAGGTCGTCGTTGAATAAGGTCTCCTTGGGAAGTTCATATGCTAGTCAAGATTTTGCGTATTTCGATAACTTATCCCCAAGGTAGCTTTCAGAAAGCGTGACCTGACTGCTTCATGTGTCCTCAAGTCCGCCATGATCAGTTTCTCGCAGACGATTTCCAGCCTGTATGTGGCGTTAGGAGCTATTTTCGTGTCAAATAATCTCGTAGCTGTTCCCAGTGAAAGCATCGTGATTGTTTTAATTTCATTTTATGTAATATTAAAAAATGTATGCTTGAGAGAAATAAAATCGTCGCTCCACCGGTAAAACGTTGTATTCCACAAAGCTCTTCCTATCCATTATTCTCCTTAAGACTAGTCATGCCTCCCAGCCACATATGGATACGCAGTCCATCAGAACAATGTCCGTTGTGTTCGTTTTCCTGTGCCGACGAGTGAACGAAAATGAACCTTACATGCATTATACACTAGGAGTGCGTAAATACGCAATGCAAACATACATTCCTACAGTACAGTAATGTTAATTTTCCTTTACACATGGGCATAGGAAAATGAACACAACAAAATTTGTTCTGATGGACTGCATATCCATACGTGGCTGGGAGGCGTGACCAGTCTTAAGGAGAATAATCGATAGGAAGAGCTTTGTGGAATACAACGTTTTACCGGTGGAGCGACGAAATAAAACAAACGTTGTGTATAGTCACACACTCAATATTCTGTGATTGCCGAATTGTACGTTGGCATAAATTGTTAGGTCACCTTGTTTGGGTACACAGAATTCACGCCTACGCGTTAATTTGAGCACTGGTCTTTCCTCCTGTGCACAAGAAATTCTTCCGCTTTTGAATTTGACTAGTTTAATGGTATGGTTACAGATCGTCGTGTACCTACAAAAACCGCTATGTGAAAGTTATGTATTGCAGGAATACTGACCCGCAGCACATTTCCCATTAAGAACGAGGATTCTGTGAATATCATCACACAATATTGAACCTTAGATAACAGATCTTTTACAACCAAATTTCTAAGTAGAAATATTTTCACATAGCGGTTTTCGCAGGCGCAAAGACGATACTTCGCTGCAAGTCCATGTTTACAGTTGTTTTTAACGTAGACTTACGTTCCTACACAAAGGGTACATGGATATCGTCGCTTCACCGGTAAAACGTTGTATCCCGCAATACTCTTCCTATCCATTATTCTCCTTAAGACTGGTCACGCCTCCCAGCCACATATGGATACGCAGACCATCAGAACAATGTCCGTTGTGTTCGTTTTCCTATGCCGTTGAGTAAACGAAAATGAACCTTACATGTATTATACGCTAGGAGTGCGTAAATACGTAATGAAAACGTACATTCCTGCAGTTCGGTACAGTAAGGTTAATTTTCTTTTACACGTGGGCATAGGAAAATGAACACAACGAAATTTGTTCTGATGGACTGCATATCCATACGTGGCTGGGAGGCGTGACCAGTCTGAAGAAAAATAATTGATAGGAAGAGCTTTGTGGAATACAACCTTTTACCGGTGAAGCGACGATATAACATTTGTAAAACGCTGTTAGTGTTTGGGTAGGGCGCGTGTGTCGCTGAGAGTATTTGATTTTATATTTAATGTCTAAATTGACAGATAAAAGAGGAGGCTACCTATTGCAGAAAAGAAAAAAGAAATCAGAAACTTAGTTTGTATGAAATAGCGCTTCAAATTAAGGCACAATTTGTGCTAAAACGCGTGCTCCGTTATAAGATGGCGCTGTGTTCACTTGCGGAGGTTAGCTGTCGTTATGAATACATCGTGATCATTTGTGTATAATATCAAATTTAAATATGGAAAAGAAAGATTTGATTAGGATTCGGCAAAAAACATGCAAAATAAAGTGTTGAAACGAGAAAAGTGAATTATGAAGGAATAAAAGAAAAGAAACGAAAAAAACGTAATAGGCGTTACTATGAGAAATTGAAACAGCGAAAACAATTTACAGTAAGTAACTACTCTGAAGTAAATGAAGGTGCATGTACATCAAGTACGACTTTGTTAGAAGCCAAAAAAGTGAACCAGTGAATTTGAAAATTCCACAATTGGATGTGATTGAAGAAATTGCTCGTGAACAACGGTGGAATTGCATTGATGTTTCTTGCAGCAAGAAAATTATATATCGATGGCTTACTTCTACAACCTCGTATCTCCCAGTGCACTTCCTATCCATTTTCTTCCTTAAGACTGGTCACGCCTCCCAGCCACATTTGGATGTACAGTCCATCAGAACAGTTTTCATTGTGTTCATTTTCCTATGGTTACGTGTAAAGTAAAATGAACCTTACATACGTTAAACTGTAGGAGTGCTTAAATTCGCCATGAAAACAACATCTCTACAATACTGTATGGTAAGGTCCATTTTCCTTTACACGTTTGCACAGGAAAATGAACACTACGAAAAAGGTTCTGATGGATTGCATATAAATATGTGGCTGGGAGGCGTGACCAGTGTTAAGGAATATAATGGGTAGGAAGAACATTGTAACATACGAGGTTTTAGAAGTAAGCCGACGATAGGCCTATCTTATTTCTCATAGGCCTATCACAGACCTATACTACACCGAGTTATTGCCTACATTCCAAGTGTACCACGTTTTATTGAATACAATTTATTATCCACATAATACCTGTCTAATAAATAAGTCTACGAACCCCTGAAAAGCCGGGCTGAGTGGCTCAGACGGTTGAGGCACTGGCCTTCTGACTCCAACTTGGAAGGTTCGATCCTGGCTCAGTCCGGTGGTATTTGAAGATGCTCAAATACGTCAGCCTTGTGTCGGTAGATTTACTGGCATGTAAAAAAGAACTCCCGCGGGACAAAATTCCGGCACCTCGGCGTTTCCGAAAAATGTAATAGTAGTTAGTAGGACGTAAAGCAAAATGAACGTTATTATTATTATTATTATTATTATTATTATTATTATTATTATTATTATTATTATTATTATTATTATTATTATTATTATTATTATGAAACCCTAAAATCCTGCGGCCGTTACAACAGCGACAGCCTACCGCCATTTTTAAATTATTATTTCGATGGCTTTTTTTTAAAACCTCATATGTCCCAACGCCTCTTCCTACCCATTATATTCCTTAAGACTGGTAACGCCTCTCAGCCACATATTTATATGCAGTCCATGAGAACAATTTTCGTTGTGTTCATTTTCATATGCGGCTCTGTAAGAGAAAATTAACCTTAAACATATTATACTGTAGGAGTGCGCAATTTAGCCATGCAAACAACATCCCTACTATAGGGTATGATAAGGTCTATTTTCCTTTACAATTCCGCATAGGAAAATGAACACAACGAAAATTATTCCGATGCACAGGATATATATATGTGTGTGTGTGTGTGTGTGTGTGTGTGTGTGTATGTGTGTGTGTGTGTGTGTGTGTGTGTGTGTGTGTGTGTGTGTGTGTGTGTGTGTGTGTGTGTGTGTGTGTGTGTGTGTGTGTGTGTGTGTGTGTGTGTGTGTGTGTGTGTGTGTGTGTCGGGGAGGCGTGACCAGTCTTAAGGAATATATTGAGTAGGAAGAGAATTGGGACTTACGAGGTTTTAAAAGAAAGCCATCGATTTGTGTTACATAAACTCCATCTCTCCATATTCTTAACGTGACGTGAGAGTCTGCTCTTCTGAAAATATTATGCCATATACTTACCAAGGTGTTGAGCAGTTTATAGCCGATAACCCTCACCTCTGATCTTGCTTCATTTCATTGCATATTTATTGCCCTCAAGCGTAATGTTTTATGAATGAAGCATCTCTTTGTGTTTGATGCCGTATTGAAATTATTCGATGGCGTAACTTAACCCAGCTGCCAAGCGGAGGATAATATTATTGACGATATTTTACATGAGTATACTGCGTGTTGCTTTTCTTGATGAATGCAGTCTTTTTGTGCCATCTCTGAGTATAGACCAGAGCGAAATGTAGCTTTCATTGACATCTCAGACTCATTTACGGCTGTGACAGTATGAAAGCTGTTGAGGTATGTGTCTTGCCCAGTAATGACTTTAGGAGCACGACTAGTGTGTCTGTCTTGTATGAAAGGAGTTACTAATAGGGTTGATCGTACTGCAATAGCATCTTCTACCCCTGTGAGGAAAGCAGTGGCAAACTACCTCACTTCTCATCATGCCTTGTATACACCGCTACGGTACCACTATCGGCTTTCCGATTTCCTATAGCCATTTTGTTGGTGCTGTTTGAAGATCCAACCTGCCTCATGGCTGAACACTTACCGGCTGTCCCTGTCTTCTTCTCCTGCTTCTTCTTCTTCTTCTTCTTCTTCTTCTACAGCCGTTGGGTTGTGGTATGTAATTATTATTGCGTGTATCTGTTGTGGTTGGTAGTGTGATGTGCTTTCCCATATGAACAGGAAAGTGTTGGGGAAAACACAAGCACCCTGTCCCCAAGCCAGAAGTATTAATTAGACGCGATTACAATCCCCGATTCCGCCGGGAGTCGAACCCGGGACCATCTGAATCGAAGGCCTCAACGCTGACCAATCAGCTAAGGATTCGGACTTACTTAAAAATTGAAATTAGCCTACTAACTTTTATTTATTTATTTATTTGTTGATTCATATTAATTAGAGGTTACGAATAAGTTTAACTTATCAACCCGAACCTGCTTTACTTCTAGGGCTGTGATTTGATTGTTGTATTGCGTTAGAACAATTTTTCATTGTGTTCATCCGGCTCTTAAAAAACCGAATCAATTGGAAATTGTTCTTGGCTTACTGGACAGGATTTACGTCCACAGAAAGTACACGGGCCAGGTGACACTTTGTCTTTAACTCTTATGCTAGTGAATGAATGTGTTTCATATGATCTTATTCTTTAAAACGTTAATGTTAATGATATTCGTTAAACGAGTCATATTTTCTGTAAGATTGGACGTTATTCTTCAGATATAGTTTGGGAAAATGTCCAGTGCTGTTGTTGTAGGTACATTCGGAGGCATAGTGTAAAACTAACGCTTTCTGCGACATATTGATTATGAAATTATTCAACATTTTTCTCTCACAATCTTACCAGTGCTAGTCTGCGGAGGGTTAATTGTTATCCGTAAAACCGAAAGCCCATCAAATCGCGAATCTTAGGAATATCATTGACCATAAAAGAGTTTCAGTGGTATTAATCTACTTTAACGGGAACAATTTTTATCGTTTAGAGTGGATTCAGCTGAAGAGTTTCAGTTGATTTCCACTTTTATAGAGACTATTGAACCGAGCGAGTAGCTGCGCGGGTTGGGCCACGTAGCTGTGAGCTCGCTTTGGGGAGATAGTGGGTTCGAATCAAACTGTCGGCAGCCCTGAAGATGGCTTCCCATTTTCACACCAGGCAAATGCTGGGGCTGCACCTTAATTAAGGTCTTAGCCGCTTCTTTCCACTCCTAATCCTTTCCTATCCCATCGTCCCAATAAGACCTATCTGTGTCGGTGCAACTTTAAGAAAAATTAGAGGTTATTCATGGAAATTGCTGAAAATATTCGTAATAAACAGTCACCTGTCTATCTGACGAGCACTTATGAACGAGAACCGTGTGTTCTCTAACCTTCGATAGTCCCAAACCTGCTGGAAACGCTTCTTCTTCTTCATCGTCATCCTTTTGTTGGTCAAAGTCTGCTTTCTGATCGCCCTGTAAAATATGTTCAGCAAATGTCGAGACCATTGCTTTTCACTACGTAAAGTTCACAGATATGAGCTTTTGAGTTTACACATTAATTTAAATTTCTTTAATTCGTTTTCTCCGACTTATTGATTAACTATTTATAAATTATTCAACAAGATCCTCAACACTACGCGCTATTTCACTCGCAATTTTAGCAGTGATTTTCTACTTTGGACACTTGACTCTATGCTAGTGAACGCTAGCAAACTAAGCACATGGCCTCACGCGAACAATTACAAGTGCACTTGAATATTCAAGAATATACTGTAAGTTTCAAATTATAAAGACTGCCAACCGCTACTGAATCTCATCCATCATATTATTTATTTATTTATTTATTTATTTATTTATTTATTTATTTATTGTCACTGTCTGTATTTGTTTGTCGAATTATGTCTGTTAAATCCAAAGTCCGCTGAATCGAGAGTTGACTGTAACTACAAATCTTATACATTTCAGGAGAGATAAAATGAAAATCCACAGCCTGTTTCCAGTCATTCGACCGGGTCAGGAATGGAATGAATGAAGCCCCCATCTAGCGGCGAGGATAGGAATTGTGCCGCCTGCCGAAGCCTGTCGCACTCCTTTGGGCCAATGATTAATGAATGACAGATAAAATGAAATGATATTGGAGAGTGTTGCTGGAATGAATTATGACAAGGAAAACCGGAGTGCCCGGGAAAAAACCTGTACCAATTCCGCTTTGTCCAGCACAAATCTCACATGGAGTGACCGGTATTTGAACCACGGAACCCAGCGGTGAGAGGCCGGCGCGCTGCCGCCTGAGCCACAGAGGCTTCAGGAGAGACAAAATACTCTTAATATTTCTTAAATACAAAATTGTTGATATGGCTTACATTAGAATGGAAGCAAATTTATTTATTTCTTTAAGAACCAGAACATTATATAGTCTGCCTATACAAAGGAATTCGTCGCTGCCGGGACAAAACCTCCTGTGTGAAATATTTTAGCTTAGAACTTTGGCCGGTAAGGTTCTGTCATCTAAGGTGCAATATTGTGTGAATATTGTCAAGGCATTCTCGCTCTTCATAATATATGTGCTGCGGGTCAGTATATCTCCAAAAATATTATCACATAGGAGGTTTTGTCCCGGCAACGACGAAATATTATTTTTATGGAACGTGTTTAGAACGTTCCTTAAACATAAACGAAGTCATTAACTTTATTAGTAACTAGCAAGATACCCGTGCTTCGCTACGGTATTATACTGAAATTTATAATTGAATGCTTATTGTTTTAGATATATAATCCGCCGAAATTCGCGATCTGACCAGTTTTCTGCGAGAATCCGCCAAAATTCGCGATCTGACTCGTTTTCTAATAGATTACGGCAAGTTTCCTCCCATTTTTCAATCTTTCTTTCCAGCAAACGATTTCGTACTTCCCGGGCTAGGTCCAGGTATTCCACCCAGTTAGTTGGGTCCCTAAATCTTTGCCATATTTTCCTATAAGCATTTTTAATATGAATCAAATCCTTCAGGGGATCTGTCGTGGTGTCGTCTTGGGTGCCTTGGCGGTAGCCTACTGAACCCGCGGCCGGACTGCATTCTTAGTCATTAGCCGTCCAGGACCCGTTTCCAGCGTGGTCCGCACATGTGACGACGGTCCAGAACATTATTATTATTATTATTATTATTATTATTATTATTATTATTATTATTATTATTATTATTATTATTATTATTATTATTATTATTATATGTTCTGGACCCCACAGCAATATGCAAGACCGCTACTTGGCGGTAAATTACATCTGCTGCCATTGTCATTGTTGACAATGTGGCCAGCACCATTGTCGCGCGTAGGCAAGTGTGCGGGATTTCTGGCGATACGAATGACATACCTCCGTGTATTAGAGACCTTATTATAGAGGTGAACAATTTGACGGTCAATATCATTCCTATCGTTTATTTCAAATGTGTTTAAATTTTTATATGCCAGGAGAATCTACTCTAATCTAAGAACGTTCTCCGAAGGAAAAGATGGCTGTTGAAAAAGAACCCAAGAAAGATTAAAAATGATCGGTTTATGATCAAAATAAGTACATCGAAAGTCAACAGCCTGTTTCCTATCATTCGACAGGATCAGGGATGGAATGAATAAAGCCCCATCTAGCGGCGACAATATGAATTGTGCCGGCTGCCGAAGCTCCCCTCTGGGGCAATGATCGATGAGTGACAAATGAAATCATATATTGGACAGTGTTCCTGGAATTAATGATGACAGGGAAAGCCGGAGTATCCGGAGAAAAACCTGTCCCGCCGCCATTTTGTCCAGCAGGAATGTCACATGGAGTGACCGGGATTTGAAACACGGAACCCAGCTGTGAGAGGCCGGCGCTCTGCCGCCTGAGCAACGGAGGCTCCTTATAAGTACATTATGAACAGTAAAATCAATTGGTCTCACCGCCTTTTTGCACCCCACCGCCGTTAAGTTTATTTACCCCCACCCCCCAAAAAATTAAAAGAAGGTGTGTTTATGTTTAAAGGAGATTCCAAATACCAATGTTTACATTTATTACCTTCAGTTTTGAGATATAAGTATCCACTTAAAAATAATTCACTTATTTTAACTTCCTTTCACACTCCCCCCCCCCCTCACAAATTGATATTAAGACAAAAAATACTTGTTCCTTAAATAGTAAAGGATCTTCTAAATACCAATTATCACCACTCTAACCTCTTTAGTTTTTGATTTATGTGTCCTCATGAAAGGAATTCAGCGCCTTTTCACTCCCCCCCCCCAAGGTTATTTCCCCCCCCCCCCCAAAACGCGCTTTTCTTTGTTTTTAAAAGAGATCAAAATACCAATTTTCACGTCTGTAACAACTTTAGTTTTTATTAGATGTATGTATTCTCATACAATTAAGTCAATTAATTTTTTCAATCCTTTAACCCCCCAAACGCCCTTCATTGGATTTTCCGAGAATACGTGTTTGTTTACGTTTAAAGCAGATTCGAAAAATCAAATTTCACGTGCGTAACATCTTCATTTTTGAGATATCAGTAGCCTAATTAAAAGAATTCAACACCATTTTCAGTCACTTTTACCCCCCGCCCCACTTCCCAAGTGGTATTTCCGATAACTAAAAACACGTTTCTTTATTTTTAATAGAATTAAAAAATTACCATTTTTCACTTCTGTAACATGTTAAGTTTTTTAAGTTATACTGTAGAAATTCTCATTTTAAAAATTCACCCCTTTTTAGTTCCCCTTAAGTGGAGTTTCCAAAGACAAATCACCTATGTTTCTTTTCACTTACAGCAGATTCCAAATACCCACTTTTTACGTCTGTAACATTTTACGCTTCTCAGATATTCTGTAGATATAGTCTTTCAAAAAATTCACCCCAATTTGCCACTCCTGTTTAACAGCCATTAATTGAATTTTCCAAAAGCAAAAATATACGTGTTTCTTTATTTTTAAAGGAGATCCCATTTACAAATTTTCAGTTCTGTAATATCTTCAGTTTCTGAGATATATGTATCCTCATTAAAGGCATTCAACCAATTATTTACCCTTTTACACCCCTCCTATTGGGATTAAGAGAAAACAAAGAAATACGTGTTCCTTTATTTTTAAGGGAGATTCTAAACACCAATTTTTACATCCGTAAACGTTTAAAGTTTTAAGATGTAGACACACTCATTTTAAAAATTCACCCCCCTTTTCACCCCCCATTATTTGGATTTTCCAAAAACGAAAAAATACCTGTTTCTTTACTTTTAAAGTAGATCCCAAATACCAATTTTCAGGTCTGTAATATCTTCTGGTTCTGAAATATAAGTAGCCTC
This sequence comes from Anabrus simplex, assembly GCF_040414725.1. NCBI lineage: Eukaryota > Metazoa > Arthropoda > Insecta > Orthoptera > Tettigoniidae > Anabrus > Anabrus simplex. The sequence goes on from NC_090266.1 coordinate 147,454,961, forward strand.
ATTAAAGGCATTCAACCTCTTTTTCACCCTTTTCCACCCTTCCTATTTGGATTTTCCGAAAACAAAAAATACGTGTTTCTTTATTTTTAAAGGAGATTCTAAATACCAAATTTTACATCTATAAACTTTAAAAGTTTTGAGATATAGATACACTCATTTTAAAAATTTCATCCCCCTTTTCACCCCCCATTATTTGGATTTTCCCAAAACGAAAAAATACCTGTTTCTTTATTTTTAAAGTAGATCCCAAATACCAATTTTCAGGTCCGTAATATATTCAGTTTCTGAGATATATGTATTCTCTTTAAAGGCATTCAACCCAATTTTCACCCCCTTTTCACCCCTCCTATTGGGATTTTCCGAAAACAAAAAACTACGTGTTCCTTGATTTATAATGAAGATTCTAAATACCGATTTTTACATCTCTAAACTTTAAAACTTTTGAGATATAGAGGCACTCATTCTAAAAATTCACCCCCCTTTTCACCCTCGCATTAATTGGATTTTCCAAAAACAAAATAATATGTGATACTTTATTTTTGAAAGCGATCAAAAGTACCAATTTTGAGGTCTGTAATATCTTCATTTTCTGAGATATAAGTAATCTCTTTAAAGGCATTCAACCCATTTTTCACCCCTTTTAAACCCTCCTATTGGGATTTTCCGAAAACAAAAAAATACGTGTTCCTTTATTTTTAATGAAGATTCTAAACACCAATTTTTACATCTCTAAACTTTAAAACTTTTGAGATATAGATGCACTCATTTTAAAAATTCACCCCCCTATCACCCTCGTATTAATTGGATTTTACAAAAACAAAAAAATATGTATTTCTTTATTTTTGACAGCGATCGAAAGTACCAAAATTGAGGTCTGTGATATCTTCAGTTTCTGAGATATAAGTAGCGGTATCCTGACTAAAGGCATTCAACCCCTTTTTCACCCTTTTTCACCCCTCCTATTGGGATTGTCTGAAAACAAAAAAATACGTGTTTCCTTATTTTTAAAGAAGATTCTAAATACCAATTTTCACATCTGTAAACTTTTTAAGTTTTGAGATATAGACACACTCATTTTAAAATTTCACCCCCCTTTTCACCCCCTTAGGGACGAAATATCCAAAAATCCTCTCTTAGCGAGCACCTACATTATAATATGAATATATCCCCAAAATTTCATTTCTTTATGTCCAGTAGTTTTGGCTCGGCGATGATGAATCAGTCAGTCAGTCAGTCAGTCAGTCAGGACAAGCTACTTTATATATATAGATTATTGAGAGACGTTGTTATAACACAAAACAAGCCAGAGAAGAGAAATATGAAGTTTTGTTTGTCTTTGCAAAGATTGGGCCTATACCACCTCTTAACTCTTCTTCACTGTCATCAGTACACGTATCTTTTCTCTCTCTTCTTCGATTCTATTTTTTTAGTTGACATGTAGAAATTATAGTACTGAGTGCAAACGTTTCGTTCACATTAATTTAAAATGTTTTATTCACAACTACATTCTTACTGATGATACGTTAATTTCACTTGAAATGTACAGTAGGCTATGAATTGTGTTATAAAAGTTACAAGACTGTTCGTAACAGAGCTACTATCTTCGGTCACTAAGCGGGAGAACGAATTCGCTATCGATTGAAGTAAGGACGTAAGAGTGTCTGTTAAGTTTCGTGCTAAGCCATCGTATTGTTGTGTAAATTTAAACTGAAAGTCTCCTTGTAGAACATGTTGCTACGGTAGCGCCTTTGATATTCACGTAGCGTTAGCATCAACAGAAAGCAAAGTTAGCGTAATAAGATAAGGCCGTGTAGTCATGTTTATAAACACACAATCAGTAACTTTCTTGTTTTATATAGATAGGCGATTGTCTTCCTCCAGATTGATTTAGTTCTGTGCCGGTTATCCTGGGAGATGGTTGGAAATCAGTTTCCACTCGATATCTAATTTCAGCCTACTATCAGGATCGTATCAAGAATCATCTGGCCGCTCTTATGAGGTAAGATCCAGTTCCTGTGGCGGTGATGATAATCTCGTGTGAGGCTTCGGGTGAGATAAAGAAAATACGTCAGTAACGAAGATTAGCTTTTCTCACACTTGCTCAAGTTCCTATTCGCTATTCCCTGATAAGAATCCTAGAGAAGAAAACATTGCACATTCAGTATCGATCTCTTCAAGAAAACAGATTTTGGTCAATATTAGGCCTAGAAGGGCTGTGTAGCGCAGTTGGTTACAAGCGCTGTGACATAAGATCACCGCGCAGTCAGTTGTCAGTTAGGAATGTTTAAAGGCAAGAGATTCATTGGCATGTTAAAAGTATCCTATCTACATCAGCATTCCCGAACTACGGTACATCTTTATATATAGGGCCTAACCACTGAAGAGACTTAAAACAAATATTATTATTACTACTTCTGTGACCGAGCTCGATAGCTGCAGTCGCTTAAGTGCGGCCAGTATCCAGTATTCGGGAGATAATAGGTTCGAACCCCACTGTTGGCAGCCCTGAAAATGGTTTTCCGTGGTTTCCCATTTTCATACCAGGCAAATGCTGGGGCTGTACCTTAATTAAGGCCACGGCCGCTTCCTTCCCACTCCTAGCCCTTCCCTGTCCCGTCGTCGCCATAAGACCTATCTGTGTCGGTGCAACGTAAAGCAACTACAAAAAAAAACTACTTCTGTGATTATTATTATTATTATTATTATTATTATTATTATTATTATTATTATTATTATTATTATTATTATTATTATTATTTACTCGTCAAATTTAGATTCATACATGATCTTTAGTAATATTTTAAATTCGCGTTTTATGGATTTAACTTAAGAAAATTCACCTTCCTGCTATTTTATTCGTCATGGGGATTGACACAGGAAGAAGGTCTCTGATCTTCAATCGTTTGTTTAGCCTACTTATATCGTTACTGAAAAAGAGGAATGTTAACATTGGTACATTATCTCCACGTGCTTTTTATCGACATCGAAAGTAACGAAGATGCAGAAATGTCACGTATAATTTTATCTCTAGTCTGTAAAGTAAGTAATGGAAAATAACTCATTCTAATGTCCGTATGAAGGTGAGTTGGCCCCGCTATCTAGCAATAGCATGCCTACCTCTCACCGGGAGTCCTCGGATTCGAATCCCGGCCAGGTCAAGGATTGTTACCAAGATCTGAGGGCTGGTTCGAGGTCCACTCAGCCTACGTGATTACAGTTGAGGAGCTATCTGATGGTGAGATGGCGGCCCCGGTCTTGAAAGTCGAGAATAACGGCCAAGAGGATTCGTTGTGCTGACCACTTGACATTTCATAATCTGCAGGCCTTCGCTCGGTAGGCCGTGGTCCTTCGGGGCAGTTGCGCAATGGGGTTTGGTTTGGTACGTGAAGGTGAGTTATGAACTCTTGGTGTCAGTCTAAAGTGAATTTATGGAGTGGTACTCTAGGTTGGCAGTTGTTGATAGATTGTATGTTGTATGAAAAGTTTGACATTACCGGTGTTGAACACATGACAGATTCGAGCATGATGGAAAACCCAGTGCTACCGCGACATTTCCGAGGGCATTTCATGGTACGTTGTTCACATTGTGAGAGACTGAGCATGATCACTTGAATGAATAAAGAGGGTGAACTTGAGGAAGAGTTTTCTTTCACACTCAACCCAGGCGTAGAATTGACAGCAAGTTGCCGACATGTTGGAAAGGTGAATGTAGATATACTTTTGTTGGTTTCTTTCTGTGCGGACCTTGGCTAGTTTGAGTGACGCTGTCATACTTTCATCGCGTATTCACAGGTATAGCCGGCTCCGCAGCCAAGGGGTAGTGGGCCTGCCTCTTTCCCGGAGGCCCTGGGTTCAATTCCCGGGTAAACCAGCAAGTTTTATCTGGATCTGGGAGCTGCTTCGAGGTCCGCTTAGCCTACGCGAGAAAAATTGAGGAGCTATCTGACGATGTGATAGCAGTCGGTCTAGAAAGCTATGAATAACGGTCGTGATTATTCGTTGCGCTGACGAGGTACAATCTCGTAATCTGCAAGCCTTCGGATTGAGCAGCGTTCGCATGATAGGCCAAGTCCCATCTGGGCTTTAGTGGCAGGGGTCGGGTAAGGATTCACAGCTTTTGATTTGGATATATATAGCATACTGATTATTGTCATGGCTTTTCCTGTCAGAGTTTCAATGCCAGCATTCGCCAGGAATCCGAGAATGTTCTCTTACTGTACTGTTTGGATGTAGGGCATCATCTTCACAAAACATTCGATGACATTTGTGATTTTGAACCTCTCTAAAGCTTTTAGTTTTGTTTCATAATCTGGTCGTCTTCGTTGACCATCCATGTTCAGAATTCTTCGTTCACACAAATGGTCAGTTTACTGGGCTTTATTCAAGCGGAGAACATTAGCATGAAATATATCAATCAAAGAATTCAGTCTCTTAATCCATCTCTGTACGGCGTTGTTTGTACTACGCTGGTGCTGGTAATAATTCCACATTTCGACAGATATTACGGGGTACCCCAACCACCATTAGACGAAATAATCATAAAAGTGATGACGTTCTTTATTATTTGATAAGTTCTCTACGAGAAAATGCCAGGCTGTTTTTGACGCCCGGTGGTGGAAGATGGGCCGATGGCCAGGACGTTCTCACATATATCTGATTCCCGAGACCGTCTCTCATTAGTTTATGCTATATCCCTCGCTTAAGTTTCCACTGGAACTGGGGGTGGGACAGTGTTGTGAGATGGACAGCAGATGGTAAATGGGATGAAAAGTTTCACCAAGTGGAAAAGACCTTTCAGCTTCCATAACTGCATTGATGGGGTGAATCTACCTCAAGGGGAGCAATGTAAGTAGGTTTATGAAGAGTTAAATATAAGGAAAGTTATATAGGTCCAATAATACTGCCCTGTGGGTCCCTCTGTTAATTGTTACAGGGTTAGGAACGAAAACAAAAACAAATAGGCTGTGGTCTCTGAGAATGGTATCATTACTTTGAGGATGACAGATGTTGGTGTTCGATTTCGCCTCCGAGTGAGATGATGTTGTATAACAGGTGTGAAATATATTTCAGAAAGTAGTCAACGTCATAGGCCAATTTTCATCAGGAGCAGCAACTGAAGAACGGAACGATTCGCTACACTGTTTACAAATGTTCACTATAAAAATCAAAGGCAAATTCCTGTAGTGTGGTAAAACATTTAGGACGATCATATCTCTATAGCGTGGTGATACAATGCCCGTTTTTGAAGAGTGAGAGCGCGCAGCTGCCAGCTTGTATCCGGGAGATAATGGGTTCGAACCAAACTGTCCGCAGCCCTGAAGACAGTTTTCCAGGGTTTCCCAATTTCACACCAGATAAATTCTGGGGCTGTTCCTTAATTAAGGCTACGGCCGCTTCCTTCCCACTCCTACCCCTTTCCTATCCCATCGTCGCCATAAAATCTATCTGTGTCGGTGCGATGTAAAACCAATAGCAAAAAAAGAAAACAAATATAATTGTCCTGAAGGAGTAATTTACGTTTTTACTAAGGTAGAAGGAGCATTTTAATGTTTAAGTGCAGTGATTCGTTCCTCATTCGCCGCTCATCGTAAAAGTCAAAACACATTCATCATTTTGTGATCTCTGACGATATTCATGGGGAAAATCACATAATCGAGGTTGTAAATAAGGTTTACAGATATATTCATTCATTCAATCTCTGTATGGTGCGTAAAGTAGCCGCCTCTGAATAGCAAGGTGATATAGAGGACAGGTGCTATTTATTTCAGAAACAGGCAATCGTTCTGCGAGTATTCAGGGGTTGTAGACAGGATATAAAGGAGAGTGCGTAAAAGGCCCTGGTAAGAACTCAGGTAGAGTATGGCTATGGTGATGGGACCCACACCAGGATTACTTGATACGAGAACTGGGAAATATCCAAAGGAAAGCAGCACAATTTCTTCTTGGTGATTTCGGAAATAGAGTAGTGTTACGAAAATGTTGCAAAGTTTGGGCTGAGAACAATTGGGTGTAAGGAGTCGAGTTGCTCGACTAAGCGGCATGTTCCGAGTTGTCCGTGGAGAGATGGCGTGGAGTGACATTAGTAGACGAATAAGCTTGAGTGGAGGCTTTAAATGATGATGCTTGTTGTTTTAAGGGGCCTAACATCGAAGGTCTTCGGCCCGGAGGCTTTAAATGTAGGCCTACAATGAAGGTAAAGTTGGAATTCCAGAGGGCAAATTGGAGCAAATATTCATTTACACGAAGGGGAATTAAGAATTGGAATAATTTACCAAAGGAAATGTTCGATAAATTTCCCAGTTCTTCGAAAATCTTTAAACGAAGGCTCGGTAAACAATTGATAGGGAATCTGCCACCTGGGCGACAGCACTAAATAAAGATCAACGATGATAGATCTTCTACACAATTTGTAGGTATCACCGATCGAATGTCCGACTCGTTGGCTGAACGGTCAGCGTGCTGGCCTTCGGTTCAGAGGGTCCCGGGTTCGATTTCCGGCCGGGTTGGGGATTTTAACCTTAATTGGTTAATTCCAATGGCACGGGGGCTGGTTGTATGTGTTGTCTTCATCATCATTTCATCCTCATCACGACGCGCAGGTCACCTACGGGAGTCAAGTAGAAAGACCTGCACCTGGCGAGCCGAACCCGTCCTAGGATAAGCCGGCACTAAAAGCCATACGACATTTCATTTCATTACCGATCGAATCGTTAGTTACAAATATTGCCCGTGTTAAAAGAAGAAACTTTAGCTGGTCGCGGGGTTAAGTCAAACTTTAATAACAAGTGGACGCCTTTTTGCTCTGTTCCAGGTCATTTCTGTTATTTTGTATATCTTTTAACTTCTTGTCCCTTTTTCTTTCTCTTTTCTGTAACAATTTTCATCCTTGTACTTTATTGATGGCCAAATGTCCTATGGACGAAGGACATAATAAAGAAAAAAATAAAGAGAAAAACAAGTGGACGAAAACAAAAGGGGGAACCTTGGAATCTGATCAGTAATCATTTAAAAAAATCCAAAAGCTCACGGAGAAAGACAATAAAAACGCTCCTACATCTGCGAAGGCAGTATTGATAAGGAAAGTGGGCTTTCAATTGCCGATGAAGAATAACAAACACACTACCTAAAAATTGTTGTTTATTACAATTTAGCTCATAACGTATGCAATTGGCTACACAAGCAAACAAGTTCGCGTTTATTTCATCAAGTAACGCACAGATCAACAGATCGTTACCAAACAGATGACTGTCGAGCTACATATTTTGCAGTGGTTCTACTCTCCAATCCACATTCAAGGTGTTATCTGCATGGGTTCACACAACAAATAAGGGCCAATTATAATTATATATTAGAGTGATACTACAACGTAATAGGAATATCGAGTGATCTGCTTGAGATGTACCACTTGAGAATAGTCGCAGACTGACAGTTGATGAAAACACTGCCAATTTCGAACGACGGAACTTCTACACTAACAGCTTCTTGCACGTTGAAATACACGCAGATGAGACGGTGAATGATAAGAAATTATACGGAAAAATACTAAAATAAAAACTTAGAAAACGATAGGAAATAAAGTACATAAAAAATCCGATTTGTATGAGTCTGGAGGAATGTTCTTAGCTATGTCTTTCTAATATTAGCGGATTACAGTTGGATTTTATCCTATTGCTCTAACTCCTTGCTTTAATTACGACTTGGGAGATTAGTTCATTCCCCGCGCTCGGATCCGCGACGATACCGTGGGTGTTAACATTGACTTACCCTTACCCGAGAACATGAAGAAGGTCAAAATTCATGTTACTTAATCACCAGTCTGTCTTTTAAATTTTTACCGTTCTCATTCTCATTTTTTCAGGATATGAAAACACATGATATTGCGTCTGTAATTAAATGACACTAGAGAAATGACGGATTAACGTACGTACGCGTCAGTTCCGATTGTGCTGAAAAATCCACTCCTAACGCGCCATTTCCCAGCCTACACGAATTTTATTATTATTATTATTATTATTATTATTATTATTATTACAATCTGCTTTACGTCGCACCAACACAGATAGGTCTTATGGCGACGATGGGATAGGAAAGGGCTTGGAATGAGAAGGATGCGGCCGTGGCCTTAATTAAGGTACAGCCCCAGCATTTCCTTGTTGTGAAAATGGAAAACAACAGAAACCATCTTCTGGGCCGCCGAAATTTTCTGTCATATAAGCTATAGTGACTCATCTAGAGATATTTTAGAGTACGCTACCGTTCGGTAGCGGGCGAATGTCCCATCCACAGTTCTTTTCCTATGGAAACGTCGATTGTGTGAATTTCGATCGTTCTCCTGTGGACAAAGTTGTCCTTTAGCAGCTAGTACCGTGCATGTGAACTTTATATTCCATGGCGTTTTAAACTCTCAGAAACGTTGTGCTTTCGCGACCTCCTTTTGTTTATCCTTCTGTTCCCAAAATATCGGGTTCTTCCCCGGCTGAGTTCGACGAAAATCCAATACTTCAGGACAAAGTTGTCATAAATTGCTTGTTTAACGTACATCCTAATTTCTAATGCTCTTATTCGGGCAATATCAAGTGGTAAACTTTAAATACGTACTTTACTAAGAAAAAATATGCCGTAAGCATGTGTAAATTTCCCTCGTGCACAATATTATTATTTATGTTGTGATATGCCATAGTGTGTTGGGCGGCTTCAATGTCGTACCATAACTTTAAATATATTTTATAAACTTTGTAAACTTTTATACACTACAAATCCTACATAGATACGTTCTCCATCTTTGAGGTGTAACACCGGAAGGTAGATGCTTTACTGTTTAAAACATTTTTGTAAGGTTTCTTGAAAGTTGTTTTAACGACATTTTACTGCATTTACTTTTCTTCCCAGCTCCCTAACTGGAAGTCTCTCCAAGTCAGGGGTTGCCAGGCTGGGAGGTGTGCCCTCTGGTGTGGAGTTTTAGACGGTATCTAGGAAAAGCGGAACGATTTGGGATTTAGTGAACCTATCTTCGCTATTATTTGAGCTTTCGGTGCCTCAAGTGATTATCATTTTTTTGTTAATATGTTAACATGCTTATCCCGACTCATTTCCAGTTTCTTCTTGCTAAAATTGTCTGCGGAAGACACACGCTACTAAATTCCTCAAGCTTTTCACCCAGAATTTGAAAAGACCATAGAAGCATTGGGCCTATAATTTGTACTGGAGTACTGTAGAAAAAACACACAACTGGAGAAATTTTCGTTTAGCCATGTATTATTACATCGTGCATACATTTTCATTATTGACTCCAAAGTCTTTCAGCGTTCAGTCTGCAAGCCTCTGTGAATTAACCGTACGCCTCCAGAATCCCCTATTTTTAACCCGCTTTGTGGCCTCGATAGGTTCAACACTTAATGTCTTTCATTAATTGAAATTTGCTATTTGCTTAACGTCGCACCGACACAGATAGGTCTTATGGCGACGATGGGACAGGAAAGGCCTAGGAAGGAAGCGGCCGTGGTGTTAATTAACGTACAGCCCCAGCATTTGCCTGGTGTGAAAATGGGAAACCACGGGAAACCATCTTCAGGGCTGCCGACAGTGGGATTCGAACCCACTATCTCCCGAATACTGGATACTGGTCGCACTTAAGCGACGGAGAAACTGTGATAAAAGGTGTTATTGCATAAATGATTTACCCCTCAAAATAACTTCCCAGGAATATTCATGACTATAAATAATAGATAATTTTCATATTCTTATGGAACGAAAGACGGGGATGGGTGAACTTGTGTATAAAGATACTTGTTCAATAACTGACATTATATTGATCATACATCAGTAATATGAATGTTTTATTTTAAGCTCATTCACAAGAATATTCTTGGCATCTCGTAATGTTTCCGTTAAGTAGAAATGAGTAACAAGTAAATGGCCTTCAGTAATCATAGATACACAAAATTTCACTTTTATTCAAAGTCATGTCTGTCTGTTGGGTAATCAGCCCAGAGGCTGGTTGGATCCTCAGATAGCATCACCAAAGGCTATGCAGTTATAGGGAAACCACAAAAACCAATGGCAGTACCAAAATGAGGCGTACTAGGCATGATGAGGAGTAAGGTAGTTTGACATTGTTTTCCTCACTGGACCAGAAGGTGCTACTGCAGCACGACTGATCATATGAGCAACACCTTGCATAACACTCAGACAGTAGTTGTGCTCCAAATGTCATTACTCAGCACCACCCATACTCCAGCAGCTTCCATACTGTCACAGCCATGGATGAGACTGGAACTTCGATGGAAGCTACATTTTGCTCTGGCCTGTGCTAGGAGACGGATACAAAAATACTGCATCCATCAAGAAATGGCAACCGGCGGAATAAAATACATATAGTAGGTAAATATATATTAACAAATAGACATTGTAAAATTAATCTATATAAAAATAAACAGACACGAAACTAAGTTTCAACTCGCATGTGTTGCGATTTTACTCAGTGTGTTTCATTTGTTTTTGACTTGACAATTCTCTGAATGTTTCATTGTATATTGAAGGAATACAAATTTAAGACTCCTCTTCGAGTAGTTGTAAGTGATGCTTTCTCAGTACTGATTTCTTATCCTCTTCATAACAGAATAGCTCCGTTCTCTACTTTGTGCGAGTCACGGGAGAGCTACCTATCACAGTAGAACATCCTGATCTCGGCTATGGATAATGCCGCCTATGGCTCAGATTGCCGGGCCTTTATCAGACGAGTACCGCTACAAATTTAGGAACTTTGTCGTTGGTTGGACAAATGACACATCAATGTACAGACTCACTTGTATCCTTTTCGTTTCATTCCTGTTTACATAACTCTTTATTAGCCTAACGTGAGTGCTGAAATGTATTGATTCAATGGTGGTAAAGCAAATTATCACCAGCTTCGACCGTATTTATAGTCCTTAGACGAAGTTCATTAGGTAACTCGGCCCATGAAAATAAATGTTATGTAATCGTGAAAATCTTCGTTTTGCTACTTCTTTGATACCAGAGTTCTCGTCAAGGAAGAATTGCAGTTTTATGAAGTGGAAATGACAAAATATTGTTAAATGCACACAGAATGGTACTTAATTGAGTTTAGCGCACTGTCTTGATTTTCAGACGATGTAAAATAACGACTTCATTGTTGTAATACAGTAGTTTCATCCGTCCAGAGGCCTTGTACGTTGCAGACTGCCTTGCAATGCATCGGAAGGGACTAATAGAGAAACTGGAAGTGAGGGAAAAGGAAAATTCTAAGAAAAATCTTGGGCCCAGTAAAAGAAAACGGGGAATATAGGGACGGCACAACCACGAACTTTATACCCATGTGATAAAAATAACTGACACCATGAGGAAACGAAGAATTACCTTTTCCTGTCATATAACAAGAATGAACCCAATGCGATTGGCAAATAGGATTTTGACCTACTTTCTCGAAAAGAAAACCCAAGGGAGCTTGGTTCACTGAGGTGGACAAAGATTTACAAGAACTGGAAATTACAGATAACGATATCTGGGAACGTGCCCCCCTTTAAACAGAAGGCACCGATGTTTCCGTGAAAAACCTAAGCTTCCAAGAAGCAAGAAGTGGACTGAAGAAAGGAAGCAACGGCATCGAGAACTAATGCGGAAGTACTGGGAGGATGTTAAACGTCAGTGCAATAAGAAATTGAAATGACGTGGTCCTTAGATGGCCGAATCGAAAGAAGAAGAATAGATAAAAGGTAGATCTCTGGAATTAAGAGTAATGTTTCATTAGATAACAAAAAAACAAAACAAAAAAACCATGGCACAAGAGCCCCGAAGGGCCATGGCCTACCAAGCGACCGTTGCTTATCGCGAAGGCCTTCAGATTAAGATGTCATTGGTCAGCACAATGAATCCTCTCGGCCGTTATTCTTGGCTTTCTAGATCGCAGCCGCCATTTCATGGCTCCTCAATCGTAATCACGTAGGCTGAGTGGACTTCGAACCAGCACTCAGATCCAGGTAAAAATCCCTGACCGGCCGGGAAGCGAACCCGGGGCCTCTGGATAAGAGGCATGTACGCTACCCTTACACTACTGACTCATTAGATAACTGGGTAGTAGCTTATTATAATTATAAAGTATTATAATTTTGTTATTGGTTTAACTTACCTTTAATGGTCGTCGATTCATAACAGACTCTGGGTGTCGGAATTTTGTTTTCCAGGAGTCCTTTAACGTGTCGGGAGCCAATGACACGGAGTCGTCGCATTTGAACACCCACTGACCTCAGTCGGAATAGAACCTTCTATCAGGCTGTCGGACTGCGCCACTGATGTCGCAAAGACTGAATATGGTGGTTTTTATCGACTAGAGTTTTCCTTCACTACTTGTATGGCATATTTTTAGCATTTTAGCCAGTTGTGTTATTAACTCGCGGGACGTCTTCAGATACCAGCTCCTTGTACACTTCCTGACACACAAAGTCTTAAATCCCCGAATACAATCATGATTGCATATTATGATTGAGATTTCTAGGCTAATTAATTCACAGAAGTTTGTCTATATCATCCCGATAATTATACACCTGTAGAAAGGAGTTTATAAAAATTATAACATTCACTTCAGCTTGCCGTAAACCGATCAAGTGGCTGCGTGGTTTGGGTTCACGTAGCTGTCAGCTTGTATTTGGGAGATAGTGGGTTCGAACACTATTGTCGCAGCCCTGAAGATGGTTTTCCATTTTCACATTATTATTATTATTATTATTATTATTATTATTATTATTATTATTATTATTATTATTATTATTATTATTATTATTATATTATTATTATTATTATTATTATTATTATTATTATTATTATTATTATTATTATTAGACTACCTTAATTAAGGCCATGATCGCTTCCTTCCGGTCCTAGCTCGTTCCTACCCCATCGTCGTCATAATACCTATTGAAAAACATAGGCCATGGGCAAAAATGTGTATTAGACAAATACAGTGGTGAATCCAGCTTTTCATCAAGGTGGGCGGGGGGGGGCGATCATTTAAAAAATTGATTATTCCAATGCAATTTACTGGTGTTTTAACAAGCCTGTTTATTACCACTAATTATTATCTTTATTAGGCTATTACTATTTCTGGTCGCTGGAGTCACTTTGATGTGAGAAAACAAGGCGATTCGATTAATAACATTATTATTATTATTATTATTATTATTATTATTATTATTATTATTATTATTATTATATATCCGGGCTGAGTGGCTCTGGCGGTTGGCAGGTTCGATCCTGTTTAGTCGGTGTTTCGATAGATTTACCAGTGGAAGAAAATGTCACATCTGCTGGATGCCCTTCCTGACGCCATCACTATGTGGTGGTTTGTGTTCACTGTTGCGTATTTCGCTGGTAGTTGATAGGTTCATGTGTTTTATGTAGATTAAGAGAAATGTATTAGGACGAGTTAGAAGAATTACAACCATACGAAGTTAAAATGCCCGAACTAGCCGAGGATCGAACTCGTGGCTCTCTGATCTAAACACTAACACCTGGCAATTCATTTAAGGAGCCGTATTATTATTATTATTTCAGTTTAGATAGGTAAGTTCGTATGTTCGAGGGAGGGGTGCTAAACCCTTGTAACACCCCACCTTATGTACGCCACTCGACAAATGTATTTTAAAGAGTAGGCCCTAAGGCAAGTAATCTTTTATTACGAAATAATATAGCAAGGGACAAGGTATACATTTTTTGACTCTGGTTATTCCGTACAACAGTCTTCTCAGTTTCTGTAGCGGTAAGTGTAGAATTAAGAAACTATTCCAATTCTTCCCATTTACGGAGGGTGCCTTTGTTCATTTGGACTGTGAGTGCGCGTTGCAAATTATTTATATTTCAAAAATACGTCATTGTCAGAGTTCACAAAATGACCAAAGGATACCTTTTACTTGCATGTGAGCGAATGAAAAACGAATCTCTGCATTGAACGCGCCACCTTTTGCACATGCCTTGATAAGCTTCGTCTACCGCTGTCGGTCCGCTATGTCCTCGTTTTTCAGTCCTTTCTTTTTCGTCAAGCCATCAACTATACAACATTAGCCTCTGCCTTCCTCTGTAATAAACGGATTAACTGTATGCTTCTTTCAACAGGCCCTTCCCATTCTCATCGTTTCACATGACCGCACCCTGTTAATCAGGCTTATTTTATAGTTTCACTAATCACTTTCACTCGAGCCCTCTAACTGTTCTCTTCATTCCTTAATCTATCTTTCAAACGGATAACCGAGATCCGTCTTAACATCTTCGTCTCCGTACTTCCCAGAAGAATTTCCTCGTGTTTTCCTTTACGTAGATGCCATGTATCTGAACGATGGATGATATCTAATTTTACATCCAGTTTTATTTTCAACTTTATTGGCACCCTTCTGTCGCATATAACTCCAGGCACTCTTCTCCAATTTGTGCTAGCCAGCGTTTATTCTTGTTTTCACCTCTTCTTCACACCCACAGTTGGCACTCAGTATTCTATGTAGATATCGAAATTCCTCTACCTGGCTCAACTGACTTCATCGCAAAAGCTCTCTCCATAAAAATTAAAAAAAGAACTTTAATATTGTAAACAATTCAGGATGATCATCTTCGTATAGTGTGATGATTCAATGTGTGTTCTTCAAAAGTGATTACACATTTGATCAATCTGGATGGAGTTCACTCGCGATTTAGATGGGGTGAACCTTCGTGATCGGAGTAGACTCGCTCTTCATTCCCCGTTCATGGCGCAAGTTTAAATACTGCTATCATTTTGTGAAATAATATGATTACTTTTTGAAATTTACTCCCTTATTCAATAGATCACATTTCTGCTTAAAAAGGCAGACGTCTTTTGCACCACCCACAGGTAAATTTTTCATCGTTCGCCTCTGAAGGATACTTTCCATTAGCAGCAAATATTGAGGGTGTGAACTGGTCAGTGTGTGGTGCCCCCAGGGTTACCAACAACATTGCGCATTCCTGACGTCGAAGTGGGATAGGTTCCGTGTAAGATTTTGAATATCCTATCTACGAGATTTTGCTCGTGATTAGACTATGAAATCTTGGAGTGAGGAAATGGCTTCATTAATGGCTGTTCAATTCAACTTCAGTTACACAATATCGTCGCTCCTATGCCAAAACCGCGAATATGACAATGCTCTTCTTATCCATTATTTACCGTAAGACTGGTCACGCCTCCCAGCCACATATGGATATTTAGTCCATCAGAGCAATTTTCGTTGAGTTCATTTCCCTATGCGCATGTGTAAAAGAAAATGAACCTTAAATACATCATACTCTAGGAGCGGGTAAATATGTCATGCAAACATACATTCCTACAGTACGGTACAGTAAGGTTCATTTTCCTTTACAAACGTTTATAGGAAAATGAACTCAGCGACATTTGTTCTGATGGACTGCATATCAATGTGTGGCTGGGAGGCGTGACCAGTCTTATGGAATATAATGGATAGAAAAAGCATTGTCACATTCGCGGTTTTGGCAAAAAATGAAATGAAATGGCGTATGGCTTTTAGTGCCGGGAGTGTCCGAGGACAAGTTCGGCTCGCCAGATGCAGGTCTTTTGATTTGACACCCGTAGGTGACCTGCGCGTCGTAATGAAGATGAAATGTTGATGAAGACGACACATACATCCAGTCTCCGTGCCATGGAAATTAACCAATTAAGGTTAAAATTCCCAACCCTGCCGGGAATCGAACCCGGGACTCCTGTGGCCAAAGGCCAGCACGTTAACCATTTAGCCATGGAGCCGGACGCGGTTTTGGCATAGGAGCGACGATATCTAATATATTACTGTAATGGAATTAATTCAGTGTAATCTTAATACTCTCAGCGTGACGTTTTATCGACAGCACCAATGAGATTCATCTGCGCGTGCATCGGCGCTGTACAGACATGAGTTCTGTATTTACTGGAGAAACGCACATGATCAAAAGTGACGTGCAAATTAATATAGGCTATATACTCTTTTGAACGAGCATAAGCACCTGTTTAACCGGAGATGTAAATGTAGTTCCGTCTAATGGTCCGTTCTTTATCAGTCATTTTCAGACATGTCTTTGTATTGACTAAAATTCTAAAATGGAAAGTAATTCGTCGCTATTCGGGCAAAAGGTCATACCTCGCAATGCTCTTCCTATCCATTGTTTTCTTAAAGACTGGGCACGCCTACCAGCCACATATGGATGTGCAGTCCATCAAAATAAGTTTCGGTGTGTACATTTTCGTATGCGTACGTGTAAAGGAAAATAAACCTTAAGTACATTATACTGTAGGAGTAGGCGTACGTAAATAGGTCGTGCAAGCATACATTCCTAGAGTGCAGTACGGTAACGTTAATTTTCCTTCACACAGTGGAATGGAAAATGAACTCAACGAAAATTGTTCTGATGGACTAAATACGTATAGGCTATGTGGTTGGGAGGCGTGACGATTCTTAAGGAAAATATTGGATAAGAAGAGCACAGGGAGTTACGAACGTTTGCCCGAACGGCGACGAATTTTTCATTCGGACTGATTACTTTCTAAAAACAAAAACAAAAACAAACAAACCCCCATAGCACTACAGCCCTTGAAGGGTCTTGGCCTACCAAGCGACCGCTGATCAGCCCGAAGGCCTGCAGATTACGAGGTGTCGTGTGGTCGGCACGACGAATCCTCTCGGCTGTTATTCTTGGCTTCCTAGACCGGGGTCGCTATCTCACTGTCAGATAGCTCCTCAATCTAATCACGTAGGCTTAGTGAACCTCGAACCAGCCTTCAGGTCCAGGTAAAAATCCCTGACCTGGCCGGGAATCGAACCCGGGGCCTCCGGATAAGAGGCAGGCACGCTACCCGTACACCACGGGGCCGGCACTTTCTAAATACTAGTCTATCATTTAATGTAACATTATTATAAAAAGCCAGTACACGGTATTTCTTGTCGATATTGCGGTGATATTTTGTTCAAGATGTTTGGATGTAGAACGATTGACATCTTACGTTTCAATGGTGAGGGCTGGACTAGTCATTCTTAAGTTGGTACACTGTCGAAATGATATAAGTTACTACCATTGTATCCATTTTTTTTTTTTTTTGTATCTTCTGTCGCTTATCCCTTAGACACTTTTCTCCATTTGTTCCGGCTGGCTTTTATTCTTGCTTTCATCTCTGCTTCACACCCACCGTTGGCACTCCATTATCTACCTAGATATCGAAATTCCTCTACCTGGTTCAGCTGGTTAAGCCACTGTTGTTGAATTTACTCGAAATAGATCGTCTTGAAGTTCACCATTGTATCGCAAATCACGTCCTCAAAGCATTTTTTTCCGTATGAGGGGTCACGGTGATATCTCAGGGTTTAAGATCCGGTCAGTAGGTTTAATGTTTTTTAACTCATTACTCGCTACTTTCATTTCTCCTACATTCAAATTTTGAATAAATTATCCTGAGTCCACCCAAATTTCATTCCCGTACACCGAAGTCGGGGTGAAAACTGCTCCTTGATAGTCTTTGTTTTTTGTTCCATATTCCGGTAGCCTACCCGATGAGCGAAAGTACCATCTAGGCACTGAATTTCCTCTGCTCCGCCTAGTATTAGAAATATGAAGTCTCTTAGATACTATATTCCTCGTTAGGTTCTCTCCCAGTATTTGCTTGGTTTGGATGCGGGAAAAAAGCAGACGGTAAACTTCCCAATAATAGTCGCGGGCTAGGTCACTAATATGTGAATTCCTAGTCTTTTATTGGGGCGAGTATGGAAGTGCATGGCTATCACGAGATATCGTGGTTTAATTTTATATTTGGTGTGTGTGTGTTCTGATATTTTAGTGAAAAATCAGCCATTTTGTGTAAACGTTTTATTTGGCATTTAAAAGGAAAGAAAAGCGTAGAAATTAAAACACGATCAGAAATCAGTACTGTCTTAGTGGGGACTGACTTACTTTAAAGATTATACTCTTTGGACTTTTTGCCTATGAAACGTGCCAAAATTCAGCAAAACGTAGCATAAACGCCGAACAGTTTGCTAGAACAGTGAAATTTCTGACAAGGGACTGCTGGGGTTGTACCAAACCGATTGCAGTGAAACTTGGTTAGATCAATCAATCAATCAATCAATCAATCAATCAATCAATCAATCAATCAATCAATCAATCAATCAATCAATCACTACTGACCTGCATTTAGGGCAGTCGCCCAGGTGGCAGGTTCCCTATCTGTTGTTTTCCTAGCCTTTTCTTAAATGATTGCAAAGAGATTGGAATTTTATTGAACATCTCTCTTGGTAAATTACTCCAATCATTCCACGCCATCTCTCCACTTGACAGCTCGGAACATACCACTTAGCCGAGCAGCATGTCTCCTTTTTCCCAGTTCTTCCCAGACCAAACTTTGCAGCATTTTTCTAACACTACTCTTTTGTCGTAAATCACCCAGAACAAATCGAGCTACTTTTCTTTGGATTTTTTCCAGTTCTTGAATCGAGTAATACTGGTGAGGGTCCCATACACCGGAAGCATACTCTGTTTGGGTTCTTAGCAGAGACTTATATGCCCTCTCCTTTACATCCTTACTACAGTCCCTAAATACCCTCTTAACCATGTGCAGAGATCTGTACCCTTTATTTACAATCCCATTTGTGTGATTACCCCAATGAAGTTCCATCCTTATTTTAACATCTAGGTACTTACAATGATCCCCATAAGGAAGATCGAATAAGATGTCAGAACATCGCTGCACGCCTGCCTTTGTTGAATTGGCTCTCCACAGCGTGAGGAAAATGGATGATTCTTATCAGGACCCCGGCAGTTTCTTGTTTATGCTAATTAAAGATTAGGATATATTAATAGCAGTATTTCAGCTTCCATTATAATCCGCACAGAAGTATTAAAACTGAAATGTATTAATATACTGCACATGTTAGTAAGATAGATTTGTAGAACGTCGAATTCTGTTCTGTTACTGAGTAAAATGTTTGATATAACTTTAAAATATAATTTTTGGTGTATTTCTTCGGTGCATACGTAGATCATTCTACGACAATATCAGCTACCTATTCCGAGGGGCTCAGCTATTTTCCAGCAATTAATTACTTCACAACCGTTGATTTTACTGTAAAATGAGTAGGCCTATTACTAATAAATCTTGGATACATTAATATTGATCATTCGGCCAAGTTTCAACGAAATCTGCCTGGTCCAACCCAAATAGTTACTTTGTAAGTGAAATTAAACGAAGGTGGATAACGCAGTGCAGGCCTCGTGGTGTAGTGGTAGCGTGCCTGCCTCTTACCTGGAAGCCCCGGGTTCGATTCCCGGCAAGGTCAGGAATTTTTACCTGATCCTAAGGGCTGGTTCGATGTCGACTCAGCCTACGTGATTAGAATTGAGGAGCTATCTGACGGTGAGATAGTGGCCCCGGTCCAGAAAGACAAGAATAACGGCCGAGAGGATTCTTCGTGCTGACCACACGACACCTCGTAATCTGCAGGCCTTCGGACTGAGCAGCGGTCGCTTGGTAGGCCAAGGCCCTTCAAGGGCTGTAGTGCCATAAGGTTTGGTTTGGTTTGGTTTTGGTAACGCAGTCAGCTCGCAGTTGCAAAAAGCGCTATCCTGCAAAGAAGAGGTCAGCTCTCGGATGAAACTATCTTTAAATCGGTCAGTTTTCAGTCCGACTTTGCTGTACGAAGGTGTAAGCTGGGTGGAGTCCGGATATTTTATTTAAAATAGGAAGTAACAAAAATGAAAGTAACAAGAATGGTGAGCGGTACAAACAAATAATCAGAATGAGGAGATGAAGGTCAAATTAGGAGTGAACTCATTGGAACCGGCTGTGGTGGTGTGTTCGAGTGAGATAAATGGAGGAAGGTTGGTTACCTAGGAAAATAATGGACTCTGCCATGGAAGGTAAAATAAGCAGAGCGGAGTCCAAGGCAACGATGGTTAGATTAAGTGATGATGATGATGATGGTGGTGGCGATGATACTTGTTCTTTAAAGGGACCTAACATCTAGGTCATCGGCCCATTAGACCAAGTTTGTAATGATTATATTCTAAGAGGTGTGCAACTAAACGAAGCCACTGTGGTAGTTGCACATTGGCGATGATACGTGTTGTTTAAAGGGGCCTATCATCTAGGTCATCGGCCCATTAGACCAAGTTTATAATGATTATATTCTAAGAGGTGTGCAACTAAACGAAGCCACTGTGGTAGTTGCACATTTTGGAGGCACTTAGTTAATTCACAGAGGTTTGCAGACTGAACGCTGAAAGGCATAACAGTCTATAATGAGAATGTATCTAACAACGTAGGGCTAGGAAGTTGAAGACCTATTGATTGCCTACAAATGGCGTGTAAATAGACCTAAAAATATGAAAAAACGGACCTAAAATTATGGCAGGAAGGACGTAAAAATGCGATCCAAATTAATTCATAAATTTAGTTTTAATTACATATTTAATGAAAATATATAATGTTTAAAAATGCAATATTCTGGTGGTATGCAACATACAGTGCAAAAATATACGAGTAACAGTGAAATACTACTTCTTTCACACAGTATATATTTTTAAATTAACATAATTTAATAAAAGTAATTTCCTATTTGTTAGAAAAGTAAGTTACTTGTGGATTTATAAAAAATGCTGTTTGTTCGGGGCGTCGACCTAGAAAGATCTTTTGCCCCTACTTGCACCATATGTGAGGAACCTGCGTGTATTTTGTAAATGGCGGAAGTGTTAAGTGTTGAATGTGAGGAAAGGAACGTTAAGGGCAACACAAATACACAGTCCCCAAGCCAGAGATAATAATCATTTACAATTAAAAACACGTCCGGCTCCATGGCTAAATGGTTAGCGTGCTGGCCTTTGGTCACAGGGATCCCGGGTTCGATTACCGGCAGGGTCGGGAATTTTAACCATCATTGGTTAATTTCTCTGGCACGGGGGCTGGGTGTATGTGTTGTCTTCATCATCATTTCATCCTCATTACGACGCTCAGGTCGCGCACGGGCGCCAGATCAAAAGATCTGCACCTGGAGAGCCGAACCCGTCCTGGGATCTCCCGGCACTAAAAGCCGTACGCCATTTCATTTATTAAGAACCCCTGACCCGGCCGGGAATCGAACTCGGTGCCGCCGGGTGAGAGGCGCACGCGTTGCCCCCTACACCGCGGGGCAGATCACTTGAGGAATTTAGAATGAAATATTTTTTCCACCTAGAATGAATTCAGTGAAATGGACATTCTGGAGAAATACGACTAAATTGAAATTCGTATAATTGGAATCAATTTAGGCTTAACCAGATTAGGGTTACAGAAATAGGAACTCGGAAACCTTACCTCGGTTGGCTTTGCAGTATATCACAATAGACATCTCCAGGTTCTTGGCTGTAAAGGATCGTCGGTTGACAGCACGTTGCGAAACATCGAGAAACTTCCCTCCACATAAACGGATGTTCAGGGTTCATACTTGAATCAAGTGAAGATCTTCCTCTTTAAAAACACTCACATCAAAATTTTCTCCTTTCAGTATTTTAGTTATCTTGCACATAATTAGATACCCCTGGATTTTTTCAATCACTAGTTTAATTTTTCATTTCATTTATTTTTCTCTTTTTTTCAGATATGGTTCAATATATGCATTTACTAGAGAAAAATGTTTAAGAGGTGATCATTCAAATTGAGAATGGGCAATAAAAATGTAACTTAGTTGAAAGAAGGTGAAGTTGCAAAAAATGCCGTTCAGGCCTAAAATTGAGTATAAAAGGACCACTAAGCCGAAAATCACCGAAAAAGGCAAAATGGCCTACAATGACGCAGAATGAACATATCGTCGCTGCCGGGACAAAACCTCATATTAGCTGAGAACTTTGGCCGGTAAGGTTCTGTCATCTAAGGTGCAATATTGTGTGCGTATTGTCAAGGCATTCTCGCTCTTCATAATGTATGTGCTGCTGGTCAGTATATCTCCAAAAATATTATCACATAGGAGGTTTTGTCCCGGCAACGACGATATGTAGGCCTGTGTAATTTTAACATGAATGGAAGCCAGAGTTAAACCCCCAGCTGACATGCAGTAACGCAACAGAACGCAGCCTCACTACCTGCGTTAATCACGAATAGCCATGCTGCTCGCGTAAAATATAATCATTTATCCAAAATCGCAAATGACAGGGGTTGAATTGTAACGAGTTCGGAAGGTGGTAGGTTGAACAATGGCTGTGCTGACCTGAGAATACTACTTTTTTTGCTTTTGTTTTGCTCTACTGGGGAATGAAATGAAATGAAATGGCGTTCGGCTTTTAGTGACGGTAGTGTCCGAGGAGAAGTTCTGCTCGCCGGATGCAGATCTTTTGATTTCACGCTCGTAGGCAACCTGCAGGTCGTGATGAAGATAGAATGATGATGATGACGACACATACACCCAGCCCAATTGCCAACGGAATTAACCAATTATGGTTAAAATTCCTGACCCTGTCGGGAATTGAACCCAGCACCCCTGTAACCAAAGGTCAGCACGCTAACCATTTAGCCATGGAGCCGGACTACTTGGGAATAAAGCATATTTTGGTTGAGTAAGTAACTTTCCTAACTACTTGGAACAGGCTGGTTATCTTGAACGTATCAAATAGGAAGGGAACGTTCTAGATTGCAGCATTGTATAAAGAAAACAATGTAGTAATGTCATACATTACAACTGGCCTAAAGGGACATTTTTAAATGATCATGTTAGTTTACCAGAGGAATGTTATAATATCCGCTTCGAAAGTGAGATTTTCAAAACCTTATCTTCGCGTTGAAGACAGCAAAATAAAGATTTTATTTGGAATGAATTGGGCCTGATATGCCTACCAACTTTTATGCGTTGATTGACTCTGCATTAGGGGTCTTTCTCAGAGTAACCTACCATCCTAATTTTTCATATTGTAAAGTGTCTCAGAAGCAGATTTGAACGCTATGTCTACATTAAGTGGTTATCTTGAACTTTCCAGAACTTTTTCCTGATATTGAAAAAGGTCAGGGCAGTAGAAATAATCAGAGAGCAAGCTTGGTAGTTTTGCATTGCTGTTGATCTTGTGATCATAGGCACGAGACCTCTTGTTTTACGTAGAATACAAACCACAGGTACGTCACCCTTCGTTTGAATAGTCCCTCAGGCATTGAGCTGGATTTGAATCCCTGCTACCTTGTTCAGAAGCCATTAATGACGCCACTCGGCTGTCCCGTACCTGTCTTATTAAACTGTTTTTTTAAACTTGTGTTTGTGCGATAGTTAATAGTGATCGGATATTTGGGACCTAAAAATTGCCCAACTATGCTGGAAAATAAGTTCTTAAATATAGCTAAATATGAACCAATGATTGGAAAATATGACCAAAAATAATTATGTCCTTCCAACGAATGATTTTTGTCAGTAGCCCTTTTATATGAAATATACAATTCATTATACAATTTTTGTACTAATTCATTTCCTTCTATTTATTTTAATTTAATCCCGCTACTCTCTGCAATAAATTCACTATCAATCAGTAAACTGTCGTCAATAACGTTTATATTTGTTATTAATATCGCAGTCTTACACAGTGATGACAGAGACCACATCACTGCTCCTGCAAACCAATGAAAATCGTATTAGTTATCGAACTTAAGAATACACGGACATTCGCCATGGAAATATTTAAGTAGGGTAAATGAAGTGAAATATAGAAACAAAATACGTACATCCTATTACTCATTCCTCTCAGCATATTTGTATGTAGCATTGACGCTATGCTGTTGGACGCTAAAACGATTTATAGCACTTACTATTAACCTCGCACACTTTGCAGAAAATGATTCGTCCTTTTCGTAGAGAATCATTCTTTTCCGAACTCTTTAACGCTATTCCTTTCTTCAGCTATCCGTATGTCTGTTCCATTACTGTTAATTGAACTACTATGAAGCCTTGAATATTATCTTTGAGTACCTTCAAATAAAATCGGACTGAGCCAAGATCGAACGTGCTAAGTTGGGGCAGAAGGCAAGCGCCTCAACCGTCTGAGCCACTGAGCCCGGCAGAAACAATGATTTCCCAACGTTTACATGCAGGCCGTGTCTAGCTCTCTGGCCTGTAATTATCCGGTTTATGTTTATCGCACATTCTCTTATACATTGGGGCTACAATAGCAATTCTCCATTCATTTGGTCTAACTCTTTCATGCAAACAGTAATCAAATAAATATTTCAGATATGGCGCTACATTTCAACCTTAACATAACGTATTGTAGGGATGTTGTTTACATGGCGAATTTACGCACTCCTACACTCCTATTTAAGGTTCATTTTCCTTTACATGCAAGCATAGGAAAATGAACACAACGAAAATTATTCTGATGGACTGCATATAAATATGTGGCTGGAAGGCGTGACAAGTTTTAAGGAATATAATGGGTAGGAAGGGCATTGGGACATACGAGGTTTTAAAAGAGAGCCATCGATATTCAGTTTCCCAGTAAGTTCCTTTAATCTCTTCGTACCGGGCGAGTTGGCCGTGCGCGTAGAGGCGCGCGGCTGTGGGCTTGCATCCGGGAGATAGTAGGTTCGAATCCCACTATCGGCAGCCCTGAAAATGGTTTTCCGTGGTTTCCCATTTTCACACCAGGCAAATGCTGGGGCTGTACCTTAATTAAGGCCACGGCCGCTTCCTTCCAACTCCTAGGCCTTTCCTGTCCCATCGTCGCCATAAGGCCTATCCGTGTCGGCGCGACGTAAAGCCCCTAGCAAAAAAAAAAAAATCTCTTCGTACTTCCACAACCATTCGTATATCTTTTTCTTTCTGACCTGCACCTCCTTCGTGAACTCCTTATTTCTCTATAGTAGTATAGTAGATTTTTTCATTCCTTCCCACCTGTGTTCATACTCCTCAACAATTGCTTTAAACCCAATCCATACGCTGTCGCGATTTGTCGTAAACAATCTCCTGATGTTTGTCATTTAAATATTGATGTGTCTAATATGAGGAAATGCGACAAATTTGCAGTTGGGATAAGGCAGGGATAAACATTCCTCCACTTGTCATATCCAGCATTTGGTCCCATGTGCAGCGATGGAACGGCGTGGCAAACCGTTTCCGCCATGCATATTCTGATGAGAAGGCGAGTCTTCATAGTCTGAATGCAGCTTATCTCCATTTGTAAATGATTCAGTGAACAAGAGGTTAAGTAACTCTCGCTAGGTTAAAAATACGTCGAGGAGAACCAAAATTAACACAGCGTTTCTTCTAGAGTTGTATTTGCACATCATGTTTCAGAAGTAGTGTCTACTGTGTTCATACGTCCTAACTCTTGGGGCTATGAACTTTCTTGTAGGAAATTGAATTCTAAGCATATGTGGTAGGTTCTATTTTTAATGGGGCTAACCGTCCAGGCTGCGTATTTACTCCCAAGGGTCCCAGGCGTTCAGTTTCGTCAGATTTCCTCCACATATTCTTACACAATGGTCCCCTTAAGAGAAAGAGCCATATTATGTAGCCTCTATAGGTGTGCCCAAACGTAGAAAGTTATCGATGTGGGAGGGGAGGGGGTAGATAGTAGATTATAGTACACTCCAGAACGACACAAAATATCCGTATGACCGAGCTCGATAGCTGCAGTCGCTAAGTGCGGCCAGTATCCAGTATTCGGGAGATAGTAGGTTCGAACCCCACTGTCGGCAGCCCTGAAAATGGTTTTCCGTGGTTTCCCATTTTCACACCAGGCAAATGCTGGGGCTGTACCTTAATTAAGGCCACGGCCGCTTCCTTCACACTCCTAGCCCTTCCCTGTCCCATCGTCGCCATAGGACCTATCTGCGTCGGTGCGACGTAAAGCAACTAGCAAAAAAAAATTATCCGTATGGCCGATCGTTTACCTGGTATATCCCATGACGAGTAGCTGTCGCCATGTTGGCATACCAGCAGAGATGTCGGAACGCTTTATCTCAATTGGCGGTCGTCATCTCTTCTGTTCTTGTTTTATATCCGAACGCTTTATCTGAATTGGCGTTGTTTTATCCGAGTTTTTAGTTTTATTTCATTATTTGCTAATGGTTGAATGTCGCACTGCAGTCGCCTAAGTGCGGCCAGTATCCAGTATTCGGAAGAAGATGGGTTCGAACCACACTGTCGGTAGCCCTGAAGATGGTTTTTGGGTGGTTTCCCATTTTCACACCAGGTAAATGGTGGTGCTGTACCTTAATTGAGGCCACGACGGCTTCCTTCCCACTCCTAGCCCTTTCCTATCCCATCGTCGTCATAATACCTATCTGTGTCGGTGTGACGTAAAACAACTTGTAACAACAACAAACAAAATTCGCACTAACATCTACTGGTTTTCGGCGACAGTGGTTTTGGAGAGGGCTGGGTCTAGGAAGGTAGCGGACATGGCCTTCATTAAGGCGCATCTCCAGCTCTTGCCTGGTATGGAGATAGGCTGCCGACCATGGAGGTCGAACGCACCATCTTCCGAATGCAAACGTAACAGATGCACGAACACTTTTGCGGAGCCAACACTCTTGGCATTTGTCATTTACCTATCTGTCCACCTTTATTTGGATAGTGTAGTGATTTTCTTTTCCCGAAGAGTGACGGTATCGGGGAGATAGAGCGAAGGGCGTAAACATGAAACAGTCCGTAGTCTTCGTAAACGTAATAGAATGGAGAACAAGAGTTGATCAAGGTGGTCAGATAGGAATGATTAAGGCGAGGGGGCTAGCACAAATATATGGACCAATCTCAATAGCTGCAGTCGCTTAAGTGCGGCCAGTAACCAGTATTCGGGAGAAAGTGGGTTCGAACTTCACTGTCGGCAGCCCTGACGATGATTTTTCGTGGATTCCCATTTAACAACAGGAAATGTTGGGGGGATACTTTAATTAAGGCCACGGCTGCTTCTTTCCCACTCCTAGCCCTTTCTAGTTCCATCGTCACCATAAGACCTATCTGTATCGGTGCGATGTAAAGCAACTTGTAAACATATATACTGTATATAGGGCCTATATATATATATCGTTGACTTTCTAAGATGAACTTATAACTGGCAACGCTCTTCCTAGCCATTATTTCCCTAAAGACTGGTCACGCCTCCTAGCCACATATGGATATGCAGTCCATGCAGTTCATTTTCCTATGGGGACGTATTTGCTCAGTCCTACAGTATAATGTATTTAAGATTCATTTTCCTTTAAGTGTAAGTCCCCAGTTATGGCCCACATTTTATTTATCGCACGTATGCGAAGACCTAACCATGATGAAAGTTTGAAAATTAAAATAGGTTTACATTCAGTCCTGAAATCGCTTTGTCCAAAGCTTGCATTGGTTCCATGTAATAAGTAATTTGGAGTAAATAAAGTGGGTTTTTAAAAAAGAGAGGTTTCAGTGAACATATCGTCGCTCCACCGGTAAAACTTTGTATTCCACAAGCCTCTTCCTATCGATTATTCTCCTTATGGCTGGTCACGCCTCCCAGCCACATATGGATATGCAGTCCATCAGAACAATTTTTGTTGTGTTCATTTTCGTATGCCCATGTGTAAAGGAAAATGAACCTTACTGTACCGTACTGTAGGAATGTATCTTTGCATCACATATTTATGCACTCCTAGTGTATAATGCATGTAAGGTTCATTTTCGTTAACTCGTCGGCACAGGAAAAAGAATACAACGGACAATGCACCGGATCCATTTCTGACACTTGCTGTCTTCTGAGTACAGCTTGTTGCAGACGGGACATTCAGCATCTTCTTCACCGCTATTGTTGTCGTCGGTTGAGGCAAATTCCACTTCATCTTCATCCTCTTCGCCACTGCTAGACGAACTCACCTGACGTTTTAGTTCGGCTTTTCTCTCTTCTTTCCTAGCAGAATCCGCTACTTCCTTCTGCTGTTCCTTTTCAATCGCTGCTTCAACTGCACTTTTATGTGGTGAACAAGCGACCAAAACAGAGGAACCTCCTCGAGTGCATGTTCAGGGTTCGATGTCTGGAACAGATCGAATGTCACCGGGCAGCACGTAATCCTCGTTGCCATAGTTTGACTCTCTATCAGACCTGTCCTGTAAGAAGTCTGCATGAGTAAACATGTCCTGGCCAGAGTGAAGGCGTTTCCTTTTAGTTGGCCCGCCCCTCCCATTCGGGGAGGGGAATGAAAACCTTTCCTCTGTTCTAGGTAAACATGTCCTCATTCAGCGGGTAAATCCCCGTTGCTCGTAATCCATTGGTTGCTGTTGTCATGGTAGCCGCTCTAACGTTTTTGTTCTAATTCAGAAGGCAAAATTATTTTCCGGCCTAATTAGACGTTAACCACTTCCTCGTGTTTCAGGTCATTAGAGTGCTTTATTTTCCTTAAATAGTCCCTCACAGTTGTGCGAGTTACTTTCAAATCCCTTACAACCTGCTTCACTGATATTTTATCTTCCTTGACACGCTTCTGAATTGTTTCTTTATCCCATCATTTTCGTTTCGACATCTAGAAAGATAAGACAACGATATGAATAGCATTTCTTCCGCAGCCTATCTGAGTTCAGTACAGTACCTAAATACCGCCCCGGTGCCATACTTGGGTGCGCCCAGGGGGGAAATATTTAAAGATCACTAACTTTACGATATGGCTGAAAATAGCTCCGACCAAGTCTTGGATATCGACAAGCAAACTAGATCATATGAAAGTACAATACAGAGTGTACTTATATAAAAAACTACATCTTTAATACATAGTAACCAGATACAGAAATATAATTATGAAGATATGTCAGTAAAAAAACTCACCTTTCAAAGAAATATCAGTGTAAAAAAGAAAAGCACTACGCGTAAGATTTAATTTCGAAATGGTTACGACTCACTCATAACAGCATATTGATTTAGCCTAGACGTTTTCGCCAGAGTTCACGACCTAGCAAGCGTGATATGAGAATGGTCCATATTTGCAGGCGGGACCATATATATGGAGGTTACCCTTACACATTCGCATAGGAAAATGAACACAACGAAGATTGTTCTGATGGGCTTCATATTCATATGTGGCTGGGAGGCGTGACCAGTCGTAAGGGAAATAATGGATAGGAAAAGGATTGGGAGTTACAAGTTTTTCTTAGTAAGCCAACGATATGTGGAAACAATGCCGGACTCAGATAAGGCTTCTTCGTTCCAAACCCAGGCTGCTAAGTTGAGCGCATTTGGTGGCTGCGTGGTTCGGGCCGTGTAGACCTACTTGTTATCTTGCATTCGGGAGAGGATGGTTTTGAAGCCCGCTATTGGCTGCCCAGAAGTTGATGTCCCGTGGTTTCCCATTTTCACACCAGGTAAATGCTGGTGCTGTACTTTAATTGGGATCACTTCGACTTCCTTCCCAGTCTTAGCTCTTTCCTCTCCCATCGCCGCCAAAAGATCTGAGTTGGTCCGTCGTTAAACCACTAACATCTTACGACGAACGATCCCGTGGATGTATTCAAGGTCCACTCTCGGAAGGGAGGGTGAATTCTGTGGACAGTTGGTGATTACTAAGAGTCCGACGTTCATAACCAAGAGAATTACAAAATACGCAAGCAAACATACCCTAAAAACTAACTAAATATTACCCAGATAAGTTAAAGTATGACTTGTGCTGTAGGCTATATTTACATTAAACCTGCCAGAAAGTGATTTGCCATCGTACAGCAGGCACATGTAATCATACAAACTGACAGAACTACAGTAGGTACAGAATAGCCCTGAGGCGGATTTCTCACACAGTTTTCCTATACACGAACAAAAAAAGCGAAGTATTAACATGATTTTGGTATCTTTCGGCGTACGTTCGTAGAGCACCTCTTTCTCTTTTCGGAATCATGTCTTCTAAACAAGGCACCTATCTGTTTTGGGAAATGAAAGAAAAATATCTACTACAGTATTTTGAAATCCTGTATTTGAAACTCGACGCAGATAACATGTATCTTGTTAAAAACTATCCTTCAATTTAAACAAAAATTCTCAAAATGTAACGAAATATGATATATCACTAGAATGAGCAAAATATGACCTATAAATGGCCCAAATATGCATTTAGGCTATATGCAACCTAAAACTGCGCTAAACCGCAGGCACCCATCATTCACAGTTATTTTCAGATTTCTTTTAAAATGACATCAGGAAAGAAATATGACTTTTCCTTAACATCCGAATCTTACTGAGTACTGCATATTAGCCTTACTTTTGGCCCATCTGGCCTCTGCCGTTGAGGATTAAAATTTTGGTGTGAGGATTGGCACGGGCTGCAGTCAGCCTTGTACCGGTAGATATACTGGCACTTAGAAGAACCCTTGCGGGGGGAAATGCCGGCACATCGGCGTCTCCAGAAACCGCGGACGTGTTTAGATGGACGTAAATGGTGATTATTATTATTATTATTATTATTATTATTATTATTATTATTATTATTATTATTATTATTATTATTATTATTATTACTATTATTATTATTATTATTATTATTATTATTATTATTATTACTATTATTATTATTATTATTATTATTATTATTATCCTGCTGTGCTATGTAATGTAGGCCTATATGGGCTGCCTAGCCGATGCCATACAGGCGTGGTCTGTTCACCAGGAAGGAAGTGGGTTCAGTTTCTCCTCAGGATGTCGTCAAATTTCAGAAATGAGATTTCCACTTCGGGAACGTTATATGGCCCTGATGTTCAGTCAGCCTACTCCAAAAATGAGTGCACCAGATTACTGGGGGCAAATACAGCTGGGCATAGAGCTAACCACTCTATCCCAAGGAGTAATGGACGTTTGAAGCCTTTACTTTCTACTCCTCCAAGGGCCTTTATTGCCCGTGTGGAGATGACTTTCACTGTGCTTTGTACAGTACACTAGATGTGTTTTCGGGCTGGTCTCAATATTCCAGTCTTACAATACCGGCCGGCTTGCAGTACCGGCCATTGCTGGTTCTCGTTTTAGGTACTATATGCCAGTAGCTTACAGGTGGCATATGAAGGATGCTACATTCCCGCGTGCCATACTTTGGGGGTTTCGTTTAGCGTTAAGTCTTGTTTGAGATGTGAGTGTTGAACGTTGGCCGGCTTATGATCGCGCGCGAAAAGTTATTTTCAAGCCCCATGTACTCCATTTCCATTTAAGCTGTTGATTTTGTTTTTACTTATATATTATATACATAATTTGAGGGTGCTGTAGCTGGTAACAGTTTCACGACATCATTTATTAAACAATATCCAGTTGGGGAAGTTCCTTCACGTGAGTTTCGTACAGTACCGGCCAGCCATATGTCTTGCAGTACCGGCCAATAGGACTTTTAAAGAAATTAAATTATATCCACTTCTTATCACTTCCCAGAGTGAAATGACCGAGAAAAGGGATCAAACAAAATAAAAGTAAAACGAGGACGTGGTGTAGATGGCACTAAACTAAATTATTTCTAAGAAAATGACTGCAAGGCAGGCTGTGGAGGCTTTTTGTGCGCCTAGAAGATTGTCTGAGATCACTTAGAGTTGGTGTGGCTGTGGATCTAACTTCTCAGATGGGAGGAATAAAAAAAGCCTTTGATTACGATATATAAAATCAGTTGGTTACTTATATGAAGGATCTAGATAATCTTCATGTCCCTGAGCAGGAAAAAAAAATTTACAGTTAGCATTCGGTTTTAGCCGAGCATTCAAAAGTACCTCGCCAGTTCAACAAGGAAAACAAAACTGCCGGAAAGCAGTTTTATTATGATTATATTATGTAAATACTAAGTAAATGAGGAAAACACATTATGCATTATTTGTTGTGAGTAATTTAATGAAGAATGGAAGCAGTGTACCAAATGCAAAGACTGGGCGCATGTTGGATGTGTAGACGAAGGGAATATTTTGTATTTTATTTGTAATTATTGGAAAAATTAAACCAAACTTGAAGTTAGTGGATGTCAATTTCAATAATTATGTGTTGTCGAGTTCATTCTGTATTTGTTTTATGTTAGTAATTTATTAGAAAAAAAATATCTTAGAAAATAGTAACTGGCCGGTACTGAAGGAAGCTTTTTGTAGACCTTGGAAATTAAGCTTTGTTGTATTTTTCAATATTATAAACTTTTGTTAAGATTTTATGGAAATCACACCCTGACATTGAAAAAGCATTTAATGAAGTACAAGATTATTGTATTGGAACCTCATACCGTACAGCATTTTGTTTTTTATAAGGGAGAAAGTTAAGGTGGCCGGTACTGTAGGACTCTCCCCTACTCAGACACTGTATGATGTATTGGATAAGAACGGAAGAACGGATGTTGTCTGTACAGACTTCGAAAAAGCATTCGACAAGGTAGACCATAAAATTCTTAACCAGAAAATGCACCAGTTTGGGTTCTCGAAACCACTACTTCGAATGTTATGTACTTACCTTAAAGATCGACGTCAGTTTGTGTCTTTTAAAGGCGAAATCTCGAACAACTTAATTAGTTACTCCGGTGTTCCTCAAGGATCTAATTTGGGTCCCTTTCTATTTTTAATTTTGATTAACGACTTGCCGAATAATCTACGTCATGCCAGTTGTTTGCTGTTTGCTGACGATGTAAAACTATTTAAAGTTATACATAACAGGGAGGATGAGGATGAGCTACAGCAGGACATTGATCGTGTTGTATACGTACAACGTACAAGTAATTTTTACCAGAAAAAAGAACGGTACGATTGCGGCGTACTATATAAAAATACCGAACTAGAAACAGTTTCGGCAAAAGAGACTTAGGAGTAATATTTGATGAAAAATTAGCATTCAACGCCCATATTACAAAAGTAACGAACGATGCCAACCGTCTGCTCGGGTTCATAATAAGGAGTTCTAAATTATTTACTCAATCATCGATTGTTATTCAGTTATTTACTAGCCTTGTTAGGAGTAAATTAGAATATGCATCTGTAATTTGGGACCCGTGTTCTAATGAACAAATACATACTCTTGAAGTTGTTCAAAACAAGTTTTTGCGGTACCTGTATTATAAAACAAATAAGACATTTTGCCCTTTTGATACATCAACACGGTATTTAAGAAGTAACTTTAACATCACGTCGTTGCGCAACAGAAGAATCATTATTTCTCTAAAAACGTTAAATAAAATCGTAAGAAATAAATTTAATTCCATAGAACTGCTCAATTTTAGCTCCTTTCATGTTCCACGAGCTGGAGCTTGCATGAACACAGAATTTCAAGTTCCAAGATCTAGAACATCTCATCACTTGAACTCGCCATTTATTAAATTGCTACGATTTTACAACACATTTGCTGCAGGAATAGATTTATTTTCAGAATCACACACTGTCATTAATACACATTTAAAGGCCTGTGTTTCTAATTTCTAATTTATTAATTCAGACTCATTTTTCTATATAATAGGTGCTCTTTAACGTATTTATTATTATAGTCACTTACTACTCTAGTTATATCCTTGTTTCAATTCTACTATGTTTCATAGTGTAGAAATAATCATTGATGTACTCTGGGTTGTCATTTTCTCTGTATATGAGTTTTCCATTCATTCTTCTTCCTTATCTTTGTTATCTTCAGCATTGTTTTTTTTTTTTTTTGCTAGGGGCTTTACGTCGCACCGACACAGATAGGTCTTATGGCGACGATGGGATAGGAAAGGCCTAGGAGTTGGAAGGAAACGGCCGTGGCCTTAATTAAGGTTCAGCCCCAGCATTTGCCTGGTGTGAAAATGGGAAACCACGGAAAACCATTTTCAGGGCTGCCGATAGTGGGATTCGAACCTACTATCTCCCGGATGCAAGCTCACAGCCGCGCGCCTCTACACGCACGGCCAACTCGCCCGGTTTCAGCATTGTTATTATGTATTATCTTTACTTACATATATGCATTATACGTACTGTTGTGTTAAGAAGGTACTGTATTGGGCCTACTGCCTGTGTACTTTCAAAAAGACAAATAAATAGATAAATAAATAAATTAACTTAAAAAGCCTAACCTAAACTGAGTCAGCAAAATTTAACTTGTATTTTACCGTCGCCGAAGTTTTATAATTGCACTCGCCTATTAAGTGTACGCACATCAACGACAAACGAGGGAAAATATCCGTCACGACGTATAACAAGCTTTATATTAATGAAGTATGCCACAGAACTCGAGAAACCTTCACCTAAAATCCAAGAGGAACACTACAAAAATTCACTATATACCACCATCTCAGACAACCAAATCCATAATTATTTTACTTCGCGCTTAACTCTGTGTTCATATTTGGCAACCTAAACATTTTTCTGTGGCTATCGGAAAACAGATTCTACACGTGCCTTCAATGAATTGCTAAAAAATCTATACATTCCGAAATCCAAAATAAAATATATTCTTCTGTATTACGATTGATGCCGCCTCTGTGGTGTAGTGGTTAGCGTGATTAGCTGCCACCCCCGGAGGTCCGGGTTCGATTCCCGGCTCTGCCACGAAATTTGAAAAGTGGTACGAGGGCTGGAACGGGGTCCACTCAGCCTCGGGAGGTCAACTGAGTAGAGGTGGGTTCGATTCCCACCTCAGCCATCCTCGAAGTGGTTTTCCGTGGTTTCCCACTTCACCTCCAGGCGAATGCCGGGATGGTACCTAACTTAAGGCCACGGCCGCTTCCTTCCCTCATCCTTGCCTATCCCTTCCAATCTTCCCATCCCCCTACAAGGCCCCTGTTCACCATAGCAGGTGAGGCCGCCTGGGCGAAGTACTGGTCATACTCCCCAGTTGTATCCCCCGACCAAGAGTCTGAAGCTCCAGGACACTGCCCTTGAGGCGGTAGAGGTGGGATCCCTCGCTGAGTCCGAGGGAAAAGCCGAACCTGGAGGGTAAACAGATGATGATGATGATGATTACGATTGATTTCATAAACTGGTTCTATTTTTATTAGTAAGACGATGTGCAAGTGGCAATACTGTTAACATGTTGATATTTTTCTTGTAGCCTCTAGCATGTGGCGCTGAACACTTCGAGTGTCAAGTATTGAAACTAATATGCCTTACCTAAGCTAGCTGGCCTGTCGCCGTAAATTCCTGTCGGGGTGGGCCCACAGTCCCGCCCCGCTCCCAGGATAAGGAAGCTTCAAGTGCGTGCGTCATCCAAACGACTTAAATTTCGCTGGGGTAGCTCTCTTTCGCGCCGGCAAGGAAACCCAGCTCGTCGGAGAAACTGAACTGCGGTAGTGTGAGCGAATTGTCGAGACAGCTGTACTTGGCTTGGCTTAGATTTTCGCAGTTTTTTAAATATTATAAAAGCGTTCTAAGAAATAATAAGAAAATGTTAATACAAAGTTACTTGAAGTAGATGGGGCTCAGTGCAAGCCACTGTCAGTAGGTAAGAAACTTAAGGAAATTGAATGTCAGGTTGTGATTACATAGCTGGAACAGGTAGATAATTTCAAGCATTTAACATGTACTGTATATTATCCCGGGATGGTAAAATAGTAAGTGAGATTGAATTAAGGTGTAGTAAAGATAATGCAGTGAGCTCGCAGTTGCGATCAACAGTATTCTGTAAGAAAGAAGTCGGTTCCCGGACGAAGCTATCATTACACTGGCCTGTTTTTAGACCAATTTTGGTTCATGGAAGTGAAAGCTGGGTGGACTCTGGATATCTTATTCATAAGTTAGAAGTTACAGACGTGAAAATAGCGAGAATTATCGCTGGTACAAACAGTTGAGAACGATGGCAGGAGGGTACTCAGAATGAGAAGATAAACGTCTACGGTAAGTTAGCAATGAACTCGATGGATGAAGCTGTTTGCATAACCCGCTTTGGTGGTGGGGTCATATGAGTCGAATGGAGGAGATTAGGTTATCTAGCAAAATAATGAACTCAGCCGTGGAGGGTAAAAGAAGCAGAGGATGACGACGATGGTTAGACTCAATTTCCAGTGATTTAAATGTAAGTATAGAACTAAACGAGGCCACATAACTAGTTGCAAATAGAGGATTGTAGCGGAGTTCAGCAAATTCACAGAGGCTTGCAGACTGAATGCTGAAAGGCATAACATTCTATGATGAATATGCATGTATGTAAACATGTTGGATGTTAATTAGAATACCACTAACATGATATGATATGACGAGCCAAGAATTTTTGCTTGCATGTTCATTACTTCTTGGACAGTGTGATAATACCTTAAAACTCTTCTGTTGAAAAAATCGCTTTACATTTATATTCTTATTATATTAATAACTACTGTGAACCAGACATTCTTTACGTAGTTCAACGAGAAGTTCGATGTTAACGTAATTTGGCTATTACGACGCTAGGCGTCCGACTTATCTTCGCTCGTGTTGTGATATTTCCTCTATTGTTTAGAGGACCAGTGACGTTGATTGAGTCGTGTAGGTCTACGCTTATATTCGGGTGTTGGTAGGTTCGAACCTTATCACCGCCATTTCTCCGTGGTCTCCCATTTTAAACCAGTTAAATACTGGGCCTGTACCTTACTGACGGCCTAGTGTCGTGGAAAATCGTACCTGGGATAGCTTGACGTTAAAAGCACCAATGACCTACGGTTTACTTCTGTAGTTCCTTACAGAGGAGAAGACTTTAAGGAACTACTTTATAAAACCTAAATTTGGATTTCATGGCCATATACTCTCGTAAAAAGGCTTTGCATTGTAGGTCTTCTTTTAGGCAATGTCAGGTTACTTATGTTTCGTTTTTCTCATTTCCTGTTAGAATTTCGACAGCTATTTTGTTGTTCATTTCTGTAGCATGTATCTTCATCACCTTTCTGGATATTAATTGTGTATTCTTTCCCTTTCTTCAGGAATGTTGGCAAGCTTTTCAGTATGTCCAAAGTTATTGCTTCTTAATGTTTAAACTTGAAAGGGTGCTTGATAAGTCGGCAGCCCAGACTAATAAATGGTTCATCCAAAGGTGGCAGCAGTCTTTCAGAGGTTACGAGCGTAACAGTCTTTATTATTATTATTATTATTATTATTATTATTATTATTATTATTATTTTATCTCAGAGCATTGTTGTCTTTCTTTTTTCTTTTTTCTTTCTATTTTTTACGATTTGATTTACGTCATACCAGCACAGATAGGTCTTATGACAACCTGATAGCTTCGTTACCCAAACTATGCAGTCACTTGCTCGGTAGGTGTCTTTCATAAGTTCATAACACAGTTAATGTTCACATGGTGTCCGCCCGGGAACCAGCAACAGCAGTTCTCAGGGCGTGAGTGAGGTCTCGGTGTGTGCTCTTGGCAGGGTAGAGCCGACACCTTTACATGTGTGTAATAGTTTGTAGCTCTCCGCAGTCGCAGAGTTCGAACTTTACTCCCATATAGGCCTACCTATTACTTGAGATTGTCGCTGATCTTCCAATGCCACTCCTCCAGTGTTTCAGCGATCTCAATGTTCAGAAGGTATCACCAGTCGGAGAATTACTGTGTTCTTGCTCGCCACAGGCAGTCTGGGTATTAATTGAAATGGCCTTGTAATATTACCCAACGTGACTTCGCGATACAGGATGTATCCGTGATAATGTAAAAAACTTTCAGGAATGATGGAGGACGTTAAATGGATTAATTTGTGAACCGTAGTCCGGAAAAGTTCCGAGTAAAAAGTTATGAATAACTTAATTAAAGTTTTTTTAACGTCCGTCCCTTCTTAACAGACGCCGGGGTATCGGAATTTCCTTTATCTGATCTCACCCCACTTGATGTCTTCTTGTGGGGCCATGTGAAAAGCGTTGTGTGTGAGACACCTGTCGAGACTGAAGTGGATCTCTTTGCAAGAATCCTCGCTGCCTGCGACGCTGTTCAGACGACACCGGGGATATTCGAACGGGTACGACAGAACTTTGTGCGACGATGTCATGCCTGCATTGACGGAGGAGGACGCCATTTCGAAGATTTCTTGTAAATGGAGCAGGTTGTGAAACTTGTGCAGGTAAATGGGCTTACATGAGTAGAATATTACTTACATTTTGACTCGATCGTTTCCGAAATATGGTTCTTATCTGAAATTGATATATTTGCCGTCCTTCTTTATCCCTGAAAGTTTGTAACATCATCACGGATACACTCTGTAGATCCTGCCGCACGGCTGTAATCAACGGGAAACTAAAGCCGTAATTCTCAAGTACATGCAACTCTCTCTGTACAAGACAGAATAACGTGGAGAATTGCTTCAAATCTGTCAATGGACTATGACTTAAAACATCACTATCTACGGATTGTGTGAAGTATGTAGAATACAGTCGAACACATAGGATACTCTACCCATGCAGAATTACTAAATAAAGTATTATGGGAAATATCAAGTTCTAAGAAGTGATATTCAGCCGTTTATTTCATCGCTGCGAACGAAGTAAAGGAAACTGAATCGCCGTAAATATTCTTCACTAGAAATATTTTCTTGTAGTTGGAATGCACATACATGGCAATTCATGAGTAGTTACCACCACTGACTGACCTGATTTCTGAAGACATTTTGATCAAAAATTATCATAAGAACCTGTGTGTTATTCTCAATACTTACAGAGTTACAATAATTTGAAAGTTTCTTGTAAAAAAAAGTCTATAGTTCCTGTCGCGCGCGGATGTGAGCTTGCATCCGGGAGATCGTGGGTTCGAATCCCACTGTCGGCAGCCCTGAAGATGGTTTTCCGTGTTTTCCCATTTTCACACCAGGCAAATGCTGGGGCTGTACCTTAATTAAGGCCACGGCCGCTTCCTTCCCATTCCTAGGCCTTTCATATCCCATCGTAGCCTTAAGACATATCTGAGTCGGTGCGACGTAAAGCCCGTAGCAAAAAAAAAAAAATAGTTCGGTCGTTTGAAGCTTAAATTAAAATTAAGTGACCTCTTAACAAATAATCCCTTATATAATTGACTCGTATTCTGTAGAAAATAGCTTTCAACAAAAGATTATTTTGTAGGCCTACTGCAATTTTAAGCTTGTAAGACGTGCACGTACAGAGTGTTAAGGTATCAATCACTGCAATCAAATTGATGCAAAGAACTGGGAACACAAAAAGAGATTAAAATGCTTGGCGATAAGTAATTACAATGAGCATTGAAGCAAGTTTTACGACATTTGCTTATTGCTAATGTTATTCGTTTTGCGCTATTTTTGTCACTCAAATAGCAAGATAAGAAACTGACAGCAGGAGACACTATAAGACTGGAGACTTCACATCAATTTCGATGATAACAAGCAGTGAGTGAGCATCACGTGGCTTCCTCTCTTGTCTTGTTATCTGAACAACACCACATACAGTTATAGAAATAATATTCACAATTCTGCCATTACATTATCTTGACGTTATATGCTTATCTGCGTTATTTTACTAGCACTTTAATACCTTTCTCTACAAAAACTAAGCCCTAGCAACTAATTTAATTGCAGTAGCATTCTACAAACGATGGACAAAGTCTGTAATTACAAGGCGTGCGTAATTTATATCGCGGTCATTCTTTCGCAGGTAGAGGTGATTTTGCAAGCATGCTCAGATTCCGGTCGGTGAAACGCGAATCATAAATGTAACTTTAACTTCCTGTGTTATTGCTCTTTTCATTTTGCTCTTGCTTCTTCTCCGTGCAGGAGGCTTTCGATATCCTGGAGAATAGTCCAGTGTACTTAGTGTGTGTGTAATTCTAATTAATTGGGGCCACGTTTGGGTTGAAATCGACCGCAGGCTGTATATTTGGACCTCCCTGCCACAGAAAACCCACACGATTCCACTTCTACAATGATCGACAGTGGTATCTCAATCCACTTTACTTCGTAGCTGTATTCACGAAGCTGAATGCGCCCTCTTCAGGGCCCTCACACGCCTTAAATACGTGGCAGACCGCCAATATCTACAATTAGGCTTGCATTCCTTAAATTGCCCCATGTAATAACATGATGTTGTTTTCCTTTTAGCTTTCGTTTACCTATCAGATGGCTTCTACAATTACATAAGTACATGGAGCAGATGACCAAGGATGTTCCAGTGCACTAATACGATTACATGAGGAAGTTATCAGTGGCCCGTATTGTCTACGTTAGCAGGGATTTTTTTCGTTTAACAGTACTAATGCTTTCTGATTAAATGTCCCTTCTCCGCTTATTCTTATTCTTCTACCGCTTTACCCACACTTTATCGCACATGTAGGCCTACTCTTGAGCCTGTTTTACGGCCGGATGCCTTTCCCACCAACCCTATGTGAAGGACTAAATTTTTACCTGTTTCTTTGGCGATTTGCACTGTGATGTGTTAAGCGTAATTGAAGTGCGTATTTTGAGACGAACACAAGCACCCTGTCTCTGCGCCAGAAGAATTAACCAGACGTGACTAAAATCTTCAATCCCCCGGGAATCGAGCCCGGCACCCTCGGAACCAAAGGGCTCAACGTTGATCATTCAGCCTAGGAAACGGACATTCTGATAAAGGCTTTACAAACAGCTAAAGTAACATTATATAGAGGTCCATCGAGCGAGTTGGATGCACGGTTCCGGGCGTGTAGCTTGCATTCATGTTCGGCTTTTTTGTGCTTTCTCGTTCGGTAGATGGTGTGTTGGAATATCACTGTCGGCAGGTCTGAAGATAATTTCCATGGGTTTTCCATTATCTAACCGGGCAATTGCTGAGATTGTAGGCTACTTTAATTAAGGTCATGGTCGCTTCCCTTTCAGTCCAAGACGAATCTTGTAGTTGCCATAAGACCAGTCTTAGTCGGTGCAAACCCAAAACCAATATGATTTCCCGTGTTCACACCAGGCAAACTATGTGGCTGTACTTTAATTAAGACCACGTCACTTCTTTCCCAGTCCTAGCCCTGTCCTATTCCATCGTCGCCATAAGACCTGCCTGAGATGTGAACCCAAAGCAAAAGTACAAAAGAGGACCGTTATAGTGGGCCTAGACACGGGCAGTTAATGAAGTATTGGCGACGTCTGCTTGCTATGTTGTCGCATCGAGGAATCAGATTAGGCGCCATCCACTTCGTTGGATAATGATGGCTTCAATTGCTATAGAGTTTCAGACACGCCGGGATATCGAAGTTATGTCCTACTGGAATTCTTAAAGAGCTGGGAACCAAAGACATGCAGTTGTCTCATTCAGTTTCAAATGTTAACGACCTCAGCAGGGCCGAACCCGCTATCGCCTAACCGACTGCATCGCTTGAGGTCGACGATGAACATTGACCCACTGAAGATGTATTATATTGTATGAAGTTGTGATTCATGTTGGGGGCTACGCCTGTTACTTCCTTCACCGCACCACTCATCCAGTGCCTGAGGAGTGCAGTGAGTAGGCCTAGGGACGTTCGGATATATACTAAACCATCAATATTTCATTCTATATAGATAGGCCCTGCGTAATAAAAGTTTACAAGCTGCTTTACGTCGCACCGACACAGATAGGTCTTATGGCGACGATGGTATAGGAAAGGGCCAAGAGTGGGAAGGAAGTGACCGTGGCTTTGTGATTCTACCTGAACACTTCCCTGACCATGTAAGAACACCATACGATTTCTCTCCTTACTTCCCATTCACGTAGGGGAGACTTGGCTAAATACGCATTATTTAGACAAATTGGAAAAATGACGCATTTCGAGAATAACATACATATTGGAACAGCTATTAGACTGCTTTATGTTATCTTTATTTATCACATAAAACAATATTATAATTTACTTTTTCAATTTTTTCACTAAATTGTCATACTTCATTGTCATGATTTTATTGCCAGTTACACTGAAAATTATACTACTTGGAGGTAGTAATACAAATTGTAGAAGTACTCACCTTAAATAAGCTCGTCTTGGAAACACAGTAGGGAGGAAAATTGCTGACTTTTTTTCCTGCCACCACACTGCAGAATTTAAAACTTTTACGTTCAGAGTATAAGCTGTTTAGAGAACTTAATAAGCCGACCGGACCTCCTGATGCTGAGGTAAAGCTGCAATAAAGTTATATTTAAGTAAACTGCGTAATTAGCCGTATTGTGGATGTACCCAAGCCTCACCTACCTTTCAGAGTGCCCGTATAGCTGACCCTTATCAGTGGAAATCCGTCAATCCTGTTTGTTATACGTTTCCTAAGACAGTAGTGTTTCTGTTGTCGTCGTATTCGATATGGTAGGCATTAGTTTCATTCAGGACAGAGTAAAGTCTGAATTAGGCATTGGAGTACTACTATCAGTGTCTATATGTGAAAGAAAAGAAGATAGAATGAGTTTTTATGCAAGAAAAAATCATGTAATACAATGTTTTCTTACCACTTACAGTTCTACGTGGCTATTAATATCATGGTCATAGCGCCAAAAGCTCTAATTTCACGTGGCATACAAACCTCAGGGACCGCATACGTTGGTCATTATTCGGTTTGGTGCATGTTTACTCTTCAGTCCTATTACGCTGTTATAACACTATCCTGGCGACGTTTACCTTTCCCTGTTACTCAGGTAGTACACAATATTTAAGCAAAGTTTGGGCAATTAATTCTGCTGTACAGTATATATTTTTTTCTAAAATTAATAATTTCTACTTCTGTAGAATTGGTATAGATCGTCACAACACTCGTTGTGCTTCCTGCACAAAACATAAACAAATCACAGCGACACGCACAAGACCGCCCGCTACATCACTTCCTAGTCTTAACATAAACAAGTCACTAGAACACGCACTGTGCTTTCCAAGAGACATTTCACGATTAAGGAGTTCTGCGTGCAGCACCGATATTCTATCAGCAGGAAAAATCTTTGTTTTGTGTTTTTTCCTTCTTAGCCTTCTGTGGTGTGTACAGTGGCAAATCTTTGTGTTAGAGGTACCCATTGTATTTCCTTTAACACTTCAGTAACATTCCACACGAAAGGATGCAAATTGTAAAATTGATTATTGTAATGCCAGTGACGTGCCAAGGGACCGTTTGTGGTGAAGCCAATTATTTTATGTGAAGACTGTGTTCACACGAAAGGAGGAAAGGAGTACTTTGCTATTTGCTATTTGTTTTACATCGCACCGACACAGATAGGTCTTATGGCGACGAAGGGATAAGAAAGGCCTAGGAATGGGGAGGAAGCGGCTGTGGCCTTAATTATGGTGTGAAGATGGGAAAGCACGGAACACCATCTTCAGGGCTGCTGACAGTGGGATTCGAACCCATTATCTAACCGCACGGCCAACTCGCCCTGTGAAAGGAGTACTGTGGTATTCAACATCAATATAGTGTTTTAACACTTACTTGTTAGTCATCCAGGAAACTGTAATACTTCTTCTGAGGGTGCTTCCCTTAGAAGATCAACAAATACTTCGGGAACAGCCGAAATATACGAACACCCAAAGAAAAAAAAAAGATTTTCGGTCAGATCTCACTATGGCATGGCTTCAGTCACTCCTGACATATCGTCGAATAATACTGATAGCTTACCACGACGTGTAATATTGATAGTGAGGTGGCGTGTTGTACCGATGGATTGACGTTTTGAAGGGGAAGAATGGAGCGTGTTGTTGCGATATGCACTGTATAGAATGGGCTGCAGGGCTAAGATACTTTCCGCGTACTTGCGTGTATCATTGTGAGAAAACCTCGCATGCACAGATGGAATAATATGAAATTGGTCCCTTGACATATTCTACCTAAGACAGTCCCATCATTGCTCCTAACATGAATAGTTTACTTATGAAAATCACCAAGGAAATCACTAAAGAAGAACTGCCTCATTGCATGGAGCAGTAATGGTGATTTACTTACCTAAGTGCATTATTCACGAAATTTTCGATGTGATCATGTACCAGCTAGGTTATGAACCCTTAAATTTTCAATGTATTTTTTCCTTCAAGTATCAATATTTAAATTCAAAGTCAAAACAC
This sequence comes from Anabrus simplex, assembly GCF_040414725.1. NCBI lineage: Eukaryota > Metazoa > Arthropoda > Insecta > Orthoptera > Tettigoniidae > Anabrus > Anabrus simplex. The sequence continues at coordinate 147,498,803 of NC_090266.1, forward strand.
AGGCTAATGAGTTTTGAATGACTTGCGTACAGCAACGCTATGCCATTAACTACAGGCTCTACTGCCATACTTCAGTCTTTAAAGAATGGCCATTTTTATGAATGTTCTGAGGTAAACAGCATTTTAGTACTGATTTTACCTTCACTGCTTAAGTACGTAAATAAACGGTTATGCTAATGCAAAATTTATAAACACCGAAAAGAACGATTACCACTTAAAATATACACACATATTTAATAATATAAAATTTTACAACACTCCAGGTACTTTCATGATTGACCAGATTCAACTCTAATATCGCCATGACAACGAAGGTCCAGGGAAACATTATTACTGCTACAACAGTGTCACGTAGCAAGTTCATATGAACGGTGGAAGAAAATGCTTTTTATACCAGAAATAATAAAACTCAAAATGCCTAAAAGAAAGTATAGCGGCCATGCGGATAGGGGCACGCAGCTTTGAGCGTGCATTCGGGAGATCGTGGGTTTGAACCCCACTGTCGGCAGTCCTGAAGATGGTTTTCTGTGGTTTCCCATTTTCACACCCGGCAAATGCTGGGGCTGTACCTTAATCAAGCCCACGGACGCTTCCTGCTCACTCCTAGTCCTTTCCTATCCCATCGTCACCATAAAACCTGTCTGTGTAGGTGCGACGTAAAGCAACTTGTAAAAATAGATAATAAATGAAAACGTAGAATACGGTACTTTACCTTCAAGAATTGGCCATCACGACGCTACCTTCGTTATCTGTACGTCCAGCTCGTTGCATACACATCGGGCGTTACCTTATGTTGATCGCTTTTTGGACATTTCAGATCGATTTCATACCTGACCGGTCTAGAAACCGGGAGCGTTGAAACTTCTAAAAACTGAGTGAACGGCCACTTAACGTACGGACATTAGTATGCGAGCATAGTTCTTCAGCATGCATCATCGTTCGCAAGTGTGGGAATTATTCATGGACCATCGACGGCAAGATAGAAGCCTCATTAAATAGGCTACTCTGAAACCATATATGTAGGCCCTATCATAATGCAGTGGCTTATCATGTACGGGATCACCTTATTAAGCGCAGACTCTATCCAGAATCTGTCAAATGTATGCCTTCGGAAACTCTACAGAGATCAGGAAAAATTTCGAGGATCACTTCTGAAAAAATATAGTGGCTCTTGTAAATCGATGTCTGTTATGCCTGCGACGTCATCTGATGAGCCATCTAGCCTCTCTAAAGCCACATTGTTACTTTCCTGCGATACATCGGGCTCTTCTGTAACAAACATTTCTGATGGAGACGCAGAAGTTGTCCCTTGAATTGTTTAGCTTCTGCCGCTCCTTTGTCAATACTGGAGTCCTAAGAATGGAGGAGAGCTTTTCACTTCACTTGCCCTGGCTACCAACCACCTAACCACCATGCTATGGGTGGAAGGATACTCAACGCTGAATATCGACGTGTGCACGCTGTCGTTACAGATACGTTTAAACGATCAAATGCGCTCACATCAATTTCTGATGGATTGAAAGATGTGTCGGGGCACCAAGGAATACATTGTATTGTCACGACATCCGAACCTTCTTAGAGTACTCGGCCTGGCGAATGCGGATAACAAGCCTACTAGATTTGTTCAAGGGATAGGTGACGAAAAATTCGTGGCGTTAATCATGGGCAATGCAAAATACATGCAGGTTGCCTGGAGAATAGTGGGAAAAAAGTACAAGCATATAACGTGCGCAGGATGTGCTTTGCATCCAACATTTTCTAGTGAAGTCGGAGCTCAGTGCCTGTGGTGAAATTATTATAACTCGGAACAGTGATGAGATAGGACGTAGTGCGGGGTGTCGTTGGTTTCGTCTACGCTAGGCCTATAGAAAACTAATAATATTTCAATGAAAACTTGTCTACTTGTATGAAAAATCATGAAGTAGTTGGAAAATGTTATGAAATGTTATGAAATGTATCAATATTTTTTAATATAACGACTACAACAAATGGAAACAGGTAGGGCGAACAAGCCCAAGATGTCCGAGGCTGGACGTAAGAGAACCTACAGTAAGCACACTACAGCGTTAGATCGAGGCGGTACACAGGATGTAATCGATCCGCTTGGGTTTTGAAACAGTTACTTCCACACAGCCCCGACTTTTTTGTTTTTTGTTTGTTTTGAAATATACTCGAGACATCGGATGCTGACAATTCGTAATATTAACCCCGAGGGGTGGAGTAACACATACTCCACCTTCGGTACGTAGTTTTACAGTGTTTATAACAAAATAGCCCGTAGCATTAGTGTGGATTTAACCCGCGAACTTCTACGTGACGACCATGAAACCTCGCGTAACATGCGCTAAGCCTATTGGATTTTAACTTTTGCAACCATTCGATGGCCTAATTAGAAAACCTCGTATCTCCCAATGCTCTTCCTATCCATGTTCGTTGTGTTCATTTTCCTATAACTAACTAACTAACTAACCCCATGGCACTACAGGCCTGAACGGCCTTGGTCGACTAAGCCCGAAGGCCTGCAGATTGCGAGGTGTCGTGTGGTCAGTACGACGAATCCTTTCGGTAAAAATTCCTGACCTAGCCGGAAATCGAACCCGGGACCTCCGAGTAAGAGGCAGGCACGCTACTCTTACACCACGGGGCCGGCTTTCATTTTCCTATGCGAATGTGTAAAGGAAAATGAACCTTAAATACATTATACTGCAGGAGTGCGTAAATTCACCATGCAAACAACATCCCTACAATACGGTATGGGAAGGACAATTTTCCTTTACATTTGAGCATTGGAAAATGTACACAATGAAAATTATTCTGATGGACTGCATATCAGTATGTGGCTGGGAGGCGTGACCAATGTTAAGGAATATAATAGGTAGGAAGAGCATTGTGACATACGAGGTTTTAAAAGAAAGCCGTCGATATGTGGCTAGGAGGCGTGATTGTTCTTAAGGCAGATAATGGATAGGAAGAGCATTGGGAGATACGGGGTTTTCTAATAAGGCCATCGCATTACTTACTTCTATTACCATAGGCCTACATAGAACAGCGCGAACCAACCCTCCCCGACTAAGGTGTGGAAATATCAGTGTGTGTGTGTGTGTGTGTGTGTGTGTGTGTGTGTGTGTGTGTGAGAGAGAGATAGGGAATAAATGGAATAAAGGCCAGCCCCGTGGTGCAGGGATAGTGCGTCTGCTCTTATCCAGAAGCCCCGCGTTCGATTCCAGCACAGTCCAAGGACTGTAATTCGGGACTGAGTGCTGGAACGGGGTTCAATCTGTTTCGTGGGATCAACTGAGGAGTTGCATGGTATGATAGGCGGCGGACCTGCTCATAAAAGCCAGGCAATAGTGCTGAGGATATCGTCACACGAACCACGTGACACGTCAATATCTTTAGACAATCCGGCTGGGCGAAGGCCTTTAATTTACCATGGGTTTTGTTGTGAATAATGTACACTGTAGGTGATTGCTGTCGAACAATGCAGCCTCTCGTGTTGTCTGAGCTAAGTAGTGGATTGTTAGCAGGTTTGGAGCAGTTGTATCCTAATTCGCTTTGTATTTTAATTTGGGACTGCGAGAAGGCAGTTGGACGGGAAGGGGAGAGAGAAGGCGTGTATTGAATGAATGGGAGGGTGCACTGGCCCCGCTGTGTCATGTCGTGGGGAAGGAACACGCAACGTTTCCCGGCTGGCTCAATTTGCTTCGCTTAAGGCAGTGGACACTCTTCATCAGGCAGAGCAAGACAATCGAAGACACTGATTTATAGATGATATTAATTGAAAGTGGTCGCTATAAACTACTGTAGAGTACATTGAATAACGTGTTATTGTAAAATTGCGGTAATGATGCAAAGTCAATCCAGATTACCTCGATTTCTTTATTCAGTAACTCCCTGTAGTTGTGTATATTGTATTTATTTGAGTTTAAGATTGTCTTGATTTTGAAAGCTAAATTCAAGTTACCTTTATTCTTACGGCTCCAAACATGCCTCACTTTCCCCTTCTCTGTCTTTAATTGCTACAGCCGACGGCAGGGAGTCCTTGCGTGGCGTGCTTGGAGATGAACTTCAATAAATTTAGAGAGGATTTTAAAAGGCAAACTAGTTTAAACGTAAGCACATGCCGGACTGAGTGACTCAGATTTCATGATATCGTGCCGGTCTCGCCCCATTGGTAGGCCTTTTGCAGAATGATATATTCTTATGGTGATTAGATAATCTATTAGGTAAGGCGGCAGATGTTATGGACTGAAAGCTACAGATTCAGCCATAGTAACGTGGTTTCGATTCCCTATCAGGAAGTTGAAACATTTTCTAACGAGATTTCATTCCATGATGTTTGAGATGACGATGATCATCATCATCATCATAATCATTATTGTTGTTTTAAGGGACTTTACATCTTGGTCATTGGCACTTCGTGAGAACCTGCACCAAAATGAGTAGGTATTAGGTTAATTCCTTCGGGACAAACATGGCTGGCCTGCCACTGAATTAGGAAATTGAAATGGCTTATGGCTGTTAGCGCCGGGAGTGTCCGAGAACATGTTCGGCTCGCCAGGTGCAGGTCTTTTGATTTGACTCCCGTAATTTATTAAAATTCGTATCCACCTTATTCAATACCAAAAATGTTGTTAAGATGAAATTACAACATGTATATTTATTTTATCAGGACTAGTTTCGACGCTTTATATTGCGTCATCATCAGCTGATATACAGTGGAAACATTAGCAAACATATATAAGTTTATCTACGTCACACACATTATAAAAACTATGATAAAGATTTAAAAACCATTTTATAATTATACTATTTCCGAGTCCATATTGTCCAAGACTTGCAATTATTAAACTTTGGATTGCTAAAATCTGATGCAATTTGGTTTAAATAGTCATTAAAATTAAACAAAACTAATAATTAAATCACGATCATCTTAAAAACATTCACTTTGTTTGACGTTTTCTAAAAAATGTTTTTGTAGAAACATATTAAAACCATTCAGTAAAGTCCTCAGGCTATTGCCATGTAGTGAACATAATGTCGCAGAATAAGGTTAAACAATCTTCTTAAATGACATTGACACTGTTTGACACTTCACGAGGTCCGCATTGAACTGAGAATGAAATAATTGGTAACTTCATAAAGCACCGGCTTCTGAGTCCGCCTCTTTTCACGATCGCCACATTTCAACATTTTGAAGATTTCACAGAATAATTTTAATATGGTTTTAAAAGATTTTGAAGTGTCAAACAGAGTCAATGTCATTTAAGAAGATTGTTTAACCTTATTCTGCGACATTATGTTCACTACATGGCAGTAGCCTGAGGACTTTATTGAATGGTTTTAATATGTTTCTACAAAAACATTTTTTAGAAAACGTCGAACAAAGTGAATGTTTTTAAGAAGATCGTGATTTTATTATTAGTTTTGTTTAATTTTAATGATTATTTAAACCAAATTGCATCAGATTTTAGCAATCCAAAGTTTAATAATTGCAAGTCTTGGACAATATGGACTCGGAAATAGTATAATTATAAAATGGTTTTTAAATATTTATCATAGTTTTTATAATGTGTGTGACGTAGATAAACTTATATATGTTTGCCCATGTTTCCAGTGTATATCAGCTGATGATGACGCAATATAAAGCGTCGAAACTAGTCCTGATAAAATAAATATACATGTTGTAATTTCATCTTAACAACATTTTTGGTATTGAATAAGGTGGATACGAATTTTAATAAATTGTAATCTTGGTTCAATACGGACGAATAATGAAATTTATATACTTAATTGACTCCCGTAGGCGACCTGCGTGTCATGATGACGATGAAATGATTATGAAGACGTCACAAACACCCAGCCCCCGTTCTGGCGAAATTAACCAATGATCGTCAAAAGTTCCCGACCCTGCCGGAAATCGAATCCGGAACCACCGTGACCAGAGGCCAGCACGCTAACCATTTAACCAAGGCGCCGGACGCTGCGTTAGGAATATTTGCGGTTTTCTTAATTTGTCACCACATTTTTTCTTGCTAAGATATTTTAAAGAGCTAGATTATCAAAATAAGAACGTATAATGCTGTCTAGAGACTTGTGCGACCACAACTTGATTGTTAAATCTTTCAAACATGCATTTTAGAATTGTTTGTTAAAAAGGAAGCCATACTTTCCGGTGTCGACTCAGTTAAATGTAACTTAAAACCTACCCAGTCTGTAGCATACACACTAAATACAGATATTACACTACAATACACCTACCTGTAAACAACACATTATTAAACGAGGAATAAAATTATACCCCCCCCCCCCAATGGTGCAAGAGCCCCGAAGGGCCATGGCCTATCAAGCGACCGCTGCTGAATCCGAAGGTCTGCAGATAACGAGGTGTCATGTGGTCAGCACGACGAATCCTCTCGGCCGTTATTCTTGGCTTTCTAGATCGGGACCGCAATCTCACCATCAGATAGCTCCTCAATTGTAATCACGTAGGCTAAGTGGACCTCGAACCAGGCTTCAGGTAAGGTAAAAATCCCTGACCTGGCCGGGAATCGAACCCGGGGCAATAAAATTACACACTGTTAACAAACAATGACATGTTTTTTTTTCTAGAAAGAACATCATCAAATTCTATCAAGTTACACTCAAATATTTAGAATCTGTTTACTGGAAGTAAATCGTCGCTGCCGGGACAAAACCTCCTATGTGAAATATTTTAGCTTAGAACTTTGGCCCGTAAGGTCCTGTCATCTAAGGTGCAATATTGTGTGAATGTCGTCAAGGCATTCTCGCTCTTCACAATGTATGTGCTGCGGGTCAGTATACCTCCAAAAATATTATCACATAGGAGGTTTTGTCCCGGCAACGACGAAATGCTGCAGAAGAGAAAAAGGAGGACCTCATTACGATAAACTCCAGATTTCAAGTTTCTAAGTATTGAACAGAAATAAGCATAAGTATTCTAAATATTTGAGTGTGACTTGGTAGAATTTGATGTTCTTTCTAGAACGAATCATGTCATTCTTTATTTAATAGCGTGTAATTTTATTCCTTGTTGAAAAATGTATTGTTTACAAGTATGCTGTAGTGCAATATTTATATTTAACTTGTGTGTTCGACAGACTGGAAAGCTTTTAAGTTAGGCTATAGGCCTATTGCATTTTAAATGGCATTTTTTAACATTAATGGCAGTTATTATTACATTTTATAGCCTACTTCATCTAAGAAAGCAACTGTAGGAATTATCAGATAAAGGCTAAGTTAGGAATGATGAAGGTGTACGCCTGAACCAAATTCGGAATTGGATCATGTGAGGCGAATGGTGCAGGATAGTTTACCTGGGAGAATAATGGGCTTGGTCGTGAAGGGTAAGAGAAACAGAGGAAGACTAAGTGTACAATGGTTAGACTCAGTTTACAGTGATTTAGTGATAAGAGGCGTGGAACTAAAGGAATCCACTGATCTAGTTCCAAATAGAGGGTTGTGGAGGAGCTTATTTAATTCACAGAGTGCTGAATGATATAACAGCTATAATGAAGATGTATGTATCGTGTATTTGTAATAGCTGATATTTCTTGTAATGGGTGCGCACTTAGTGTCGATTTAAGTACTTTTATTTAAAGCCACTCGGCGTACTAGAACGACACTTTGAATGTTCACGCTACACTTGGAATTTTTTTTTTTTGCTAAGGGCTTTACGTCGCACCGACACAGATAGGTCTTATGGCGACGATGGGATAGGAAAGGCCTAGGAGTTGGAAGGAAGCGGCCGTGGCCTTAATTAAGGTACAGCCCCAGCATTTGCCTGGTGTGAAAATGGGAAACCACGGAAAACCATCTTCAGGGCTGCCGATAGTGGGATTCGAACCTACTATCTCCCGGATGCAAGCTCACAGCCGCGCGCCTCTACGCGCACAGCCAACTCGCCCGGTCACTTGGAAATTAGGAGGTGAGTAAATGTTTACAGCCCTCGAAGAATTAGGGAGTGGATAAAAATAATTCAAGGTTGTCACTTTCCCCGCTCACCAGGCATGAATAGTCTATGTGTAGTCAATCGGTTTACTTTTACTATGGATACGCCGTGAGGAGACAGATCATCGAGCACTTCCTCTGTGCTTTCCTTTGGCCATTTTAACAGGAAAGGTGTGTCCAGGATGTGCTAGAACCCCCATCTACAAGAGAAAAATAAACAAAGAGAAATTCTGAAAAGAAAAATTTAACTTTCAGTACGGTGCAGAATTGCTTCAGAATGCAGACCCTGTAGACCTGAGGTTCTCAACATCTTTAAGGTTGTGAGCACCACCCACATGTAACACTATGCATACGGACACCATGAAATAGAATATCTTTACTTATTAATAATAATACATTTTTAAAACAATCAACGTTAATGAGATACTTGCTATTTACTTTACGTCGCACCGACACAGATAGGTCTTATGGCGATGATTGGATGGGAAAGGCCTAGGAGTGGGAAGGAAGCGGTCGTGGCCTTAATTAAGGTACAGTCCCAGCATTTGCCTGGTGTGAAAATGGGGAAACCACGGAAAACCATTTTCAGGGCTGCCGACTGTGGGGTTCGAACCCACTATCTCCCGATTACTGGAAATGAGATGCTTGTAGCTACATGTAAATAGTCTCGCAGGTCTGGATGAGTTAATCGTGATCGTGTTTTTTTCTTGAGGTATTCATCATCAGGAGAAATATTTCTCACAAAGGTACAGAGTTCGTCCCGAAGATAGTCAGATATTTGCAGAAAGCATGCCGCAGTATTTGGAACATTGTGGTGTGTTCTGGTGTACAAAATGTTATGTATTTCTCCTTTTCGTACAAATGCCGTATTTCATTGGTAAGGAGGACTGGAGATCTGTCAATTCAAGTTCTGCACGAGCAACCTCATTGTTTAAAGTTTCAAATATTTCAAGTTATAGAGTGACTGGTAAGATAGCAAAGTAGGTAACATTAACAAGTTCGTAGTTGCTAATTGCTAAAATATTATAATGGATGAATAATAGCACTGCTATTCTAACGCAAAATTCGAATTGAGAAAATGGACCTCGGGAGCATTCGTACTCACGAGCGCTTGTGTACTTGCTTTACGAGAGCACCAACTGTCATTTTAAGAGCACCATACTGCTCGCGAGCACATTTTTGCTCGCATGACGAGAGCACCAAATGTAATTTTAAAGACCACCGTAGTGCTGGCGGGCACCAGGTTGAGGAAGCCTGCTCGAGACATAGAGCGATTGGGGTGAAAAAGAACAAGTTTTGACCCTGGGTGGTCGAAGCACATTTTTATTGATTGAATCTGAGGTCCCATGTCGGGATTTCATGTTCCCCATACACGCCTCATCGGAAGTGGGTGCCTGAGAGGACGATGCTACCACGCAAGTCAAGAAGGTAGTCCAAAGATCACTTGGGGGACTAATAAGTTTTGTTGTCGTGTGGTATATGCATGGTACCTGTCAGATAATGTGTAATGAATGTTACTACAACTTTTGAACCTAATGCGGAGTAAGGAGCCTCGAAACTTGAAATAAGGAAAGAGCCCAGCATTTCTCTGAAGTTGCAAATGTAGAAAACAATGAAGGAGACGAAACCTACAAGAGGCAATTAAAGGTATCATTTCAATATATCGAAAATTGCGACTTCGACTGCTCGAGCTGAGTGGCTCAGACGTTAGAGCCCAAGTTGATGGATTCGGTCCCAACTCAGTCGGGTGGTATTTCAAAATGTTCAGATGCGTCAGACTCGTGTCAGCAGATTTAGCAGCACGCAAAAGAACTCCTGTGAGACAATATTCCCAGCATCCCGAAAAGGTAGGTAATGTGGGATCTAAAACCAATATTTTTATCTGTTGACTTCTCAAAGCTTCCATGGGCTGATATCTTAGCGCGCTCGTCTAGGTCCAAGGATGTTTGAACAGGATCAAGTGTGCAATAATGGATTTCATGTCAAAGGCTAAATTGACAGACGAGACCTTGAATTATTGATGTCATAATTCCCAATTGATTGGTCCTCTAAGCTCAAAAACGCAGATTTTCTAGCTTGAGCAAGATTACTTATAGTAGTAGTGGGTAATTTTTCTTGCTTAATACTATGCTCTGTAAAACCTGTCATAATACAGTCTCCCGGAAATGCCAATGAGTAATAAGGTTATTGGCTTAATGTCCCACTAACTACTTTTACGGCTTTGGGAGACGCCGAGGTGCCGGAATTTAGTCCTGCAGGAGTCCTTTTTACGTGCCAGTAAATCTACCGACACGAGGTTGACGTTTTTCAAATAACACCGGCCTGAGCCAGGATCGAACCTGCCAGGTTGGGGTCAGAAGGCCAGCGCATCAAGCGTCTGAGCCACTTAGCCCGGCAAATGCCAGTCAAAAGCAGTGTGCAATTAAATACGAAAAAACCAAACCAAACCACATGGTGTAACAGCCCCGGAGGGTCATGGCCTGTCAAGCGACCGCTGCTCAGACGGAAGGCCTGCAGACTACGAGGTGTCGTGTGGTCAGTACGACAAACACACTCGGCCGGTATTCTTGGCTTTCTAGACCGGGGCTGCTATCTCACCGTCAGATATCTCCTCTGTTGTAATCACGTAGGCTGAGTGGACCTCGTACCAGCTCTCACATTCAGTTAAAAATCCCTGATCTGGCCGGGAATTGAAACCGGATCCTCCGGGTAAGAGGCAGGCACGCTACCCCATGAAATACTACAGTATTTGCCGACATTATTGACGGTATTCCGATCTATGATCAGCTTTTACTTAAGTATGCTCTGTATTATTGCTTCCTTCTTGCTTTATCCTACGTCATATTATTGCAAGATTTTTTTTTACATAGAATGGCCTCGCACGAGGATGTCGTGCCTTATGAATGATCTGATAACGTAATTTAGTAGGGTATTTGAGTATTTCATTGAGACTAGAGTTGGAAAGAATATCTCGAGAAAATATTATCGCAGAATATCATATTAATTGAAACTTGAATTAGGAGAAGGTCCCGATTGAAAGAAGATGGGGTTAGCATAGGGATAACTACCGTGAGGCGGTGCTATAGTAGGCTGGTGCGGGCCGGTACGCCGTGTAGAATAGAATTCACCCTTTTCCTTCGTTGAAAAATTAAGTTATTTGTTATCTGTTTGAAACCTTTATAATTGGGCTACCATTTTGATGTTACAGAGCAAGTGTGCATTCGTACTTCAGCTATCATATAACAATTTTGATATATAATATATAAGCATGTTTTTGTAATGAATCTGTAGGTTTACTTAATTTTAAAACTGCATTTTGTTTCATGTACCAGTGTTTTAGTATAATCTGTGCATCAGGACAGCCTCAGTAGACTAATTGGGGGAGTCCTGTAGATAAATAAATAAATTAATTAATTAATTAATTAATTAATGAATTAATTAAATAAATAAATAAATAAATAGGCCTAAATAAATAAATAAAAATTATTCTCTTTGCTGAAACACTCATCCGTTGTTTGCTTTTCTTGACAACTGTTAACAACCTCCTGGAGAGTTTCTATAATGTGATTAGTTAATTTCGGTTTATGTCACGTGGCTATCAGCTTGAATTCGGGAGATAGTGGGTTCGAACCACACTGTCGGAGCCCCGGAGATAGTTTTACGTGATTTCCCATTTTCACACCAGATGTACCTTAATTAACGCCACGGTCTCTTCCCACTGCTAGCCCTTTCCTGTCAGATCGTCGCCATAGGACGTAGCCTATCTGAGTCGGTGCGACGTAAAGCAAATTTAAAAAAGTTAATTTGAACATTTCGTGGCTTACCCCCGAATTTGTTAGTTCATTCTAGACTTACGGTGTGGCGGCTCAAGAATTCCGCTATAGTGAATCCTGATTTCAAAAGTCGCGAAGACGCCTAGCGATCTTTTGCTAGAGGGGGAGTGAACTTGTCACTGTTGCCACTGCAACCACTTAGGGCTAAATCCTACCCTCTTGGAGAATTATTTAGCCATAGAATGTCTTTAGTTTTGAATTGAAAATACTTTGCTTAGCCACATTCAAAAGTTTATTTAGCCGCTAAAATAAGATATTTCACTATTGTTAATAAAGAAGTTCAGCCATTTTACATTTCGTGGTGGCAATTTTGAGTCTGAAAATGTTTGCTAGTTGACATGAGTGTAATAAGTGTAATAAACGCCACAAATGAACTGCAGTATGAGTCCATATGGAGCCTCCTTTGACATGACGGTAAGTGATTTTAACATTACCTCCTAAAAATATTTCCAGCTAGAGCATTGTCCTGAGGATAATTGTTCCTTGGATTGAACCATTCGATTTTGACACCCTAATCTTATATTCATTCATATCTTCGGCTATGGTAAGTTTTCGGCTTTACGTTGATTTGGAAACGTTCATGGAGTACGAGTCCTTCTACCTGCAACCTGATCATTTATATCTTTCTGAATGCATGTTTATTACGTAATACTTATTAACAGGATTATGCATTCTAGTGTAGCGATTACACTTACTTCCCAAGAACAATGAAGTTGGGTATGCTAAGTGGTGTGGCCTCCACCCTGTATTTGTAACTGCCTAGGAAACTCTGCTGACAAGAAAACGCCGATGAGAATGGATCACCCTGACTTGTCACGAGGCAGGGTACGATATGTTGTTACACTCAGATTTTCGAAACCTTCCATGACTCGTGCATTTTAATTTCATTTAATGCATTACTTTTATATCAGCATTCGTAACTTCTTACATATCTCGTATTATTGTCGTAATACTTGTTATTGTATGATACATATAATCAATCCCTTGCCGGTCGTTGATAATAGCTGAAGCCTATACATCTATTTTTCGTCTACCAATGAATCCTTCACTAGTTTATTTTGTTTATTCGTCCAGTGTTTCGAAAAGTCCAATCATTATCTATAGTCTATATCTATATATATAAAGTAGCTTGTCCTGACTGACTGACTGACTGACTGACTGATTCATCATCGCCGAGCCAAAACTACTGGACATAAAGAAATGAAATTTTGCAGATATATTCATATAAAGTTGTAGGTGCTCGCTAAGAGAGGATTTTTGGATATTCCGTCGCTGAGGGGGTGAAAAGGGGGGTGAAATTTTAAAATGAGTGTGTCTATATCTCAAAAATTTTAAAAGTTAACAGATGTGAAAATTGGTATTTAGAATCTCCTTTAAAAATAAGGAAATACGTATTTTTTTGTTTTCAGAAAATCCCAATAGGAGGGGTGAAAAAGGGTGAAAAAGGGGTTGAATGCCTTTAATCAGGATACCGGTACTTATATCTCAGAAACTGAAGATATTACATACCTCAAAATTGGTACATTTGATCTCTTTCAAAAATAAAGAAATGCATATTTTTTTGTTTTTGTAAAATCCAATTAATGCGAGGGTGAAAAGGGGGGTGAATTTTTAAAATGAGTGCATCTATATCTCAAAAGTTTTAAAGTTTAGAGATGTAAAATTTGGTATTTAGAATCTTCATTAATAATAAAGGAACACGTATTTTTTGTTTTCGGAAAATCCCAATAAGAGGGGAGAAAAGGGGTGAAAAAGGGGTAGAATGCCTTTAAAGAGAATACTTATATCTTAGAAACTGAAGATATTACAGACCTGAAAATTGTTGTTTGGGATCTCCTTTAAAAATACAGAAACGCGTATTTTTTTGTTTTTAGAAAAACCAATTAATGGTGGGGGGTAAAAGGGGGATGATTTTTTAATATGAGTGTATCTATACCTCAAAACTTTTAAAGTTTATAGATGTAAACATTGGTATTTAGAATGTCCTTTAAAAATTAAGAAACAAGTATTTGTGGTTTTTGGAAAATCCAATTAATCGGAGGGTGAAAAGGGGGTGAATTTTTAAAATGAGTGAATCTGTATCTCCAAACTTTTAAAGTTTGCAGATGTAAAAATTGGTATTTAGAATCTTCATTAAAAATAAACACGTATTTTTTTGTTTTCGGAAAATCGCAATAGGAGGAGTGAAAAGGGGTGAAAGAGCGGTTGAATGCCTTTAATGAGGCTACTTATATTTCAGAACCTGAAGATATTACAGACCTGAAAATTTGTATTTGGAATCTACTTTAAAAGTAAAGAAACACGTATTTTTTCGTTCTTGGAAAATCCAAATATTGGGGGGTGAAAATGGGGGTGAATGTTTTAAAAATGAGTGTGTCTACATCTTAAAACTTTAAAATTTACAGATGTAAAATTGGTACTTAGAATCTCCTCTAAAAATAAAGGAACACGTATTTTTTTGTTTCCTTAAATCCCAATAGGAGGGGTGTAAAAGGGTGAAAAATGGGAAAAATGCCTTTAATAAGGATACATATATCTCAGAAACGAAAGATATTACAGAACTGAAAATTTGTTTATGGGATCTCCTTTAAAAATAAAGAAACACGTATTTTATAGTTTTTGGAAAATCCAATTAATGCCGGTTAAACAGGAGTGACAAAATGGGGTGAATTTTTTGAAAGACTATATCTACAGAATATCTTGGAAACGTAAAATGTTACAGACGTAAAATGTGGGTGTTTGGAATCTCCTGTAAATGTAAAGAAACATAGGTGATTTGTTTTGGGAAACTCTACTTAAGGGGAACTCAAAAGGGGTGAAATTTTAAAATGAGAATTTTTACAGTATATCTCAAAAAACTTAACATGTTACAGAAGTGAAAAATGGTATTTTTTACCTCTATTAAACATAAAGAATCATATATTTTTAGTTTTCGGAAATATCACTTGGGGTAAAAGTGACTGAAAATGGTGTTGAATTCTTTTAATTAGGCTACTGATATCTCAAATATGAAGATGTTATTGACGTGAAATTTGATATTTGGAATCTGCTTTAAAAGTAAAGAAACACGTATTGTCGGATAATAGAATGAAGGGGGGGGGGGTGAAAGAATTGAAAAATTAATTGAAGTTCACTTGGGTAGGGGGGGGGGGGAGTAGTGTGAAATGAAGTGCAAAAAGTAAATTATTTTTATGGGGATACTTATATCTCAAAGCTGAAGGTAATAGACGTGAACATTGGTGTTTGGAATCTCCCTTAAACATAAAGAAACAAGCCTTCCTTTAATTTTTCTTGGGGGGGGGGGGGGTGGCGGTACATAAACTTAACGGCGGTGGGGTGTAGAAGGAGGTGAGACCAATTAAGTTTACTGTTATTAATACACTTATAAGGATCCTCCGTTGCTCAGGCGCAAGCGTGCCGGCCTCTCACAGCTGGGTTCCGTGGTTCAAATCCCGTTCACTCCATGTGTCATTCGTGCTGGACAAAACGGAGGCGGGACAGGTTTTTCTCCGGATACTCCGGTTTTCCCTGTCATCAGCCATTCCAGCAACACGTAATAATAATAATAATAATAATAATAATAATAATAATAATAATGTGCGGACCGCGCTGGAAACGGCTCCTGGACGGGTAATGACTAAGAACGCAGCCCGGCCGCGGGTTCAGTGCCGCCAAGGCACCCAATATGACACCACGCCGGATCTCCTGAAGGATTTTATCCCTATTAAAAATGATTATAGGAAAAGATGGCACAGATTTACGGACCCAAGTGACCCGGAGGAATACCTGAGCCTAACCCAGGAAGTACGAAATCGATTGCTGAATAGGAAGATTGAAAAATGGGAGGAAACGTGCCGTAAAATAATAGAAAACGAGTCAGATCGGGAATTTTGGTGGATTCTCGCAGAAAACGAGTCAGATCGCGAATTTCGGAGGATTATATATCTAAAACAATAAGCATTCAATTATAAATTTCAGTACAATACCGTAGCGAAGCACGGGTATCTTGCTAGTCTATATATATAAAATAACTTGTCCTGACTGACTGACTGACTGACTGATTCATCATCGCCGAGCCAAAACTACTGGACATAAAGAAATGAAATTTTGGGGATATATTCACATTATGATGTAGGTGTTCGCTAAGAGAGGATTTTTGGATATTCCTTCGGTAAGGGGGTGAAAAGGGGGGGGTGAAATTTTAAAATGAGTGTATCTATATCTCAAAACTGTAAACGTTTATAGATGTGAAAATTGGTATTTAGAATCGTCTTTAAAATAAGGAAACACGTATTTTTTTGTTTTCAGAAAATCCCAATAGGAGGGGTGAAAAAGGGTGAAAATGGGGGAAAATGGGTTGAATGCCTTTAATCAGGATACCGTTACTTATATATCAGAAACTGAAGATATTACAGACCTCAAAATTGGTACTTTTGATCTGGTTTAAAAATAAAGAAACACGTATTTTTTGTTTTTGGAAAATCCAATAAATGGGAGGGTGAAAAGGGGGTGAATTTTTAAAATGAGTGAATCTATATCTCGAAACTTTTAAAGTTTGCTGATGTAAAAATTGGTATTTAGAATCTTCATTAAAAATAAAGAAACACGTATTTTTTTGTTTTCGGAAAATCGCAATAGGAGGAGTGAAAAGGGGTGAAAATGGGTTGAATGCCTTTAATGAGGCTACTCATATCTCAGAAACTGAAGATATTACAGACCTGAAAATTGGTGTTTGGGATCTCCTTTAAAAATAAAGTAACACGTATTTTTTGTTTGTGGAAAATCCAATTAATGGGGGGGTGAAAAGGGGGTGATTTTTAAAAATGAGTGTATCTATATCTCAAAACTTTTAAAGTTTATACATGTAAAAATTGGTATTTAGAATCTCCTTTAAAAATAATGAAACACGTATTCTTTTGTTTTCGGAAAATCCCAATAGGAAGGGTGTAAAAGGGTGAATAATTGGTTGAATGCCTTTAATGAGGCTACTTATATTTCAGAACCTGAAGATATTACAGACCTGAAAATTGGTATTTTGGATCTACTTTAAAAGTAAAGAAACACGTATTTTTTTCGTTTTTGGAAAATCCAAATATTGGGGGGTGAAAAGGGGGGTGAATTTTTTTAAATGAGTGCGTCTACATCTTAAAACTTTAAAATTTACAGATGTAAAAATTGGTAGTTAGAATCTCCTCTAAAAATAAAGGAACACGTATTTTTTTGTTTCCTGTAAATCCTAATAGGAGGGGTGTAAAAGGGGTGAAAAATGGGTTGAATGCCTTTAATGGGGATACATACATCTAAGAAACGAAAGATATTACAGAACTGAAAATTTGTATATGTGATCTCCTTTAAAAATAAAGAAACACGTAATTCTTAGTTTTTGGGAAATCCAATTAATGGCGGTTAAACAGGAGTGACAAATTGGGATGAATTTTTTGAAAGACTATATCTACAGAATATCTTGGAAACGTAAAATGTTTCAGACGTAAAAAGTGGGTGTTTGGAATCTCCTGTAAATGTAAATAAACATATGTGATTTGTTTTTGGAAACTCCACTTAAGGGGAACTCAAAAGGGGTGAAATTTTAAAATGAGAATTTTTACAGTATATCTAAAAAAAACTTAACATGTTACAGAAGTGAAGGTATTTTTTATCTCTATTAAACATAAAGAAACGTGTGTTTTTAGTTTTCGGAAATACCACTTGGGTGGAGGGGGGTGGTAAAAGTGACTGAAACGGTGTTGAATTCTTTTAATTAGGCTACTGATATCACAAAAATGAAATTTGATATTTGCAATCTGCTTTAAAAGTAAAGAAACACGTATTCTCGGAAAATCCAATGAAGGGGATTGGCTTAATTGTATGAGAATACATACATCTAATAAAAACTAAAGTTGTTACAGACGTGAAAATTCGTATTTGGATCTCCTTTAAAAACAAAGAAAAGCGCGTTTTGGTGGGGAAACCATCTTGGAGGGCGGGAGTGTAAAGGAGTTGAATATTTTTTGCGGGAAAATTCACTTGGGGGGGGGGGGAGTATTGTGATATGAAGTGCAGAAAGTAAATTATTTTTATTGTGATACTTATATCTCAAAACTGAAGGTAATAGACGTGAACATTGGTGTTTGGAATCTCCCTTAAACATAAAGGAACAAGCATTCTTTTAATTTTTTTGGGGGGGGGGGGTGGCGGTAAATAAACTTTACGGCGGTGGGGTGTAGAAGTAGGTGTGACCAATTGATTTTAGCTGTTATTAATGTACTTATAAGGATCCTCCGTTGCTCAGGCGGCAGCGCGCCGGCCTCTCACAGCTGGGTTCCGTGGTTCAAATCCCGGTCACTCCATGTGACATTCGTGCTGGACAAAACGGTGGCGGGACAGGATTTTCTCCGGATACTCCGGTTTTCCCTGTCATCAGCCATTCCAGCAACACATAATAGTAATAATAATAATAATAATAATATTCCGGACCGTCGTCAAATGTGCGGACCGCGCTGGAAACGGCTCCTGGACGGGTAATGACTAAGAATGCAGTCCGGCCGCGGGTTCAGTGCCGCCAAGGCACCCAATATGACACCACGCCGGATCTCCTGAAGGATTTTATCCATATTAAAAATGATTATAGGAAAAGATGGCAAAGATTTACGGACCCATCTGACCGGGAGGAATACCTGAGCCTAGCCCGGGAAGTACGAAATCGATTGCTGGAAAGGAAGATTGAAAAATGGGAGGAAACGTGCCGTAAAATAATAGAAAACCAGTCAGATCGGGAATTTTGGTGGATTCTCGCAGAAAACGAGTCAGATCGCGAATTTCGGAGGATTATATATCTAAAACAATAAGCATTCAATTATAAATTTCAGTATAATACCGTAGCGAAGCACGGGTATCTTGCTAGTATAAAATAGCTTGTCCTGACTGACTGACTGACTGACTGATTCATCATCGCCGAGCCAAAACTACTGGACATAAAGAAATGAAATTTTGGGGATACATTCATATTAAGACGTAGGTGCTCGCTAAGAGAGGATTTTTCGATATTCCGCTGTTAAGGGGGTGAAAGGGGGGTGTGAAATTTTAAAATGATTGTATCTATATCTCAAAACTTTAAAAGTTTACAAATGTAAAAATTGGTATTTAGAATCTTCTACGAAAATAAAGAAACACGTATTTTTTTTGTTTTCAGAAAACCCCAATAGTACGGGTGAAAAAGGGGTTGAATACCATTAATCAGGATACCGGTACTTATATCTCAGAAACTGAAGATATTACAGACCTGAAAATTGGTACTTTTGACCTCTTTTAAAAATTAAGAAACACGTATTTCTTTGTTTTTGGAAAATCCAATTAATAAGAGGGGGAATAGGGGGGTGAATTTTTAAAATGAGCGTATCTATATCTCAAAACTTTGAAAGTTTACAGATGTAAAAATTGGTATTTAGAAACTTCATTAAAAATAAAGAAACACGTATTATTTTGTTTTCGGAAAATCCCAATAGAACGGGTTAAAAGGGTGAAAAAGGGGTTGAATGCCTTTAATGAGGATACTTATATCTCAGAAACTGAAGATATTACAGACCTGAAAATTGGTACTTTTGACCTCTTTTAAAAATTAAGAAACATGTATTTTTTTGTTTTTGGAAAATCCAATTAATGGGAGGGGGAAAAGGGGGGTGAATTTTTAAAATGAGCGTATCTATATCTCAAAACTTTGGAAGTTTACAGATGTAAAAATTGGTATGTAGAAACTTCATTATAAATAAAGACACACGTATTTTTTTGTTTTCGGAAAATCCCAATAGAACGGGTTAAAAAGGGTGAAAAAGGGGTTGAATGCCTTTAATCAGGATACCGGTACTTATATCTCAGAAACTGAAGACATTATAGGGCTGAAAATCGGTGTTTTGGATCTCCTTTAAAAATAAGGAAACACGTATATTTTTGTTTTTGGAAAATCCAATTGATTGGGGGGGGTGAAAAGGGGGGTGAATTTTTAAAATGAGTGTATCTATATCTCAAAACACTAAACGTTTGCACATGTAAAAATTTATATTTAGAATCTCCTTTAAAAATAAAGGAACACGTATTTTTTGTTTTCTGTAAATCCGAAAAGGAGTGTAAAAGGGTGAATAATGTGTTGAATGCCTTTCATGAGGATACATATATCTCAGAAACTGAAGATATTACATAACTGAAAATGTCTATATGGGATCTCCTTTAAAAATAAAGAAACATGCATTTTTCTTTTTTTCTTTTTTTTTGGAAATTCCAATAATATGCGGTTAAACAGGAGTGACATATTGGGGTGAATTTTTTGAAAGACTATATCTGCAGAATATCTGAGAAACGTAGAATGTTACAGACGTAAAAAGTGGTATTTGGAGTCTCCTGTAAATGTAAAGAAACAGAGGTGATTTGTTTTGGAAACCCCTCTTAAGGGGAACTAAAAGATACAGTAAATCTCAAAAAACTGAACACGTTACAGAAGTGAAAAATAGTATTTTTTATGTCTATTAAAAATAAAGGAACGTGTATTTTTAGTTTTCGGAAATACCACTTGGGTAGAGGGGGGTAAAAATGACTGAAAATGGTGTTGAATTATTTTAATTAGGCTACTGTTATCTCAAAAATGAACATGTTACAGACGTAAAATTTGTTATTTGGAATCTGCTTTAAAAGTAAGGAAACACGTATTCTCGGAAAATCCAATGAAGGGGGAGGGGGAGGTGAAAGAATTGAACAATTAATTGACTTAATTGTATGAAAATACTTACATCTTTTAAAAACTAAAGTTGTTTGGGCCTACAGACGTGAAAATTGGTATTTGGATCTCCTTTAGAAACAAAGATAAACGCGTTTTGGGGGGCAAATAATCTTGGGGGCGGGAGTGAAAAGAACTTGAATTCCTTTCATGCTTTCATGAGGACACATGAATAAAAAACTGAAGAAGTTACAGAGTTACAGTCGTGATAATTGGTATTTAGGAGATCCTTCACTATTAAAGAAACAAGTATTTTTTGCCGGAAAATTCACTAGGGAGGGGGGGAGGAGTGTGAAAGTGAAAAAAGTTAATTATTTTAATCTCAAAACTGAAGGTAATAGACGTGAACATTAGTGTTTGGATGCTCCTTTAACATAAAGAAACACGCCTTCTTTTAGTTTGTTTTTTTGAGGGGGGGGGGTAAATAAACTAAATGGTAGTGGGGTGTAAAAGGAGGTGAGACCAATTGATTTTACTGTTCATAATGTATTTATGAGGAGCCTCCGTTGCTCAGGCGGCAGCGCGCCTGCGTCTCACAGCTGGGTTCCGTGGTTCAAATCCCGGTCTCCCCATGTGACATTCGTGCTGGAGAAAACGGAGGCGGGCAGGTTTTTCTCCGGATACTCCGGTTTTCCCTGTCGTCATTCATTCCAGCAACACTGTCCAATATAATTTCATTTCATTTGTCACCAATTAATCATTGCCCCAGGGGAGTGCGACAGGTTTCGGCTGCCGGCACAATTCCTATTGTCGCCGCTCGATGGGGGCTTTATTCATTCCATTCCTGACCCTGTCGAATGACTGGAAACAGGCTGTAGATTTTCGATGCACTTATTCTGATCATAAACCGTTAATTTTTAATCTTTCCTGGGTTCGTTTTCAAGAGCCATCTTTTCCTTCGGAGATCGTTCTTAGACTACAGTAGATTCTCCTCGCATATAAATAAAAATTTAAACACATTCGACATAAACGATAGGAATGAGATTGACCGTCCAATTTTTCACCTCTATAATAAGGTCAATAATGCACGGAAGTATGTTATTCGTATGGCCAGAAATCCCGCACACTTGCCTACGCGCAACAGTGGTGCTGGTCACATTCTCAAGAATGACAATGGCAGCAGATGTAATTTACCGCCAAGTAGCGGTCTTGCATCTTGCTGTGGGTTCCAGAACATCTATAATAATAATAATAATAATAATAATAATAATAATAATAATAATAATAATAATAATAATAATAATAATAATAATGTTCTGGACCGTCGTCAAATGTGCGGACCGCGCTGGAAACGGGTCCTGGACGGGTAATGACTAAGAATGCAGTCCGGCCGCGGGTTCAGTATCGCCAAGGCACCCAGACGAAACCACGCCGGATCTCCTGAAGTATTTGATCCATATTAAAAATGCTTATAGGAAAAGATTGCAAAGATTTAGGGACTCAACTGACCGGGTAGAATACCTGGACTTAGCTCGGGAAGTACGGAATCGATTGCTGGATAGAAAGATTGAAAAATGGGGGGAAACTTGCCATAATATATTAGAAAACGAGTCAGATCACGAATTTTGGCGGATTCTCTCAGAAAACGAGTCAGATCGCGGATTTCGGCGGATTATATTTAAAACAATAAGGATTCAATTCTAAATTTCAGTATAATACCGTAGCGAAGCACGGGTGTCTTGCTAGTCTATTATAAACTTAGAGTGAAATATTGTCACGTGTCCGAATTCTTGGCTGATAGTAAGCGTTCCGGCCTTTAGTTTAGCGGGCTCAGGTTCGATTCCGATCACGCTGAAGATTTTAACCGTTTCTGACTCGGGGACTGGCTGTTTGTGCTTGTCTTAATATACGCCTTTTCATATACATGCAACACTCCACGCTACCAACCACCACTGAAACACGTAATACTGTGAATGAAAGAACATTAGTTGATTGCCGGTTCAGTCAAGAATATTGCTGTTGGGGGAGTATATTATTAAAAAATCGGACCATAGAAATAGGTACTTGAGCGTGTTGTTGCACTGGAAGTAATTAAGAACATTCTCGGCTAAAAGCAAGAAAACCAAACCAAACCAAACCCCATGGCACTACAGCCCTTGAAGGGCCTTGGCCTACCAAGCGACCGCTGCTCAGCCCGAAGGCCTGCAGATTACGAGGTGTCGTGTGGTCAGCACGACGAATCCTCTCGGCCGTTATTCTTGGCTTTCTAGACCGGGGCCGCTATCTCACCGTCAGATAGCTCCTCAATTCTAATCACGTAGGCTGAGTGGACCTCGAACCAGCCGTCAGGTCCAGGTAAAAATCCCTGACCTGGCCTAAAAGCAAGAAAGGCCTGGTAAATAAATCGAAGTCAGCTTTGAGTCCCTAGAATTCTTGAAACTTCTTTGAAAGTGGACCACCTGACAAGCTGGCAAGGCGACTCTGCCGCTGCAGCAACTAACATGTCCCTCCTAATCATGTTCCCCTCGACACAGACATCTACACTGCGCTCGACGCGTAAGGCAGGAGCGTTCCCAGGCCACGCCTGGTGGAGGATGTTATTTTCTAACGGATAGTATCTGATTGAAAATATGTTACAGAATAAATTATGGATCGCTGTTACATCCTCTGTATCACTGTGTGGTTCATTTTTCTAAAATTTTGAAGGTTTGTGGGATATTGGTCCACACACTTCACTGTGTGATAAACCGTAAAATTAGTAACCATAAGCGCTTAATGGGAGCCTCCGTAGCTCAGGCGGCAGCTCGCCGGACTCTCACCGCTGGGTTCCGTGTGTCAAATCCCGGTCACCCCATGTAAGATTTGTGCTGGACAAAGTGGAGACGGGACAGAGTTTTCTTCGGGTACTGCGGTTTTCCCTGTCATCATTCATCCCAGCAACGCTCTCCAGTATCATTCATTTCATGTGTTACTCATTAGGCTAATCATTGCCCCAGAGGAGTGCGACAGTCTTCGGCAGCCGGCATAATTCCTATCCTCGCCGCTACATGGGGGCTTCATTCATTCTATCCCTGACCCGGTCAAATGACTGGAAACAGGCTGTGGAATTTCATTTCAAAATCGCTTAATACTATTATCTGTTGAACACATACACAGGCTATCGCGGAAGTTTTTGTGCTTTTAATTAACAGCTACAAATATTACATAGCACAACGATGGTGCGCGAGCAATACCTCGTATCCCACAATGCTCTTCCGATCTATTATCCTCCTTAAGACTGGTCACGCCTCCCAACCGCATATGGATATGCAGTCCATCAGAACAACGTTCGTTGTGTTCAATTTCCTGTGCGAACGTGTAAACGAAAATTAACCTTAAATGCATTATACTGTAGGTGTGCGTAAATACTTCACGAAATTATACATTCCTACAGTACGGTACAATAAGGTTCACTTTCCCTCATATATAGCCATAGGAAAATGAACGTAAGGAACATTGTTCTGATGGACTGCGTGGCTAGGAGGCGTGACAAGGAAAATACTGGATAGGAAAAGCATTGTGTGATTCGAGGTATTGCTCACGCACCGTCGATAAATTTTTATGTAGCTATAGGGTGTAACTTATCAAAACTATACCGACGAAAAATTCAGGGATGATCTGCGTGTTATCTTAAGAGCGATGGTGCGATCGGGTTGGCGGAAAAACATATTTTCGGGAAAATTAGGTTAGTTTTTTACTTCCGTGAGCGCGATTGAAATTTACGAACTTGCCGTATTTGCTATACTAGAGAGCCAGCCACTGCCTATTGTTGTGAGTTACAGGTGGGAAGTTGGAGACAGAGGTTATGATCGGTGCGAATGCACTAGTTTATCGTTCAGTCCGCATAGTCGCTTCCCAGCCCCAGAAGGCAGTGTACAGTTTGTTCTGCATAAATTGCAATGTGCCAACCCCGTAGAAACAGAAGATTAACTTGTACTAAGAATACAGACAGTTTTCCAAGTCATTCGCGACACACCACACATTCTGAACAGAGTCACTGCTACTCCGTAAGGAACTGTGCTTCGAAGTAGTGTAAAATGCTCGTGACTCGCTGACTATCTTTTGAAACATATAAAACTGCATTTAACTTGAAAATATGCAATATCTGCATTTAAAATGGAAAATATGAAAATTAATATTCATTAAATAAGATACACAATCATCGAAACTTGTACTCACACTTACTTCTTATCTGTTTACTTACACATACGTTATATGAAGGGCGCCAGCTACCACTCACTGCAGCAATAATAGAATGAGAATCTTGACTATCTCTAGGGTGTGGGGTAATAAGCTTATTTTTGACAACATACCATATAAATTCTTGGAAAAGGAGATTGGCGTTCGGTTTCCCCATTAAGTTTGAGGTTACGATATTTTACTGTCATTGAAATAATACTATGAATTCATTTGATAGAACAAAATATATTCCTTAAATAATTTCAATAAAATAGTGAGAACTGCTGCGATTAAAACAGATGAGAATATGAAATTATGACATTGCAACTGATAGAAACTAGGCATGAATTTGAATTCTTCTTGACCGGACATTTAACAATTTTATACGAAATATATCCCTCACTGTTTCACTTGACTGTAGCATCAACACTTTGAGTGTAATTACGAAGTATTCCTTTGATCTGGTGTTTACTGTAGATTTGTCACGCCTAATTTGGTGATGTATCCATGTGACTGCTTCTTCTCCATATCAGATGACTTCTTTGTAAGTCTGTATGGTATGACTTCATTGCAAGTGTATACTTCTATGACTCCATCACTGTTTACCATCCACTTCTTCTCTCTTCACCTTCCGTTTAACTAATGACTCCCATTGACTGACTGAGGCCACTCCATCTCGTTCACTTAATGGCCAACTGTAGCCTCTCCTTCCTGTAGAATAATGACTTACGCTACAAGATGCAGCCACCTTTTATAGACGTTAGGTTGACGCACTTACGTAATCTCCAGAAATAACAATAATCTACTCCCACCTCGCGACAAGTGTTACCTACAATGGCGAAATAGCCTGGGTTGGCCTGCGTATCTCAAAGAAGTGAGCGCACAGCTAAATGAGCACGATGACGTAGCAATGACGTAGCGATGACTTGGCACAAACGCCAGCAGAATTGCACAATGTAGCAATGTCGTATCCACATGTGACATACAGCAACTCTTTACTGTACATGTATTTAGTGTTAATCTACACATACGTATATATGCATAGGCTACATTTAACTACAATCCCGCAAGCGACAAGCATTGCAGAATCGAACTGAATAATAATTATATTACAATAATAGTAATTTCACATATAAAATAATAATACTAATACGAACATAATAATAATAATAATAATAATAATAATAATAATAATAATAATAATAATAATAATAATAATACAGATATCACCTTGTAACGGAATTTGAACCGTTACAGTAGGAGGGGGGCATATTGAACATCGACTGTAGTCACATCATTGGGCGTATTTTTTCCTTCGTTCAGTATTTCATTCCATTTACAGTGTTATGAATAAGGAAATATACAACTGTGGGGCGGCAGCGTTGCCACGACGAGCATGACACGTAATAACGAAAGTTACTACGACTAACAGACGAGAGGAGAAACGATCTGGTGCATTCCTTGACATGAAATTGCGTCTTAATTACAGTGTGTTCTTATTCTGTGTGTGCAGTTACAGCTGTTTAATAAATTAACTATGGATATTGCCTGTAAGAGTCAAGGACAATCATGTGCGAGTCGAACGTGGGAACTTGTGCATACGCGCGGAGCATTATCTCTGTCTCCATCATACACTGCAGTGTCCCTCCCTCCAATTTTCTTCCCTGAAGCACGGCAGCGGCTTGTGCTCTGGCATAGCAAATAGGGCGAGTTCATTAATTAGAAACGCGCATCCGGAAGTAACAAAGTAACCCCATTTTCGCGAAAAGAAAAATTGTCTCCACCAATCTGATTGCACCATCGTTCTTAATATAACACGAAGTGCATCCCTTATTTTTTCGGTATATACCGGGCGAGTTGGCCGTGCGATTACGGGCGCGCGACTGTGAGGTTGCATCCGGGAGATAGTGGGTTCGAACCCCACTGTCGGCAGCCCTAAAGATGGTTTTCCGTGGTTTCCCATTTTCACACCAGGCAAATGCTTGGGCTGTACCTTAATTAAGGCTACGTCCGTTTCCTTCCCACTCCTAGGCCTTTCCTATCCCATCGTCGCCATAATACCTATCTGTGTCGGTGCGAAAAAAGCAAAGCAAAGCCACCTCCGTACAGGCCATGAAGGTCCTTGGAGGAGTGGAAGGTAAAGGCTTCCACCATTGTTAACCTCGGCACGCGATTGGGTAGAGTGGTTAGGTCTACTCCCGGCCGCCTTTGCTCCCAGAAATTAACCCGGTACTCATTTTTGGTGTAGGCTGAGTGAACCTCAGGCCCATATGCACCTCCGGAAGTGCAAACCTCGTTTCTTAAATTTTACGACTTCCTGGCGGGGATTCGTACCCACGTCCTTCCGGGGTGTCGGTGCGACGTAAAACATAGCAGAAAAATGTCGGTATAGTTCTGATACACTCTATCTGCACAAAAATATGTTTGGAATATTAATGTTTGCTGTGCAGTAATAAAGTTACAGAATGTTCTCTTTTGTATCACAGACATACACAGCCTGGATATGTAAAGTTATACAAAATCAAATGTTTTTCTGCAAATATCTGACGCATATAAACAATAATGAAAATATTACAGTTTGTATGTTCTCTGCTTTAATACCGTGTATGTCTTCTTTGGCTTTGTTCAGGTCTCTGGCACGCTATGGCATGCTTGAGATCAGTATATTGACGTAATCTTGAGGAAGAAGCTCCCGTTCAATCTGGGCAATTCTAATGTGGTCTGGGAGTGTCTGTGAAGGTTGTGGACGATTAAAACATCCGTTTTTAACCCGCCCCATGCATGCTGAATGCAGTTCAAGTCCATTGAATTAGCTGGCTTCTTCATATGGCTGATACCGTCCTCTCTCATGAAGTTTCTCACTGATGCACGTCGATGAGGAAGAGCTTTGCCGTCAACGAAAATGAATACAGCACCAAAGGGTTGTACTAATAGTCGAAGAATGTTATCGGTATACCGCTAAGCAGTTAACGTCCCTTGAGTTAGTATCAAAGCTGTACGACGGCCATGCATAACCCCAGTCCAAAATGTTACACTACCACGTCCAAATGTATGCACCTCTTGAACATGCTGGTAATGTCCACTGTACCCTGTACGTCTCCACACCCTTTGTCGTCGTGTACCTTGCCTATGTGGTATCCGTGTTTCATCGGCAGTTATTACAGGCATTACGATATTAATCCAACTCCCAATTAAGATGCTGAATGGCCCATCCTCTCCTCTCAGCACGATGACGATTCTCTGATTGGGCATAATGCTTCCGATTGCGTACAGTTTGTGTTGATACACGGACTCCGGTTGCCCTCAAGAAGTCATCTCGTAATTGTTGAGCAGTCGACTTAGTCTCCTCTGCGCTGTTACATGGATGTACCCATCTTGGTGTGGCGTTGTCATCCTCGGTCGGCCTTCCCTCGGTCTGTCAGTCACGTCATTGGTTTCACAGCATCTTTTCCACATTTTTGACACTGCACTTTGGGTAACCCCTACTGTGCGTGATACTGCTGCTTGTATATATCCACCCTGAACCATTGCCATAATTCTGGCTCAATCAGACTGGGAAATACGCATAACCTCGTACTGCACTGTATACACCACTACCAGTCTCCGCCTGAAATGGCATGGTTCACCCCCGGCTCAGTAAGCCTACAGAGCGTAGGCAGCGACATCTGCTGTATTGTAAAGAAGAAATTGAATTGCCTGTGTGTATACAGTACTCTCTATCACTCACAACAGGATTATACACTCCCTACCGCATAACTGCCTAAGCTCACAATATTCCAAACTTTTATTGAGATGTAGATAACAGTATAGGAAGTGTAATCGCTTTTAAGGGTTCCGGATACGCAGTTTTGTCGACTTGCTCTAATTTCATTTAAATTGCTTACGCCCGTGATAATTTAGCAGAAGCGTATGTAGTCTATAATTAACTGAAAGAAATAAGCTTTCTGATGGTGAATAAATGACAAATCGGTTGAATGGTTCCCTTGATTACCTTCTATATACAAACAAACATACAGTATTTTTCTCCTTATATTAGTCTACTATATTGGTAAATGAAATGAAATGGCGTATGGCTTTTAGTGCCGGGTGTGTCTGAGGACAAGTTCGGCTCGCCAGATGCAGGTCTTTCGATTTAAGGCCGTAGGCGACCTGCGCTTCGTGATGAGGATGAAATGATGATGAGGACGAAGCATAGCCTACACCCAGCCCCCGTATAAGAGAAATTGACCAATGATGCTTAAAATTCCTGACCGTGCCGCGAATCGAACCAGGGACCCCGGTGACCAAAGGCCAGCACGCTAGCCATTTAGTCATGGAGCCGGACACTATATTGGTATAACAAACTCATGGATGCTGAGGGCATTAAAGGTATCGGTAATCTCTGTAAAATATATGCAAACGTCTCTAGATGTAGTTTGAACATGAGAATTATTGAAGGAGATTCATTTTTATTTATTTATTTATTTATTTATTTATTTATTTATTTATTTATTTAAAGGTGTTGTGTATATATATATATATATATATATATATATATATATATAGTCCGTCTCCATGGCTAAATGGTTAGCGTGCTGGCCTTTGGTTACAGGGGTTCCGAGTTCGATTCCCCTTAAGTTCGGGAATTTTAACCATAATTGTATGTGTCGTCTTCATCATCATTTCCTCCTCATCGCGACGCGCAGGTCGCCTACGGGAGTCATATTAAAAGATCTCCACCAGGCCTCTCCGGAGGCCACACGCCATTATTATTATTATTATTATTATTATTATTATTATTATTATTATTATTATTATTATTATTATTATTATTATTATTATTATTATTATTATTAAAGTGTCTCTAGGTTTACTTTAAAGCTTGGTTATTATTTTTAGGACCGCCTCTGTGGTGTAGTGGTTAGCGTGATTAGCTGCCACCCCCTGAGGCCCGGGTTCGATTCCCGGCTCTGCCACGAAATTTGAAAAGTGGTACGAGGGCTGGAACGGGGTTCACTCAGCCTCGGGAGGTCAACTGAGTAGAGGTGGGTTCGATTCCCACCTCAGCCATCCTGAAGTGGTTTTCCGTGATTTCCCACTTCTCCCCCAGGCGAATGCCGGGATGGTACCTAACTTAAGGCCACGGCCGCTTCCTTCCCTCTTCCTTGCCTATCCCTTCCAATCTTCCCATCCCTCCACAAGGCCCCTGTTCAGCATAGCAGGTGAGGCCGCCTGGGCGAGCTACTGGTCATACTCCCCAGTTGTATCCCCCGACCAAGAGTCTGAAGCTCCAGGACACTGCCCTTGAGGCGGTAGAGGTGGGATCCCTCGCAAACTCCGAGGGAAAAACCGAACCTGGAGGGTAAACAGATGATGATGATGCTGATGATGTATTATTTTTAGGAAATTAATGTTATTTATTTAAGGTGTACCGTATTTGTTGTACACATTGTTTTATTGAATCATCGTCCGACTCGTTGGCTGAACGGTCAGCGTACTGGCCTTCGGTTCCGAGGGTTCGATTCCCTGCCGGGTCGGGGATTTTAACCTTAATTGGTTAATTCCAATGGCACGGGGGCTGGGCGTATGTGCTGTCTTCATCATCATTTCATCCTCATCACGACGCGCAGGTCACCTACGGGTGTCGAATAGAAAGACCTGCACCTCGCGAGCCGAACTCGTCTTCGGACACTCCCGGCACTAAAAGCCATACGCTATTTCATTATTGAATCATCTATAATTGGGCAAATAACCTGTTGATGATAAATAAATCTATCTATCTATAAATAATTTTGTGTCATTCCTAGTTTTGTTTTTATTAATGGTTGGAATTTAAGTCCATCGAGACTTTCCCAAAGCCCACTGGTTGAGAAACACTGCTGTAGTGTTGTGAAAAGCATGATAATATTTCCAGAGTTGATGTCAAGCGAACGGTCTCCGTCGATTGTTGAATGCAGTAATTATTGAGGGGAAGCGGTTCATTACTAATGACAGAGTAGTGCTTGTAGATACTGCGGCAGCTGTTCAGTACTGTGGCCTGCTCTTGAACAACCCCCAGTAATTTCTTGCTGTTCTAGCGTTCTTTTTTATGCAAAATGTTTTAGACATGTCGCTTACTAATATAAAATCTCAGAATGTGGATATATATTCTATGTAGGCCCTACTATTGTAATAAATGATAACATTGACCTAAGAGCCAAATATGCAGTACATTATTTTAAGTGGCCTAATTGGCTTGGGAGGGGTCTGGAATGCTGTTACAAGCTGTGATTCCTATGTAGTACAGTACATTGACAAAACAAGACATACAAACCCCTGGCTCAACTGTCTATTAGGGCTCTGCCCTGCCAAGACGACTACTATCCATCTAGATGGCCCACGGGTACTGGAGTGCCACGTGGTCAGCTTGACGACATTCTCAGCATTATTACTTGGATTTCTTGACCGTGTTCGCAGCCTTTCGAATGGGATAGCTCCTCAGTTGGCTTCACGAGACTGAACCCCGTTGGAGCCTTCAGACCCGAATGATATTCTCAGGACTGCCTGGGGAGACTGCTTACTATGGATCGAGTAATGGGACAAGACTATTCGAAACGTCGCCAAGCTGTAAATCTATATATATAAAGTAGCTTGTCCTGACTGACTGACTGACTGACTGACTGACTGATTCATCATCGCCGAGCCAAAACTACTGGACATAAAGAAATGAAATTTTGCAGATATATTCATATAAAGTTGTAGGTGCTCGCTAAGAGAGGATTTTTGGATATTCCGTCGCTAAGGGGGTGAAAAGGGGGGTGAAATTTTAAAATGAGTGTGTCTATATCTCAAAACTTTAAAAGTTTACAGATGTGAAAATTGGTATTTAGAATCTCCTTTAAAAATAAGGAAATACGTATTTTTTTGTTTTCAGAAAATCCCAATAGGAGGGGTGAAAAAGGGTGAAAAAGGGGTTGAATGCCTTTAATCAGGATACCGGTACTTATATCTCAGAAACTGAAGATATTACATACCTCAAAATTGGTACATTTGATCTCTTTCAAAAATAAAAAACGCATATTTTTTTGTTTTTGTAAAATCCAATTAATGCGAGGGTGAAAAGGGGGGTGAATTTTTAAAATGAGTGTATCTATATCTCAAAAGTTTTAAAGTTTAGAGATGTAAAATTTGGTATTTAGAATCTTCATTAATAATAAAGGAACACGTATTTTTTGTTTTCGGAAAATCCCAATAAGAGGGGAGAAAAGGGGTGAAAAAGGGGTAGAATGCCTTTAAAGAGAATACTTATATCTTAGAAACTGAAGATATTACAGACCTGAAAATTGTTGTTTGGGATCTCCTTTAAAAATACAGAAACGCGTATTTTTTTGTTTTTAGAAAATCCAATTAATGGTGGGGGATAAAAGGGGGATGATTTTTTAATATGAGTGTATCTATACCTCAAAACTTTTAAAGTTTATAGATGTAAACATTGGTATTTAGAATGTCCTTTAAAAATAAAGAAACAAGTATTTTTGGTTTTTGGAAAATCCAATTAATCGGAGGGTGAAAAGGGGGTGAATTTTTAAAATGAGTGAATCTATATCTCCAAACTTTTAAAGTTTGCAGATGTAAAAATTGGTATTTAGAATCTTCATTAAAAATAAACACGTATTTTTTTGTTTTCGGAAAATCGCAATAGGAGGAGTGAAAAGGGGTGAAAGAGCGGTTGAATGCCTTTAATGAGGCTACTTATATTTCAGAACCTGAAGATATTACAGACCTGAAAATTTGTATTTGGAATCTACTTTAAAAGTAAAGAAACACGTATTTTTTCGTTCTTGGAAAATCCAAATATTGGGGGGTGAAAATGGGGGTGAATGTTTTAAAAATGAGTGTGTCTACATCTTAAAACTTTAAAATTTACAGATGTAAAATTGGTACTTAGAATCTCCTCTAAAAATAAAGGAACACGTATTTTTTTGTTTCCTTAAATCCCAATAGGAGGGGTGTAAAAGGGTGAAAAATGGGAAAAATGCCTTTAATAAGGATACATATATCTCAGAAACGAAAGATATTACAGAACTGAAAATTTGTATATGGGATCTCCTTTAAAAATAAAGAAACACGTATTTTATAGTTTTTGGAAAATCCAATTAATGGCGGTTAAACAGGAGTGACAAAATGGGGTGAATTTTTTGAAAGACTATATCTACAGAATATCTTGGAAACGTAAAATGTTACAGACGTAAAATGTGGGTGTTTGGAATCTCCTGTAAATGTAAAGAAACATAGGTGATTTGTTTTGGGAAACTCTACTTAAGGGGAACTCAAAAGGGGTGAAATTTTAAAATGAGAATTTTTACAGTATATCTCAAAAAACTTAACATGTTACAGAAGTGAAAAATGGTATTTTTTATCTCTATTAAACATAAAGAAACATATATTTTTAGTTTTCGGAAATACCACTTGGGGTAAAAGTGACTGAAAATGGTGTTGAATTCTTTTAATTAGGCTACTGATATCTCAAATATGAAGATGTTATTGACGTGAAATTTGATATTTGGAATCTGCTTTAAAAGTAAAGAAACACGTATTGTCGGATAATAGAATGAAGGGGGGGGGGGGTGAAAGAATTGAAAAATTAATTGAAGTTCACTTGGGAAGGGGGGGGGGAGTAGTGTGAAATGAAGTGCAAAAAGTAAATTATTTTTATGGGGATACTTATATCTCAAAGCTGAAGGTAATAGACGTGAACATTGGTGTTTGGAATCTCCCTTAAACATAAAGAAACAAGCCTTCCTTTATTTTTCTTGGGGCGGGGGGGGGGGGGTGGCGGTACATAAACTTAACGGCGGTGGGGTGTAGAAGGAGGTGAGACCAATTAAGTTTACTGTTATTAATGTACTTATAAGGATCCTCCGTTGCTCAGGCGCAAGCGTGCCGGCCTCTCACAGCTGGGTTCCGTGGTTCAAATCCCGTTCACTCCATGTGTCATTCGTGCTGGACAAAACGGAGGCGGGACAGGTTTTTCTCCGGATACTCCGGTTTTCCCTGTCATCAGCCATTCCAGCAACACGTAATAATAATAATAATAATAATAATAATAATAATAATAATAATAATAATAATAATAATGTGCGGACCGCGCTGGAAACGGCTCCTGGACGGGTAATGACTAAGAACGCAGCCCGGCCGCGGGTTCAGTGCCGCCAAGGCACCCAATATGACACCACGCCGGATCTCCTGAAGGATTTTATCCCTATTAAAAATGATTATAGGAAAAGATGGCACAGATTTACGGACCCAAGTGACCCGGAGGAATACCTGAGCCTAACCCAGGAAGTACGAAATCGATTGCTGAATAGGAAGATTGAAAAATGGGAGGAAACGTGCCGTAAAATAATAGAAAACGAGTCAGATCGGGAATTTTGGTGGATTCTCGCAGAAAACGAGTCAGATCGCGAATTTCGTCGGATTATATATCTAAAACAATAAGCATTCAATTATAAATTTCAGTATAATACCGTAGCGAAGCACGGGTATCTTGCTAGTCTATATATATAAAATAACTTGTCCTGACTGACTGATTCATCATCGCCGAGCCAAAACTACTGGACATAAAGAAATGAAATTTTGGGGATATATTCACATTATGATGTAGGTGCTCGCTAAGAGAGGATTTTTGGATATTCCTTCGGTAAGGGGGTGAAAAGGGGGGGGTGAAATTTTAAAATGAGTGTATCTATATCTCAAAACTTAAAACGTTTATAGATGTGAAAATTGGTATTTAGAATCGTCTTTAAAAATAAGGAAACACGTATTTTTTTGTTTTCAGAAAATCCCAATAGGAGGGGTGAAAAAGGGTGAATATGGGGGAAAATGGGTTGAATGCCTTTAATCAGGATACCGTTACTTATATATCAGAAACTGAAGATATTACAGACCTCAAAATTGGTGCTTTTGATCTGGTTTAAAAATAAAGAAACACGTATTTTTTGTTTTTGGAAAATCCAATAAATGGGAGGGTGAAAAGGGGGTGAATTTTTAAAATGAGTGAATCTATATCTCGAAACTTTTAAAGTTTGCTGATGTAAAAATTGGTATTTAGAATCTTCATTAAAAATAAAGAAACACGTATATTTTTGTTTTCGGAAAATCGCAATAGGAGGAGTGAAAAGGGGTGAAAATGGGTTGAATGCCTTTAATGAGGCTACTCATATCTCAGAAACTGAAGATATTACAGACCTGAAAATTGGTGTTTGGGATCTCCTTTAAAAATAAAGTAACACGTATTTTTTGTTTGTGGAAAATCCAATTAATGGGGGGGTGAAAAGGGGGTGATTTTTAAAAATGAGTGTATCTATATCTCAAAACTTTTAAAGTTTATAGATGTAAAAATTGGTATTTAGAATCTCCTTTAAAAATAATGAAACACGTATTCTTTTGTTTTCCCAAAATCCCAATAGGAAGGGTGTAAAAGGGTGAATAATTGGTTGAATGCCTTTAATGAGGCTACTTATATTTCAGAACCTGAAGATATTACAGACCTGAAAATTGGTATTTTGGATCTACTTTAAAAGTAAAGAAACACGTATTTTTTTCGTTTTTGGAAAATCCAAATATTGGGGGGTGAAAAGGGGGGTGAATTTTTTTAAATGAGTGCGTCTACATCTTAAAACTTTAAAATTTACAGATGTAAAAATTGGTAGTTAGAATCTCCTCTAAAAATAAAGGAACACGTATTTTTTTGTTTCCTGTAAATCCTAATAGGAGGGGTGTAAAAGGGGTGAAAAATGGGTTGAATGCCTTTAATGGGGATACATACATCTAAGAAACGAAAGATATTACAGAACTGAAAATTTGTATATGTGATCTCCTTTAAAAATAAAGAAACACGTAATTCTTAGTTTTTGGGAAATCCAATTAATGGCAGTTAAACAGGAGTGACAAATTAGAATGAATTTTTTGAAAGACTATATCTACAGAATATCTTGGAAACGTAAAATCTTTCAGACGTAAAAAGTGGGTGTTTGGAATCTCCTGTAAATGTAAATAAACATATGTGATTTGTTTTTGGAAACTCCACTTAAGGGGAACTCAAAAGGGGTGAAATTTTAAAATGAGAATTTTTACAGTATATCTAAAAAAAACTTAACATGTTACAGAAGTGAAGGTATTTTTTATCTCTATTAAACATAAAGAAACGTGTGTTTTTAGTTTTCGGAAATACCACTTGGGTGGAGGGGGGTGGTAAAAGTGACTGAAAATGGTGTTGAATTCTTTTAATTAGGCTACTGATATCACAAAAATGAAATTTGATATTTGCAATCTGCTTTAAAAGTAAAGAAACACGTATTCTCGGAAAATCCAATGAAGGGGATTGGCTTAATTGTATGAGAATACATACATCTAATAAAAACTAAAGTTGTTACAGACGTGAAAATTCGTATTTGGATCTCCTTTAAAAACAAAGAAAAGCGCGTTTTGGTGGGGAAACCATCTTGGAGGGCGGGAGTGTAAAGGAGTTGAATATTTTTTGCGGGAAAATTCACTTGGGGGGGGGGAGTATTGTGATATGAAGTGCAGAAAGTAAATTATTTTTATTGTGATACTTATATCTCAAAACTGAAGGTAATAGACGTGAACATTGGTGTTTGGAATCTCCCTTAAACATAAAGGAACAAGCATTCTTTTAATTTTTTTTGGGGGGGGGGGTGGCGGTAAATAAACTTTACGTCGGTGGGGTGTAGAAGTAGGTGTGACCAATTGATTTTAGCTGTTATTAATGTACTTATAAGGATCCTCCGTTGCTCAGGCGGCAGCGCGCCGGCCTCTCACAGCTGGGTTCCGTGGTTCAAATCCCGGTCACTCCATGTGACATTCGTGCTGGACAAAACGGTGGCGGGACAGGATTTTCTCCGGATACTCCGGTTTTCCCTGTCATCAGCCATTCCAGCAACACATAATAGTAATAATAATAATAATAATATTCCGGACCGTCGTCAAATGTGCGAACCGCGCTGGAAACGGCTCCTGGACGGGTAATGACTAAGAATGCAGTCCGGCCGCGGGTTCAGTGCCGCCAAGGCACCCAATATGACACCACGCCGGATCTCCTGAAGGATTTTATTCATATTAAAAATGATTATAGGAAAAGATGGCAAAGATTTACGGACCCATCTGACCGGGAGGAATACCTGAGCCTAGCCCGGGAAGTACGAAATCGATTGCTGGAAAGGAAGATTGAAAAATGGGAGGAAACGTGCCGTAAAATAATAGAAAACCAGTCAAATCGGGAATTTTGGTGGATTCTCGCAGAAAACGAGTCTGATCGCGAATTTCGTCGGATTATATATCTAAAACAATAAGCATTCAATTATAAATTTCAGTATAATACCGTAGCGAAGCACGGGTATCTTGCTAGTAATATACATAGAAAACGGAACGGTCCAGCTTGGATTAAGGACGTGTTTTACAGCAGTTCGAGTTATAAAAGTACAAAATAAGAAATAAAGAAATTTTATCAACACTGAAGAAAATACGTAAAATATATATTTCTAAGACTATTTCCTGATTAAAGAACCATCCAAAACTTTAAACAGGGTGAGAAGAATCTGGTTTGTCTGGAAATTAAGCCCTCCGCTATGGTATTTGTCGGTCACATGCATTTAAATCTGTGTTGGGGCTTTTGTGAAGTTGTCTGGTTACCCTCCCTTTGCCTTCTCGGCCCCTTCCTGGGTCTTTATGAATTGTAACAAACCAGAACAAAGCCCCATCTGATGAGATGCTTATACAGAATACCGAGTAAAGTACACAATACTGGCTGCGCTAGAGAGCATTCCGTAGACAAGGTAAATAAGAAAGGACGTCTCTGTTGTAGCTTCGAGTAATAGCTTTGGAATGTGTTGGTCAATAGCTGCATGCTAAGACTGTCTGATAACTAGACAGAGGCACAATATGAAAAACATTGTGCCAAATATGACATTTATTTTGCCAAAATTTGAAATAAATTCAGAATATGAAATACGGTATATGCTTTATTGTTAAAATACCTTCGACTGTAAACCCTTTAGTTTGCATCATTAGTTACAAAATAAGCCTTCATAGATCAAGTTTTGTCTATACTTAATAATACAATACTAAATGAAATACAACAAATCACAATAAATGTTTAGTCTTTCAGCAACATGAAACACTTATACTACTCCGAGAAAACAGAACAAATCACTGGTTACTTTAGCTGGACTTAACACTAGTTACAATAAGCTACAAGTAGTTTTTCAGTATATTGTTTGGCAAAAGGTTGCATTTTCTGACATTTAGTATTGTGTTGAATGATGAAAATAGTCGCTTCATATCCGTATGATATGATAGGTACATAACCTATTTGTGTGCTGCATTTGGTAGCTTAATATGATTTTGCTGATATTTCGCTGTTCTTACCTTCAAGTACTTTAATTAACTTCATAGAGAATAGAGTACGAAGAATACTTCTTCGGCAGTAAATAAAATGTGGTATAAACGGATTTCCTAGATTTCCGTGGAATTTCAGCCAATGCCCTTAGGCCTTGTATTATTGTTATTATTATTATTATTATTATTATTATTATTATTATTATTATTATTCCTGCCGATATTTTTGTGAAGACTTTGAAATAATTTAATTGGATAAATAGTAATGTGCCTAGTAAATGTGTTTTTCTTTCAGTTGATAGAAAAATTATCGTTACAAAGACCACGGCATTGACTAGGTGACGTAGGCCTACTTGTCGCTTTAATTTTTTTACATTTTTACTTTTATTTAAATTTATTTCGTTTGTATTTTATTTCACTCTCGCCTTTACATTTTATATTACATATAAGGATTTGATATCTATCTTGTGTAACTGGCAGTAAGCTTGTAAAAGGCAAACTGAGGATGGATGGCGTCTACCTTTTATTGGAAACTGCGTGTTAGTTTGGGTGAAGAATTGTGTTGAGTGGTGTGCGAGTTGTAAGAATGTTAGGACAACACATACACCCAATCCCCGAGCCAATAAAATTAACTGTTTAAACATAAAAGGCCCTCGACCCGATTGGGAAACGAATCCGAGACCCCGAGGACCAAAGAACAGAACACTTACCAGTCAGCTATGGAACCGGACTACGAGTCTATTTAATCTACTAGTAAGTTTTCATTCGTAAATGCCTGCCTACTGTATAGGTTGTTGATCCTGCAACCTTGAACGTTGAAGTCGAGCTCCTCAACCCAGTATGTTACGCAGCCGGACAATCCGCAGTTTGAATTGAACCCGGTTCAATCAAGTTGGAAATATCTGTGCTAACTACTGGACCTTGACGAGGGCCTTTCAATAAAAAAAACATGTTTTGACTTGTAAGAAGCAGTTGCTGTATCTCTGTATAGGCCCTAATGTGCATGCTGATTTACATGTGGAAATGGCGCAGTAGACGTAACCCCCACGCATGCACAGTAGGGGGTAGAAATCACATAAGGTCACCTGGTTATTAACGTTCTTTTAGAGGCTATCAATGAAGGCACAGAGAGGAACGATAACACGTTCCATTCTACTCACTTAATGGCCACTATTGTGTTCTTATTGCCCCGATAAGCAGATTCATATTTGTTTTAAGTTTCGTGGCATTCCAGGTGGTTATGATTCATGTCTCTTCCTCGATAGGCAATTAATTCCTTTTTAACAAATAACCGCGTGACTTACGGTACAGATGTAATAGAGTGACACTCTCTAGTCAGGAGATCTGAAGTTCAAATCCTTAATCGTTTAGAGACTCAGTGCAGCCTTAGCTTTGTGACACGGTATAGATGTTGAGGAAAGCCCTGGTGGTATTTCTGTTTAGCCTTTCAATTGCAATGTGTTCAATATTCCCACTAGTGTAGATACCATACCAACACAGATTATTTGTCAGAATACTCACACATCGTGTATTGAAAGCTGTTACCAAAGGCGTTGTAGGAAGTACAACAACAACAGATGGAAATTCATTTAATTAAGTTCATTAATGTGACTGAGTGCCTGACGTATGACACAAGCTAGACAACTTTCGCAAGGCTTTTTCTATACTATTACTCTGAAAGTCCCATTGCATGCAACTTACTAAGAGAGATTGCACATCATCGCGAAGTTATGAAAGTCTGTGTCCTTCAAGGGAATCTTCCAAAAATGCAGCTGACAATGCAGAATGTAACCTATTCCATTTGGAACAACTATCAGGGATATGAACATTCCGAAAATACTAGTTACCCAAACGGACACGTTTTACGAAATAGCCTATAAGGCTGTAAACAGTGTGCAGAGAGTAATAGGATATTAATATATTCCATCAAATACCTACCCCGCATGGAAGTGGGAAAGGACTTAGTAAAGAAAGAAAAGGAAAAAATATTTTTTCAACATTCACAGGGTTTGGGCGCAAATAAGAAATATTTGATGACACCCAGCGTTTTATAATGCTTGTTTTTAAATATTTCACAGTGATAAGACAGAGGTCCAAACAGAAGGTATATGTGCAGTGAGTGTGTCTGGATACCTCTAATCCATTACACATGAAAATTGTCGCTGGTGATGTTTGCTTTCTTTTCGTGCATTTTTTTCTGGACGAAAGACTGGAAAGGATTCAGGCACCTCAGGAGTACTATTTTGAGGCGTTTCGTAGATCTAGAGAACGCATATGACAAAATACGTAGGGAAATGATGTTAGACCTACCGAAGGGTAATGGGGTTATGTGTAGGTTAATACAGGCAATCAAATGCATTTAACTTTACAATCGGACCGCAGGAAGAAATAATAGTAGGTCTATAATAAGTTCGGGTGATAGTAGGTTCGAACCCTACTGTCGGCAGCCCTGAAAATGGTTTTCCGTGGTTTCCCATTTTCACACCAGGCAAATGCTGGGGCTGTACCTTAATTAAGGCCACGGCCGCTTCCTTCTCACTCCTAGCCCTTCCCTGTCCCATCGTCGCCATAAGACCTATCTGTGTCGGTGCGACGTAAAGCAACTAGCAAAAAAATATATATATATACTAGACTATAATAAGTTCTTGGTTCGGAGTGGTTACACCTTTCTTGTTCATACGTGGATCCTTTACTGAAATGTATAAAGCGGTAGGGAATGATTCAGTTGGGTGGAAATATGGTAACAATTTGAACTGTGCCGACAAGTTGATCTTAATGGCAGTTTGTGCTGAAAGGCTGCAATTGGAGCTTGAAAGGAGGTGCAATGAGTATGATGTGAAAATGCACCTTTACGGACCTAAAATCACAGTAGGAAAGAAACGTAAGAGGAGTGAATGTCAGGTCACAAATACAAAACTAGAGCAGGTAGATCATTACAAGTATTTATAATAGGTATTCTCCCACGATGCAGTGAATGCAGGAAAGCTGAGCTCACAGTTGCGATCAACGGTATTCTGTAAGAAAGAAGTCAGCTCTCCGACGAAACCATCTTTACATCGGTCTGTTTTCAGACCGACTTTGCCATACGAGAGTGAAAGCGTGGTGGGTGCTGGACAGCTCATGTTCATAAGTTGGAAGTAAAAGACATGAAAGTAGCGTGAATGATTGGACCGGGCGAGTTGGCCGTGCTGTTTGGACCGCACAGCTGTGAGTT
Source organism: Anabrus simplex (assembly GCF_040414725.1). NCBI lineage: Eukaryota > Metazoa > Arthropoda > Insecta > Orthoptera > Tettigoniidae > Anabrus > Anabrus simplex. The sequence continues at coordinate 147,540,117 of NC_090266.1, forward strand.
GGCGTCCATGAGATATTGGGTTCAAACCCCACTGTCGGCAACCCTGAAGATGATTTTTCGTTCTTTCCCATTATCACACCAGGAAATTGCTGGGGCTGTACCTTAATTAAGGCCACGGCCGCTTCCTTCCCACTCGTAGGCTTTTCCTATCCCTATCTATGTCGGTGAGACGCAAAGAAAATTATATATATAAAAAAGAGAATGATTGGTGGTACAAAGAGGTAATAACTTTGGCAGGAGTATAATCGGAATGACGAGGTAAAGGCTAAGCTAGGAATAAACTCGACGAGGCGGGCTGAGTGGCTCAGAAAGTTGGGGTGCTGGCCTTCTGACCCTAGCTTGGCAGGTTCTCTTCGGGTTGAGACCGATGGTACTTAAAGGTGTTCAAATACGTCAGCCTCGTGTTGCTAGATTTACTGACACGTAAAAGAACTCGCGGGACAAAATTCTGGTACCTCGGCGTCTCCGAAAACCGTCAAAAGTTGTTAGCGGAACGTAAAAACAACAGCGTTCTTCTTCTACCGCATTTCCCACACTTGTGGGGTCGCGGGTGCGAACTGTGTCACACGTGTGGATTTGGCCCTGATTTATAGCCGGATGCCCTTCCCAATCCCAACCTTATGTGAAAGGATGTAATCACTATTGCGTATTCCTCAGGTGGTTGGTAGTGTGTTGTGTTGTGTAGCGTTGTCTGAATATGAGGAGGAAAGTGTTGAGACAAACACAAACACCCAGTCCCCGAGCCAGAAGAAATAATCAGACGCTATTAAAATCCCCGATCCGGCCGGAAATCTAACCCGGGGCCCTCTTATCCGAAGGCCTCAGCGCACACCATTCAGCCAGGGAGTCGGACGTAAAAACAGTGTTACTATTAAACTCGATGGATTAATTTGCACGCGTAAATCGGCCCCGGTGATGGAGTAATATGAGGCGAATAGAAGAGTATACTTTACCGAGGAGATTGATGGACTTCGTCATGGAGGTGAGAGGAAAACCATAAGAAGTGACGGTGGTTAGACACCATTTTTGATGCCGGGCCGAGTGGCTCAGACGGTTGAGGCGCTAGCCTTCTGACCCCAGCTTGGCAGGTTCGATCCTGGCTTAGTCCGGTTGTATTTGAAAGTGCTCAAATACGTCAGCCTCTTGTTGTTAGATTTACTGGCACGTAAAGGAACTCCTGCGGGACTAAATTTCGGCACCTCGGCTTCTCCGAAAACCGTAAAAGTAGTTAGTGTGACGTCAAACCAATGAAATTATTATTAATATTATTATTACAATTTGTTATGATAAGAGGTGTGTAACTAAACGAGGCCATGGGGCCAATTAGTAGCAGAGGATTGTGGGGGCGCTTAGTTAATTCACACAGGCTTGCAGACTGAACGCTGGAAGGCATATCAGTCTATAATGAAAATTTATGAATATTTATTTGTTGTTGTTGATTTTGTGGTTGTTGTGGTGGTTGTTTGGGTGCTTTAATACAGCCCTCCATGCAAACTATCCTTTGCTTACCTTTCCATTTCTACCTAACTACTACATCCTGCATCTACTCTAATCTGTTTGTCACGTTCATACCTTGGTCTACCCCTACCGTTCTTACCGCCTACACTTCCTTCAAAAATCAACTGAACAAGTCGTGGGTCAAATTTCGCCAAATCGTTCTCCACTCACCAATTCGAGTTAGTATCTCTCTATTCATGATTCGATCTGCCTATCTTACCTTCAGAATTCTTCTGAATCACCACATTTTGAAAACTTCTATTATTTTCCTTTCTGAGTTCGTTTTTGTCCTCGTTTCACTTACGCACAATGCCACGCTTCAGACGAAAGTCTTCAAATCCAACTAATTTGCTAAGTTTAATGTTCGAAGGGAAGAAATTTCCTTTCTGAAGAAAGGCCTTCATTACTTGCGCTAGGCTCCAATTTATGTCCTCCTTATTCCTGTCATCGTTAGTTATTCCACTACCCAAGGAACAATATTCATCTACTTCGTTTAAGACTTTATTTGCTAATCTAATATTTCCTGCACCACCTGTCTTCGTTCGACTGCACTCCATTACTTTTGTTTTGGATGATTTATTTTTATCCTTTACTCCATCTCCAAGAATGTGTCCATAGTGAAAATGAAAACCGACAACCTGTTTTCCAGTCATTGACGGGTCAGGGATGTAATGAATGAAACATATATAGGCTGTTATTACAATGTGGTCGCCACTCCCAAGGTGATTTATTAATGTGTGATAAATGCTATGAAATGATAATGGAGAGTGTTGCTGGAATGAAAGATGACAGGGAAAACCGGAGTACCCGGAGAAAAACCTATCCCGCCTCCGCTTTGTCCAGCACAAATCTCACATGGAGTGACCGGGATTTGAACCACGGTATCCAGCGGTGAGAGGCCGACGCGCTGCCGTGTGAGCCACGGAGGCTTTTTTGTGTCCGTAGTATTCAGCAATATTTGTTGTCCTATCCTCCGTAAATCAGCCTCATGCAGATGTATAAACTACTTGTAGCACTGGTGGCATCGTATCCTTTTTCTGTTTATGGGCTTCTACTCTACTACAGTAGGTAGTTTGAAATTATTTTAATACGTGGTAATGTGCAAGAAATATTGTCATCTCAACAGATTTTGAAGGATTTCCATTTATGCATGAAATGGAGGGGTAAAGAGAAAGAAATGGAGGAAAAAGGTGAGCGAAGCTCCTCCCACTGCACACCGCCTTGAGCATTATTATTGGTTGAATCAGCGTGTAAAAGCATTCATTGCTTCACTTTTCTTTCTTATTTGCTCTCTCTCTCTCTCTCTCTCTCTCTCTCTGTGTGTGTGTGTGTGTGTGTGTGTGTGTGTGTGTGTGTGTGTGTGTGGCTTTTCCTTCCTTCCTTCCTTCCTTCCTTCCTTCCTTCCTTCCTTCCTTCCTTCCTTCTTTCCTTCCTTCCTTCCTTCCTTCCTTCCTTCCTTCCTTCCTTTTTTCTGTAACCTGTTCCGATTGATGAACACTAGCCATTACAGAAAGTTTCGATGCACAAAATCTACAAAATATTTCAAAAAATATTTCCTTACGTAGCATCATGACATTTTTTATACTTGTGATCTTTACTGGTTTACGAATTCTGCTGACAAGAAGTCTCTACAAACCAAGTAGCAGTCTGCTTCGTGGTAAATAAACTCTTACTAAATACGTATAACTAATTAACTGAGTATTGTAGCTGTAGGCCTATCTCAGTGTAACGCATTAATTAGTGAATACTTCGTGTGCTTACCGCATTCGCTTGAACATCTCGTTGTCTATAAGCCAGCAGTTTCTTTAAGATATTAATATTTTATTTCAAAATAGATTCCTTACTTTTTGCAGCATTTAATAAACTTAAAGTAACTCATCCTTGTGAATCCCCTAGATCATAATTGCATACAAGTTATCCCATTTGAATTTCCGTTATCATTGTAATACTTGAAGATTTATTCTGATTCTTCTTCGTGGTCCTTTTTTCCACATACTGCGGTCGGAGGTTGACGTATATTAGGCCCAGTTTTACGGCAGCATGCCCCTCCTGGGCCAACCGTAAGTGAAGGGATGTATTTAATATTGCGTGTTTCTGTGGTGGATCGAAGTGTGTGTTGTATGCAGATTAAGTGAAATGTATTAACACGAACACAAACATTCAGATCTCAAACCAGAGGAATTAGCCATGTGCAGTTAAAATCCACGGCCTGGTCGGAAATCTAGCCAAGGGCCCTGTGATCATTCAGCCAGGGAGATGGACTGTTGTAATACTTAAGATTTAGCATCTGTAATTTTTTAATGTGCTTAAATTCGCACCGACACAGATAGGTCCTATGGCGATGATGGAACGGGAAAGGGCTAGGAATGGGAAGGAAGCAGCTGTGAACTTGCATCCGGGAGATAGTGGGTTAGGACCCCACTGTCGGCAACCCTGAAGATGGTTTTGCGTGGTTTCCCTTTTTCACACTCGACAAATGCTGGGGCTGTGTGTTAATTAAGGCCATGGCCGCTTCCATCCCACTCCTAGGCCTCTCCTACCCCGTCGTCGCCATAAGACCTATCTGTGTCGGTGCGACGTGAAGCAAATGCTTTAAAGAAAGAAGAAGTAGATTAACAAGAAGGAAAACATGAACACCTTAGCCTTCTCACTCCGGCGCGTACTGTGTGCGTTGGAGGTTTATACAAATCCTCATAAGGGGAGGAGAAGAGAGAAAGAGAGAGAGTCTTGCTAGAGGGGGGTACAATGACGTACTTCTTGTATCCCATAGGCGTACGTGCCTAATGCCATTTGTAATACGCCTCATCAGCTTTCTGATAGGGCTGTAGAAAAAAATGTTTTCAAAACGTCATGGAATACTAGACCAATAGAAGTACCACTTTCTCAAGTAGCAAGTCATAGCTTGCGTTACTCATGTGGATATGTCAATATAAAAGGTGACCAATGGAAGTACTGTAAGCAATAATGAAGCGTGTTGAGTCACGGCCCCCGTGCTGCTGAGGGGGAATGGAATTGCATTGTGTTTGTTGGACGAGCTGCGATAAGGAGCATGGCCGGCCCTTATTTCTTTCTTCATTGAAGAAAGTCTGAAATATGATGGACTGAAGTTGAATAGAGTTTTAGTGTTGCATTTTAAACCGAGATAGACTCTAATTTTATATTTTTCGAAACTTGCTAAAAGTGATGGAATTAGTGAATTAATTTCTATACTGGTAGTTGCATTAGGGGGATGCATACCATCATCAGTATACCCGAAAGGATGTTGGCTCGATTAGAAGGTAGAAGAAGTTAAAAACGAGACTACAACTGGGACCGATGACCTTAGATGTTAGGCCCCTTTAAACAACAATCATCATCATCATCAAACGAGACTACAGTACAACTTCTAGAAAGACACATGACCCTGGGATTCTCAGACATGATAAGATAAAGTGGGGCAAATATTAGCTTAAGGGAAGAGGAATTAGGGATTGAAATAATTTACCAAAGGAGTTGTTCGATAAATTTCCAAATTTTTAAAAATCATTTAAGATAAGGCTAAGTAAACAACTGACAGAGAAAATGCTACCTGCGCAACAGCGCTAAATGCAGGTGAGAGATTGATTGATGAGTATTAGATTTATTCCTGGGGGAGAAGGTAGCTGGGGAGAGAGCTAACAACTTCATCACACCTAATACAAAGGTTACGAATTATGGAAGCATTCGCTCACCACTCCTTTAGGGGCCCGTACGGAAATGGTTTCGCTTTACTTTTAGTGTAATTTTATCCGGCTCCATGGCTAAAGAGTTAACGTTCTGGCCTTTCATTCAGAGGGTCCCGGGTTCGATTCCCAGCCGGGTCGGGGATTTTAGCCGTAATTGGTCAATTCATCTGGTTCAGGGGTTGTGTGTGTGTGTGTGAGTGTGTGTGCGTGTGTGCTGTCTTCATCATTAGAATTCATCATAGCTATGGCCCCATCCTCATAGAAACGCAGGTCGCATATATGGTGTCAACTCGAAAGACCTGCACCAGGCCTCTTCGGAGGCCGTACACCATTATTATTAATATTGTAATATTGTGATAGGCCTGCTAACCAAAGGGAGTGGCCGCCGTGTTAACGCACTACGGCTATGGGACAAAGACCAGCGATCGGTATACGCGTGGGTTCGAACCCCCACCATTGGCTGCCCTGGGAATGGTTTTATGTGGTTTCCCATTTACACACCAGGCAAATGCTGGGCTATACCTTAATCAAGGCTTCCTTTCCACTCCTAGCCGCTTGCTATCCCATCTTCGCCATAAGACCTTTGTGTGTCAGCGCGACGTAAAGCCAATTGTTTAAAGAAATAGAATAGTGAAAGCCTTTACCTTCCACTCCTCCAAGAACCTTCATGGCTTGTGCGGAAAAGGCTGTGAGTTTGCTAGGTGCTTCAACGGCAGATCGCTGGCCTGGAAATATTGTTCAATCGTCAGGGTAACAAACTAACTGGTGAAGTTGTAATAATAATAATAATAATAATAATAATAATAATAATAATAATAATAATAATAATAATAATAATAATAACAGCATACCGATGTAATATACAGTATATATTTATAGAACACTTACGGAAGAAGAGATGGTTTTTCCAAGCGGTTTAACGTCTAACACTTCAGAAATTTATGGCAACAAAAGTGCGGGAAAGAGCCAGTGCTTTTTATTTTTTGCTATTTGCTTTACGTCGCACCGCCACAGATAGGTCTTATGGTGACGATGGTACAGGAAAGGCCTAGGAGTGGAAAGGAAGCGGCCGTGGCCTTAATTAAGGTACAGCCCCAGTATTTGCCTGGTGTGAAAGTGGGAAACAACGGAGAGCCACCTTCAGTGCTACTGACAGTGGGGTTCAAACTTACCATCTCCCGGACGCACGCTCGCAGGTACTTGAATCAAACCGCACAGCCAACGCTCACTGTAGATCAAAGCCTATACTTTGAAAATGATTGGTAAAGGACGGACATATAGGTTAATCTTCAGGTTCTAAGCAGAACTGTAAACCCCGAAACCTTGACCCATGAGGCTCCCTTATGTCGTCTAGGGCGATTGACCTAGATGTTATCACCTTTAAACAACAAGCATACCGGGCGAGTTGGCCGTGCGCGTAGAGGCGCGCGGCTGTGAGCTTGCATCCGGGAGATAGTAGGTTCGAATCCCACTATCGGCAGCCCTGAAGATGGTTTTCCGTGGTTTCCCATTTTCACACCAGGCAAATGCTGGGGCTGTACCTTAATTAAGGCCACGGCCGCTTCCTTCCAACTCCTAGGCCTTTCCTCTCCCATCGTCGCCATAAGACCTATCTGTGTCGGTGCGACGTAAAGCCCCTAGCAAAAAAACAAACAAAAAACAACAAGCATCATGATCGTCATTATATCGTCTACAAATTCCACAATCCGACGGGCGGAATATAGTATATCATAAATCTCTATATATTCATTCAGTGGTTTTAAGGCTCTATAAACTAAAAATCCCTGCGCGATTTTGTTCTTGTACATAGTTGTTTATTCTCCGGGGTATCTTAGACTGAGAGTGTGGTAGTGACTGACATACGGAATCTGACAAAGGAAATCGCAAGATGCTCCTTTATCACAGATAACAAATTGTCCCGAATACCTTATTGCCACTGAACATTGTTCTCGACAGCACATACCTCGACACTACTGTGCAGCATAAAACGGCGATTAAAATTATATGAGTTGGAGAGGACAATGGAACAACAGCAACAAGACCAGGCATTCAAATGCCTTGTGGAGTTGCTGTGCATTCACTCAAATCTCTGCCACGCATGATCACTAATACTGGAGATACGTTGTTATCCTTTCGCTTAGAAGGCGTGGTAGTCAACATTCCCATATGATTCCTGTCTGGTAACATGTTTCATGACGGTGGGTGATCTGAGTTGTGTGCCAGGAATACGGAAGGTTACCCAGAAGTTGCAGTTAGGTACTATTTCAGCATTAGGAAAGGAATATCATTCACACGTTTGGGGACCATGAATCGAACGTCTCAGTTTTGAACGTATCCCACTTCCAGGTCAGGAAAGCACAACATTGTTGATATCGTTGCTCACATGCGCAGTGTTAGCCGGATATGAAATATCGTCGCTCCTGTCCCAAAACCGCGAATGTGACAATGCTCTTCTTATCCATTATTTCCCTTAAGACTGGTCACGCATCCCAGCCATATTTTGATATGCAGTCCATCAGAAAAATATTCGCTGTTCGTTTTCCTACGCTAATGTGTAAGGGAAATGTTCAGATATTTTTCTGAAATCAAGTGTCTACGCTGTTTTAGAAGGGTGAGGTAGAATAGGTAATTTTGTAATCCTCGCTAATAACAATTTCTAAACTAGCCTTCAGTATCTTATGTGATATTATTTATCGTATCCTTCAATTATCCATATGCTATTAGAAGATTGTTTTCTGCAAGAACCGAAACATGGTTTGTGATTTTAGTTTTATGGATTACGGATTGTTTCCTTTCGTCTTCTGCCTATCATTCTACTTTCAACTTTCACGTACAGTATAGGATGCATTATAGACTATTTGTTCTGGCTGGATTCCTGGCTAAGTCGAGTGGGCCTAATAGGAATGTGCAGAAAGTGGCTTGACATCTTTCTAACGATCGTCTGAACAGTGACAAAGAAGCAGTGATCTAAATCGTGTATGTGTACGAAAGGCATAATTACGTAAAATGGTACATTGTTTTTAGGCAACATAGTGCAGATGGGTTAAAGAGCGAGAAAATGTCATCAAGGGATAGCAGCCCTTAGTAAGGGCTACCTTGAGGCGCAACTAAGTGATTAGTATAAAGGTAATCGATCATACAGTAAAGTTTGCTTAGTTATGAATGAGACATCCAAAAGCAGTAGGACGTTCTTTATGGTACTTTTCAATGTGCTGAGTGTCCCTTAACACCTTTAAGGGAATCGGGAAGTGTGATGGAATCAGAAATATATTTTTTTTTTGTTTTTTCTGCAATAAATACTCTTACCTAAAGCCATGATCGTTAAGGCGTTGAAGTCTAAACGGTCTGATACCGTGGTTAGCCGTTTAGATTCCCGTTGGTCATCAAAACGTTGACTGGCGGTGTAGGAGAGGTGGTGCTATACAATTTCTAATCACTAGATTGCGTGCCAAAAGCCTGGGTTAAATTCCAAACCTCTCCGCAGTGCTCATATGGAGTGAGGGCATATGACGCTGTTGATGGTGATTCAGCCGTCGGATGGAGATGTTAAGCATAGAGCAGACCCCTTGGTGCTATTCGACGGGAGTAGGCTATGTGCCGGCACCGGGTTTCAACCTCTCCCTTCGTAATAACATATATCATGTCATTAATTTCATCTCATTAACTGCTCTGACGAGGTTGACGCCAGGAAGGGCATTTGGGCATAAAACCTGCCACGGCAGATTAATCTCACCTCATACCCGACCCCGTCGAGAAATGGAGCATGGGTTGGACAAACAAACAAACAAACAAACAAACAAACAAACAAACAAACAAACAAACAAACAAACAAACAAACAAACAATGAACAATGTGGTAAATACTTTTATTTTGTTACGTAGGTATTAATTTTTAAAAATATTTGAAAGAACTGAGCGTCTCTTTAAGTAGAAGTACCCTATGTTGTAATACTACGTTTTATCTTTAATTTTTTCACGGTACTATATTTATTAAATTACTTGTCATTATTACTATTTTACTATAACTTTTTTATGATAGGTTAAATCAAAGCTTATTTCTGTTGGTGTCCGACTCGTTGGCTGAACGGTTAATTCCAATGGCACGGAGACTGGGTGTATTTGTTGTCTTCATCATCATTTCATCCTCATCACGACGCGCAGGTCGCCTACAGGTGTCAAATAGAAAGACCTGCACCTGGCGAGCCGAACCCGTGTGTGTGTGTGTGTGTGTGTGTGTGTGTGTGTGTGTGTGTGTGTGTGTGTGTGTGTGTGTGTGTGTGTGTGTGTGTGTGTAAGGTTCATATGATTTAGTTAAAAAATTAAAATCCACAGCCTATTTCCAGTCATTCGACCGGGTCAGGGATGGAATGAATGAAGCGCCCATCTAGCGGCGAAGATGGGATTGTGCTTGCTGTCGAAGCCTGTGGCACTCCTCTGGGGCAATGATTAATGAATGATTGACGAAATGAAATGATATTGGAGAGTGTTGCTGGAATGAATGACGACAGGGAAAGCCGGAGTACCCGGAGAAAAACCTGTCCCGCCTCCGCTTTGTCCAGCACAACTCTCGCATGGAGTGACCGGGATTTGAACCACGGAACCCATCGGTGAGATGGGATTGTGCTTGCTGTCGAAGCCTGTGGCACTCCTCTGGGGCAATGATTAATGAATGATTGACGAAATGAAATGATATTGGAGAGTGTTGCTGGAATGAATGACGACAGGGAAAGCCGGAGTACCCGGAGAAAAACCTGTCCCGCCTCCGCTTTGTCCAGCACAACTCTCGCATGGAGTGACCGGGATTTGAACCACGGAACCCATCGGTGAGAGGTCGACGCGCTGCCGCCTGAGCTACGGAATCTCTATAGGATTTTGTATAGTATTAAAACTTAGTTCATTGCACGAGAAGGGTTTAGAGCTTAGAAGACATTATAAATAAATAAATAAATAAATAAATAAATAAATAAATAAATAATTTCAGAAACTTTGGTAGGCCCTACATGTTTTTCAGGAAATGTCCTTAGTATATCCTCAGAAATCTTATCAATTCCAGCCACTTTTCTAGTTTTCAACTTGTGTATCTTAATGTAAATGTCGTTGTTATCATAGGTAAATTGTAATACTTCTTTAGTGTTAGTCACCTCCTCTATCTGGACATTATCCTCGAAACCAACAATCTTTACATACTGCTGACTGAATACTTCTGCCCTTTGAAGATCCTCGCATACATACTCCCCTTGTTCATTAATGATTCCTGGAATGTACTTCTTCGATCCTGTTTATGCCCTAAATTACCTGTACACACCCTTCCATTTTTCACTAAAATTTGTATGATTGCTAATTATGCCTGCCATTATGTTATCCTTAGCTGACTTCTTTGCTAGATTTAATTTCCTAGTACCGAGCCCGATAGCTGCAGTCGCTTAAGTGCGGCCAGTATCCAGTATTCGGGAGATAGTAGGTTCGAACCCCACTGTCGGCAGTCCTGAAAATGGTTTTCCGTGGTTTCCCATTTTCACACCAGGCAAATGCTGGGGTTGTACCTTAATTAAGGCCACGGCCGCTTCCTTCCCACTCCTAGCCCTTCTCTGTCCCATCGTCGCCATAAGACGTATCTGTGTCGGTGCGACGTAAAGCAACTAGCAAATCAATTTCCTAGTAAGTTCCTTCAATTTCTCCTTACTTCTACAGCCATTTCTAACTCTATTTATTTCCAACCTCCACTTCCTTCTTAGTCGCTGTTATAATATAGTGGGTTTTTACCATGCCTTACCACAGGGTACCTTTATTATTATGTCGTTATAACTTTTCTCTTATACTATACTTTCGTAATTGGTAGAAGTTTCCCGTATGAAAATGATTTAAAAATAAATGTATACGATGGGCTTGCTTCACTTTGTTTTTTACTTCCGAGGACTATATTGCTAGGAAAACGGCTCTAAATAACTTTCTGACACTGTGGAGGTCCCTTAAAAGGTATTTCGTATAAGTGTACTCTTTTACGCCGAGAATCGGTGACTGAGTAGTGTTCATCTATCTTTAAAAACATATCCGGATATCAGTGTCCTTTCAGTAGTTTTGAATATTCTGTAAATGACTGCTCATATCGATCTGTTCTCCCTGTTTAGGATGTGGAGTGGATATATATCTCTCTCTTCGTATGCCTTTCTGTCTCTCATTCCCACTTGTTGCTGTGTTCCAGAATGAGTTACCGTGAAGAATCCTATTGATTATAATCTTCACAGAACCACGCCAGAATTTGTACTAGGCAGCGGTTTTGATCCAGTTCTTTGGCCGAATGGTCAGCGTAGTGACCTTCAATTCAAGGGGTCGTGGGTTCGATTTTAGCCGCATCTGATTCATATATATCCAGCTCGGGGACAGGGTGCTTTTTGTTCGTGTTAATACATATCATTGGCTTTCTTTTAAAACCTCGTATGTCCCAATGCTGTTCCTACCCATTATATGCCTTAAGACTGGTCACACCTCCCAGCTACAAATTTGTATATAGTCCATCAGAATATTTTTCGTTGTGTTCATTTTCCCATGCCGACGTGTAAAGGAAAATGAACCTTAGCGTACCGTATTATAGGGATGATAGTTGCATGGCGAATTTACGCACTCCTGCAGTATAATGTATTTAAGGTTCATTTATTCACACGTCAGCACAGTCAAATGAGCACAACGAAAATCATTCTGATTGACTGCATATAAATATGTGGCTGGGAGGTGTGGAATATATAATACGTAGGAAGATCATTGCTACATACGAGGTTTTAAAAGAAAACCATCGATATCTTTATTTTCGTACAGCACAACATACTACCGACCGCCACAGAAACACGCAATAGTGAATATATCCCTCCATACAGGTTTGGTGTCAGGAAAGACATCCGGTCGTAAAACTCTGATTTATCCACATGCTGCGCCAATACGGAATTAATGGGTAAAGGCCCATAAGAAGAATAAGAAGAATAATAAGAGATATGTTTTTATTCGAGCCAGTGGATGCGAAACTGATTCGAAAATTATTTTGTTCCATGAGCTTCAAAATGATGCTCGTTAATAGGAGATGATTTCCAATAATGACGTCCAGTTGCTAAGTGAGGAAAGAAGCCTCATTTTACCGCTTCCGACCCCTGACTCTCTATCATCATGTAGTCGCATTTTAGTCGAGAATCGGTGTCGAAACTTTTGAATCGTTGGAGAGGTTCCTCCTGACTCACAATATACTACTATTTAATTACAGGAAGTGTCCTGTACAACATGGTTTTAGTTAATCTTATTAGCCGGGCTAAGTAGCTCACAGGGTAGAGAGCTGACCTGCAAAATTTCAGTTACTGTAGAACGTTTTCAGCGCAGCCATCCACGCGCAATTGCACTGTCATTTGTTTCTTTCTCGCTGACTTCTCGCAGTGGACGTGATCGAGCGGTGCACAAGGCTGCCATCTTTTGAGCTTACGAACTTGTGATGGCTAGTGACAAAGCCATTGATCAGGATTGGTTAGGTCTGGCTAGTGACAAAACCATTGTTCTGGATTGGTTAGGTCTGGCTAGTGACAAAACCATTGTTTAGGATTGGTTAGGTCTGGCTAGTGACAAAACTATTGGTCTGGATTGGTTAGGTCTGGCTAGTGACAAAACCATTGGTCAGGATTGCTTAGGTAAGGTTAGTGACAAAACCATTGGACTGGGACCAAGCAAGGGGACCTGGGGACGTAAGCCTCCAGGTTAGGGCCGCGAAGAGGCTCTTAGGCCTGCAGCGCTTTAAAAAATCTAAAGTAATTTATCATGCCTGCTAGTGACAAAGCTATTGGTCTGCATTGTACATTGTTCCGTTACAGATTGCATTTAGTTGTGTTTTTTGTGGGCTGGTTGGTAACGGAATGAATTTCACCTGATTGCTGGGAACGACGTCATGTCCGATTGTATCTCAGCCAATGGAAATGCTACAGCCCGCTTGAGCAGTGAATAATTTTGTGTGATAAATTACATTAAGTTATAAAAGTAAATGTACTTCTGGGGGATTTTGGGTGGGTCCCTGGCTGTAGCAGTGAACACATCTCTCCTCTACAAGGTATTCCATGTAGGATTTGTAACATTTCAATTCCCTTATGATGCTATAAAACTTATGCTGCACATACTAAATGTCTATACGCTGACCTTCTGAGATCGAGTTGGCAGTTGTCAACAAGGCACCACACAGTCTGTTGGTAGCTCCATGATGGTGTGGGGTGTGTTCATGTGGCATGGGCTGGATCCGCTAATCTTCCTGAACAGGTCGTGGTCCAGTGATTGCTACGCTGAACTGCTTGGTGACCACTTGCAGTCCCTTCATTGACTTCACGTACCTATACAATATGAGATATTCCAGCAGAAAATGCACTGTGGCATTCGAACCAAGTTGTCCAGAAGTGGTTCGACGAGCAATTAGAGAGTTTCAACGACTGGTGCAGCCACCTCATTCCCCTGATACGAATCCTACCGAGCACTTATGGGACGTGGTGTTGAGGTCTATTCACACCCAAGATCCTGCACGAACAAAAATCAGGAAGCTGTGGGTAGCTATCCAAACGGCATGAGTCAGAATCTCTCCACAGACGTTTCTTCCATTTGCATAATCGCTGCGACGCTGACTTGCTGCACTTGGTCGAGCTAGAGGAGGGCCTATACCCCTATCCCATGACTTTTGGCATGTCAGTGTATATCCATAATATGGATTGGATAATATCTTCTATGGTAAATCTTTGATTGAAATTAACTGAACCGTTAAATTACGGTAGAGATATATGCCTAGATATATTAGTTCAAGTGATAAGCAGAGTCATTTGGGGTTATACAGAATCGTTATGGCAGTGAAGTAAACACGCGAGGCTCTGGCATAAGGTATTATCCCTCTGACGCCCATAACTTCGAACAATAATGGATTTATACGGTAGGGCCTCAGAGTTTATTGATTCGTCCTTTCCAGGAACTTTTATTTTGTAAAGGTAATCATACGTACGGATTCTGGATTGGAAATATCGTCTAATACCACCTACCTAGTGAGGAAGTTAGGATACAACATATCTATGGGCTAAAACTGCAAAGTTGGAGTTGAACATTTCATTAGCTGCGCAGGAAGTCTCTCGGTGGCTGTCATTAATATTAGTTACCGCAGCTGAATTTCAGGATGATACGTCTCTCAACTCCCGGGACACCTGTTTCAACCTTGTGCCGACTAATGACATGAACATAAATTAATATACATCTAGCAATTATCAGTCACTCAACAGGTGATGAATTTTAAATTGATTTTGAGGGGTTGAACACTCCTTAAATAGTAAAGGATCAATAACATCCATTTTTATAATGTTTCATTTCTTCGCTGAATATAAATTAATTTGGAAATGTATACGGTGACTGACCGAAAAGCCTGAGTTATTAGATTCACCAACACTAGAAATGTACAAATGACTATAAAGGAAGGACATGTCCTTTATGTTACACTTAAATGTTGTTATACGGTAGTCTATGTATGTGTAAACTGCATCTCGTCTCCTCTTTATACATACATGCAGGAACGGCGTGAATATGGCCCCATAGCACTTACGTTATAGAGAAAATCCATTATATAGAAAATGATTTGGCAGGTTTTATACATGAAGACAAAAGGGAACTGCTGCCTTGATGTTCATATTGGGAAAAAATACCTAATAAAGACACACCAAATACATTTTCTGAACTTAATAGTATGTAAAGTTATTCTTAAAATTTATCTTTTCAAAAAAGACACGTTATTTATAATGGACAAGTTTGTAACAAAAATTAAACATGATCAGGCCGCCATCCCCTAAATGTATTCTGGATATGCTACTGTGTAAGCTTACATATCTACCTCCTCTTTCACTATCATTTTATGTTATATTCGACTGTAAGATTTAGTTTACATTCTTAAACACAAATAAACTTGTAATACTCATGTATAAACGACCTCAAGGATACTCACATACCAGTTTAGTTTTCCTTCGTGCATCTCGGCATTTATATACATGTTGGCTTAATTTTTTAACGCTGTGGTACCAAGTTGTATAATTTATAAATATCGTCGTTACCGGGACAAAACCTCCTATGTGATAATATTTTTGGAGGTACACTGACCCGCAGCACATACATTATGAAGAGCGAGAATGCCTTCACAGTATTCACACAACATTGCACCTTAGATGACAGAACCTCATTGGCCAAAGTTCTAAGCTAAAATACTTCACATAGGAGGTTTTGTCCCAGCAGCGACGATATATTTTACACTAGCCTAATTATATCAACATTGCATTGCAGCATTATTAATTTTTGTATCTTTTAGGTAGGTCACGATTGTAGCTTATGAAAGAAGTACATGTAGCTAAAATTTGAATCAAGCTTCCTTGAGAACGAGGGTGGCAGCATAATAAACACGACCCCACTTATTTCTCGCGCAAAGAAGCTCTTAGTTAAAGAAGCAGTCATGAATAATTCTGCGCGATTTATCATTTACCAATTTGGAAAGTTGAAGGAGTTGAATTAAACAGGTTGAGTTACACACTAAGGATTCAGTTATGCAAATAAGCTGATACTTTATTGAAACGAAAGACATCAAAACTGATGAGATGAAAAATGCGCTAGTTGGTTTGAACCCCACTGTCAGGAGCCCTGAAAATGGTTTTCCCTGGTTTCCCATTTTAACACCAGCAAATGCTGGTGCTGCACCTTAATTAAGGCCACGGCCACTTCTTTCCCACTCCTAGCTCCTTCCTTTCCCATCGTCGCCATGAGAACTATCTGTGTCGGTACGACGTAACGCAAATTGAAAAAAAAGGGCGCTTACAGGTGATCTATAAATTATAGGCTAACAGGCAGGCAGACGGCGGTCTTGTAGTTTTGAGTGATCATAGTCATGGGACCTCTAGTTTTAGTGGAATTCGGACCACAGGCACTTGACTTTTCATTTAATAATCCCGCGAGCATTCGCCGGGATTCGAACCGCGATCACTTTGGTGAAACACCAGCGATGATATCACACGCCTTTCACGCCTTCGTATGGAGTGAGGGCGGGGTGGGGGGTGGGGGTTGCGAACTCGGTCGTCCGAACAACTTTTGTGGGTTGTAAACGAGGGAACGTTTCGAGTTGAATGTTACCCAAAAATAACACAATTCCTTATTATTCTGCCTGGCCTTTTCCAAATTACCTAGTGTGCACTTTTCGTATAAGTGTCTTGTGGCAAGAAGTATACGTTATTTTACCACTGACTACTGAAAATGTACGTTCTGAGTATTATTTTTTTTTTTTTTGCTATTGGCTTTACGTCGCACCGACACAGATAGGTCTTATGGCGACGGTGGGACAGGAAAGGGCTAGGACTGGGAAGGAAGCGGCCGTGGCCTTAATTAAGGTACAGCCCCAGCATTTGTCTGGTGTGAAAATGGGGAAACCACGGAAAACCATCTTCAGGGCTGCCCACAGTGGGGTTCGAACCACCTATCTCCCGAATACTGGATACTGGCCGCACTTAAGCGACTGCAGCTATCGAGCTCGGTCTGAGTATTTTTATGGCAGGAACAGATACAAGCTCTAGATTTAATACGAGAGTTTTAGAATTAAAAAATGGCTTTGACTCCTCCTTTGCTACCCCTCGGTCTAGTGATAGAAAGGCCGGAGGCCTAGGGTAGGCATAACAAATAATGTGATATATCGGGTAGAACTCGGAACAGATGCTCATATTACGTAGGATAAATAGTGTAGTTGATGAACTCCCAGTTAACAATCAAAACTGTTTCCGCCTACCACACCACTGCGGAGAATAATTTGAAAGGCAGCAAACGGTTGTTTACATTGGAGACTGAAGAAATTGAAGAAGTGGATTCCAAAACCTACTAAGTCAATTTTTGACGGTTTTGAGTTTTGCTGCTCAGTGTGTTACTCCATAAATGATACACAACTCTAAAGCGAGAATGTACTTCAAATCCATATTAATCATGTTGTGTTTAAATGTAAAAACAGACATTTCCTCCAATATCAACTACTGTAATTCGGTTGTTGTCATATCCGAAATCCAACGAAGTCAAAGCATATGCTGTATATGACGCGGCTTACTTCATTCCTAGAGTCTATATTAAATCCAAACAAGCACGGATGGAATGCGAAGGGGACAACGACAATATTGTTCGTACATGAAAATGTAAAATTTCGTATTAGAACAAACATACAACATTTAAGTAGGCCTTACTTAGTAATAAATTATATAAATGTCTTGTTGAATTAATGCACTATATTGCAGTCAATTAAAACCAAGCTGCATGGCGCAACAGTGCCGTAGGGCCATGGCCTACCCAGCGACTGCTGCTCAGCCAAAAGGCCTGCAGATTGTGAGGTATCGTGTGGTCAGCACGTCGAATCCTCTCAGCCGTTATTCCTGGCTTTCTAGAACGGCCTAGCCGTCAATCGAAACCACTCCATGGATACACAGCCCTTTCTAGGGCTTTCTTAGTCCTACAATTTAAGAAATGCTACATTCGTTGTATAAGTTATTTCTGAACGGCTGCTATCTGGAGATGGAGCGTCAGACCAAGAATCAGTTGACGAAGGAGAAGAACACTGCACTTTCATATGTCTTCGAACACAATAACATCATCGATATACTTGGATATTAGTCCAGAAATGTAATCAGCCTAAGTACATATACGTGGACAATTGGACAAATTATACATTTTTTATTTATTTTTACAATTTTACTTCATGTCACATCGACGCAGATAGGTCTTATGGCGACGATGGAATAGGAAAGGGCTAGGAGTGGGAAGGAAGCGGTCGTGACCTTAATTACTGTTCAGCCCCAGCATTTGCCAGGTGTAGAAATAAGACACCACGGAAAACCATCTTCAGGGCTACTGGCAGTGGGCTTCGAACCCATTTCACCCAATGCGAGCTCACAGCAGCGTGGCCAACTCGTTGAGTGGATTTTGGTTGCAGAAATAATAAGTTACTACTATGGATGACAGTGTTGGTACTCTAAAAATCGATAGGCCTATCAATTGCATTTATGCCCGAGCGTGAGCATCGCGTCTTTAGTGATATGATAAGCAGATTAGAGTAGGTGTAGGACGCAGTAATTATGTTAGAGGATCGTAAAGCATGAAGTAGCATGGACAGCTGTATCTGATCGGCCTGCCTATGTTGCAAAGCCAGGCGTGCAGCGATATTTTAATATCTTACTTGGTCATCGGCCGGCTCCATGGCTGGCCTTTGGTCACAGGGTTCCCGGGTTCGATTCCCGGCAGGGTCGAGAATTTTAACCTTAATTGGTTAATTTCGCTGGCATGAGGGGTGGGTGTATATGTCGTCTTCATCATCATTTCATCCTCATCACGACGCGCAGGGGAGTCAAATCAAAAAACCTGCATCTGGCGAGCCGAACTTGTCCTCGGACACTCCCGGCACAAAAAGCCATACGCCATTTCATTTTTTCACTTGGTCATCCTGCCAAGTTTCAGTGCAGTTGTTGCCTTTGATACACCACGTTCATTAAATATTTCAATAATAAATTAGGCCTACTATTTTTAAGGGTGTAAATATTATTTTATGGCAGAATGGTTGTTGCCATTAAGTTTATGATGTCTTAACTGATCATCCCACCCAAACATTTCCCTTGCTAGTCGAGCCTGGACCCATTAACAGATACAGGTCTATCATCATTTTCAAGTGTATGATCGGTCGATCGCTGTTGTTATACATAACTGTGAGGTTCTTCAAGGATATTTCGCAGTACTAATTGATTGAAATCCACAATGGATGTGAATTGCATGTACCATTTTAACCACATACCAGCCATACTGTTATTCTTAAATTTTTGTCATTGCCGGGAATCGAACCGCGATCACTTTGGTGAAAAACCAGCGATGATATCACACGCCTTTCACGCCTTCATATGGAGTGAGGGCGGGGAGGGGGGTGGGGGTTGCGGTCATGAACCATTCCGGATGTGAATGAAAAGAGCTGCGCCACCTCGGGACGAGGACACGGGTTTACTTTTAATTATTATTAATGTTATTTATTTCTATTACGATTTTGTGAATACAGTATTACTAACGAGTATAGAATAATTTCTGTGGTATAGTTGTTAGTGTGATTAGCCGCCACCCCCTGAGGCCGGGGTTCGACTCCCGGCTCTGCCAGGAAATTTGAAAAGTGGTACGAGGACTGGAACGAGGTTCGCTCAGCCTCGGGAGGTCAACTACATAGAGGGGATTCGATTCCTGCCTCATTCAACCTCGAAGTGTTTCCCCGTCGTTTCTCATTTATTGCCAGGATGCTGCCTAACGTAAGACCACGACCGCTTCCTACCCTCTTCCTTGCCTATCCCTTCCAAGCTTCCAGTCCCTAACTTTGGCTGGTAAGGTTCTGTCATCTAAAGTTCAATATTGTGCGAATATTGTCAAGGCATTCTCGCTCTTCATTATATATATAGCCTACTGCGAGTCAGTATTTCTCCAAAAAATATTGTCTCATAGCGGTTTTCCAAGGCGCAACGCCATGTAGGCCTATTAACTAAGTCGAAACTGAAAATCTATTACTTCCACTATAACAGAACAAAGAGAAGATCACTATTGTTACAACTATTATGTCTGCATTCCCGTCTTAAATCGACGTTTTATCATTACTGGTGGTTACTATTGTTGTCATTGTTCAAAAGAGGCTAATTAATTGTGTTATCATCGACTCGCAGTTATTAAATCATAACTATATTAAATTCATAGAGAACAACAACAATAACGTAAACATTTTCTTCTCTCCGTCACTGATACACAAAGGGACCTAACAACCGTGTCTCGTCTACAGTATTGATAGATAGTGTTGGCATATAACTCATGTCTTATTATTGATTCATTCTGAGTGATGGAAAGAAGATGTAAGCCTATTGACATTTTTGCTCTCAATTTCATACGTATGGTCATCCTTATAACTATGTAGTTATAAAACTGTAGTCGCTTAGACATTCACCTTCTGTACCCTAATTATCCAGAAAGATCAATATACATTGAAGAGTGTTTTTAATATGAGACATGCGTCAGTAGTTTTCTCTCCTTCATAACATAATTCTAGCTCTCAGATATCTCTTAAGACCATTCACAATTTAAAAGACGTTAGATTATATATTAAAAGGTGAGATTGAGTGCTGGTACAATCAGGTGGATACAATGACAGGAGAATGCTCGAAATGAGGAGATTAAGACTAAATTAGGAATAATCTGGATGGATGAAGCTGTGAGGCTATAAATGGGGGGAGAATGGGTTATGTAGGAGAATAATAGATTCGGTCATGGGGGTGTAAGTTTTTGGTGATTTAATGATAAGGGGTGTGGAAATAAACGAGGTCACAGAGCTAGTTCCAAATAGAGGATTGTCGACGCGTTTACATAATTTACAGAGGTTTGTAGACTAAATGCTGAAAGCCACGCCTGTCCATCATGAATAATAGTAATAATAATTATAATAACAATAATAATAATAATAATGATAATAATAATAATAATGCAGTTACGAACTATGTACAGTATTTTTAAGATGCTGGACAACAGTAGTGCGATGTTTGGGATACGTCTGTACATTTACACTAGAGCTTTGTTGCTGCCCTTTCTAGCGTTGTGAAGAAACAGCCCTGTTTACGGTTTCTGTGTGAATGCTGATTGAGGTATTTGCATATTGGTATATAGTTAGTTGAGGTTAAAAAAGAAAAGTGTACCACTACTCGAAATAGATTATAAATCCTACGCATCGGTACCTTGATTTCAATGTGCTTAATATAGTTATGATTTAATAATTACGAGTCTTATTAGGGATTTTCTTTCTTCTCCATTCCTTTATATCTGATTATCTGAAAGTAGATGTAGAAGGGATTATCCCTAGTCTTATTTCAGAGGAAAAATGCTGCATACATAGGAGAGAAAAATGTTATTATAACTATGGCGAAGGTTTGGTGACCACACATTTAGCTTCTTTCCAAGTATCGATAATGATAATATGTGGATTTAAGAAGCGGAAAGTAGAAATAATAATTCTAAGCGTGATCATAAATCGAAGACTTGAAATAAAGAAGGCTCTAAGTGCCAAAATAATAGTTTTGAGGAAAATGAGTTTAAGGTATAGAAGGCACTGGCGTGGAGCATGCCATCTGTTGATAGATATTTTTACTACACCATCATTCGTGCCAGTTCGAGCCTTTTATATATTGTAAGGCCTGGCGGGTACATCCTGTTTCAGACAATATCTCAAAATGTGTAACTTTGGCGCTTAGAGCCGTCTTCATTGTAAATGTTGATATAATTATAAGCTCACCGGACCAAAAATTAGTCACCCGCTTGATACAACGTTTTAATACTATGCAACACCGCCTCCATATCACTATTACTGTCAATCACTACTGATCTACATTTAGGGCAGACGCCGAGGTGGCAGATTCCCTATCTGTTTTTTCCCTAGCCTTTTCTGAAATGATTGCAAAGAAATTGGAAATTTATTGAACATCTCCCTTGGTAAGTTATTCCAATATCTAACTCCCCTTCCTATAAACGAATACTTGCCCCAATTTATCCTCTTGAATTCAAGCTTTATCTTCATATTGTGATCTTTCCTACTTTTAAAGACACCACTCAAACTTATTCGTCTACTGATGTCCTTCCACGCCATCTCTCCACTGACAGCTCGTAACATACCACTTAGTCGAGCAGCTCGACTCCTTTCTCCCAAGTTTTCCCAGCCCAAACTGTGCAACAATTTTGTAACGCTACTCTTTTGTCGGAAATCACCCTGAACAAATCGATCTGCTTTTCTTTGGATTTTTTCCAGTTCTTGAATCAAGTAACCTGGTCAGGGTCCAATACACTGGAACCATACTCTAGATGAGGTCTTACCAGAGACTTATATGCCCTCTCCTTTACATCCTTACTACAACCCTTAAATACCCTCATAACCATTTGCAGTGATCTGTACCCTTTAATTGCAATCATATTTATTTGATTACCCCAATGAAGGTCTTCCCTTATATTAACACTTTGGTACTTACATTGATTCCCATAAGGAACTTTCACCCCATCAACGCAGTAATTAGAATTGAGAGGACTTTTCCTATTTGTGAAACTCACAACTTGACTTCTAACCCCGTTTATCATCATACCATTGCCTACTGTCCATCTCACAACATTATCGAGCTCATTTTGCAGTTGCTCACAATCTTGTAACTTATTTCTTACTATATACAGAATAATATAATCTGAAAAAAGCCTTATCTCTGATTCTAATTCTTTACTCATACCATTGATGTATGTATAATAAAACATAAAGGTCCAGTGATACTGCCTTAAGGAATTCTCCTCTTAATAATTACAGGGTCAGATAAAGACTCCCCTACTCTAATTCTCTGAGTTTTATTTTCAGAAAATATAGCCACATATTCAGTCTCTCTTTTGTCTAATCCAGTTGCACTCATTTTTGCCAGTAGTCTTCAATGATCTACCCTATCAAATGTCTTAGATAGGTCAATCGCGATGACCGCCTTGATTCGATGAGAAAGATAGATCGAAAATTTCTGCTGGTATGCCATATCCTGTTATAGCCACTTGCAGGTGATTAGATCCCATATAAGCACCAATTTGAAAGTCTGCGTTTTTACACATTTTCTATGGAAATAAGATCGCGGGATATAGCGGGCCAGTCGAGGTATGACAGGGTATCGGTGTGTTCACGTATACGTGTAGCCCTGTGAACACGGCTGTTGTCGTTCTGGAAAATGGAAGTGTCCACAGTATAACCATCATGAAGATGTTGAATGAAGGGTAACGCTTGGTCTCCGAGAATGTTGAAATAAGCATCCTGGTTCATGTTCACTGTGATCTGAAATGAGTGGGCCCAAAAAAATGATATGAAATGGGGTATGGCTTTTAGTGCCGGGAGTGTCCGAGGACAAGTTCGGCTCACCATATGCAGGTCTTTTGATGTGACTCCCGTAGGGAACCTACACGTTGTGATGAGGAGAAAGTGATTATGAGACGACACATACACCCAGCCCCTGTACCAGCGGAATTAACCAATTATGGTTAAAATTCAGGAACCTGCCTGGAATCGAACCCGGAACCCCTGTGTCCATAGCCAGCCATTTAGCCATGGAGCCAGACAGTAGGCCCAAATTGTAGTACGAAAATCACCCCCAATATATCGCAGAAACACCTTCGGCCTGGACTGCACCTTCCACACACTACGGCTTAAACGCCTCATTTTGCCGTCGGTGCATTCGACGCTTGGCAAAATCGTGACTCGTTGGACCACACTACACGCCTTCAGTCACTTACTGCCCACGTTCGGAATAGTTTGGCCCATCGAAGACGTCCAACTTGATGTGCCACTGTATAAAAACAATTTCGTGTGGCTGCTTCTAGCCTGGTGCAGCCGACGTAAGACAGACCTTCCGACGAGGGTGGGCGGAATCTGCCGTGTTTAGGAAACTGCGTGTTATTGTAATGGAGGTTAGTGTTGTGTGTGGTGTGTGAGATGTTAGGGGAAGTACCCCGAACCAAGGGAATTAAGAGCACTACGCTGACCATTCAGCCATGGAGCCGGACATGCGCCTCTGTGAACAATGGCCTCCTACATGGTACAAGACTCATGCAGTTCCCTTCGCAATGTTCTCTCGGAAACTGGTTCGAAAGGACCTTCATAATGACAGCAGCAATTCCTGTCGGGTTTGAAATCTATTTTCATTGACAAGACGTGATACTCATCACGCTTTACAATTTTGTTCAGCTGAATTCCATTATTTTTGTTTGTTATTTACTTATCTTCATTTAATACTCTTTCTCCAACAGTGCTTTAATACCTTTCAGTAATTCTTCCAGACCATCTGCAGACTAAGACAAAATAAAAATATAATGTTTTAAAGGTAGACATTATGTTCGTGTACTTATGGATGTGTTGGTATAGTTTAAAAACCTGTATTGTGTGTGTGTGTGTGTGTGTGTGTGTGTGTGTGTGTGTGTGTGTGTGTAATAGTAGTAAGTGCTCCGAGACGTGATGTGTTATCTCAGACCTCCATTATTGCGTGAAATCCGAACACAGAAACATGACTTTCCATTTCAAAAATCTGTCATACACTGGGGAGTATTGGAACCACAGCAACATTGCTGAGAGTTTGAAACAAACTGTCAAGAGCCCTGTACGAAGATTGTTACAATTGTGGATGTTATTCGTTGTAAGCCTTCGGTTCAGAAGGCCCCGTGTTCGATTCCCGGAATGGTAGGGGATTTTATTCGCCTATGTTTAATTCTTATGATTCGGGGACTGGATTTGTGTTTGTCGCGATACACGCCTCTTCACATTCACACAATACATCACACTACCAACCACCACATCTTCAAATACATATAGATCACACGACAAGCCACCATAGAAACACGCAACAGTGAGTATATCCCTGCTCATAGGGTTGGCGTCAGGAAGGGCATCCGACCGTAAAACGGGTATAGGTACATATGTGCGACTCAGTTCGCACCCACGCCCCCAGTAGGATGTGGAAAAACTGACGAAAGAAGAAGAATAACAAGAAAAGGAAGTTACGTGCTGGAAAGTGGTTGTAAGTTTCTGCAGAAGTGGGAAATGGATGAATCTGATCTACGAAAAAAACTGAAGGATTTCAACCTAAGACTGCAATTCATCATGCTCTAAATGTACTAGCCCCGCGGTGATGGGAAAACGTTAGGAACAGGATTATCGCTGAGGTTTCCTGGGATAGAAATATTGACGTATTTCATCAGTATAAATAAAAATGATGTTATTAGCATTAGATTTTAGTCCTTGGTTTGATGTTGACTCACGTTCTGCATTTGTAGGGTGAACGTAACTAACTTTGCCAATTGAGAGAACTTTGTCATATGATACAGTACCATTTGTGATCGTACATTAACTTCAGAACGAGTTTTGTGTTATTTACTGTTTTCAATTCGCGAATATGGAAACCGTAGACTAATTATAGAAAGGATTTCAAGGTACGAATAAATTACTGTAAATTGACAATGTTACGTGAGTGATTTAGTTTCTTTAATAATATCCTATGCACGGATAAGATAACGTGAATAAAGTATGCACAGTAATTAGACTACCTCTACACACGTGCATGATGGGAATGTAGGCTTTCTTTCTCACTGTCGAGTCATGTTTTATAAAGACATTTTTAATATATTTTGGATAGAAATTACTTAAAAAATACATTATTGTGAGATATATTCTCTTCAGTGAGGTTTGTAGTACGATACCCAGATGTAAGCGCTGTCATTATTTCTTTTCCTTGTTAGTTGTATTGCAGATGAATTGCGAGCTAATCACTAGTAGTGTTGTGACGTGCTTGCGGTGTCTTTTGGGGTGGAGGCGACGGCGGAAAAGTCATTTGGTACGATTGTAGGCTGCGTAGTACACCTCGCCAGCCGTCTGTTGTGCTATGTTACGGAAGAGTCCAAGTGGCATGTTGTGAGCGAGGGGTGTTGGGTTGTTGAGAGAGAGAGAGAAAGAGATAGCGAGATAGAGCGCGCGCGAGCTAGGCTGTGAGAAAGAGAGAAAGAGAAGGTAGTAGAGTTTATGAGGCATGAGACACGCGCAATGCAGCGCTCTACGGATCTTGACAACAGTCCAGTCGATATCAAAGCCTACAGTCTACAGTTCCCGTACTCCCAAGGCCCTTATGTCCCCTGTCCTTCGCGCTTCCCGTGCGGCCTCCCCTCCATTCCCCTCACTCCAAGCCCGTTTGAAGCATGTGAATGAACTGCTGCTCATATAATACTAAGTGCCTTGCCCCTCCCCTCACTATCAAACACCATAGCACTATTAAAAGATTTAGTCACTCGAGAAAAAAAAAGAGAGCGGCATATGGGTAAGAGAGAGATCTGGTTTGACCCATATGCAACGTGTTACTGTGTATGCTTTGTGATTCTTGTAAGAGTATGGTTTATCATACAGTAGTCATACCCGTAACTGTGTGCACAAGCTACATCTTGATTGGAGGGGGAAGATCATTCTGTAAAACCATGAAGTACGTTGGACTGGATTTCATTCAACGACAGATCTCAGTTGGTGATATACATGACAATGGAATAAAGAAAGGCGCCGAGATTACTACTTTATTACCCTGGTGTAATTCAAGAAGCTTCTGAACATCCTATCTTAACTTGCAACAATAACTTAAAATGTTTAACCTTTGTCAATTGTTATAGAGCGTGTTGGCTACGCGGTATGGGTCGTGTTCCTGCAAGCTCTAATTCGGGTGATGGTGTTTCTGTGGTGGTTGATAATATAGTGTGTTGTCTGAATATGAAGAGGAATGTGTTGGAACAAATACAAAAACCCAGTCCCCGAGCCAGAACAATTCATCAGGCGCGATTAAAACCCCAGACCCGACCGGGAATCGAACCCGGGACCCTATGAACCGAAGGCCTCAGCGTTGACCATTCAGCAAATGAGTCGGACAAGGAGGAAACTGAATATTGGTGTGTTATAGTTTATAGTCGTAAGTCGAAACACCGGGTTGTCAAAGTAAGTGGTTCAATAACTAACATAATATGATATATTACATAGTCTATGTAGCCTATTATTCCTTATCTTATTCCAACCTCCTGTCGTACTAAAGCAAGTACATAACCGCTCCCCTTCGCAGCCATTAGATTGCATCTCTGACTGGCAAACTGGGCATTTGCCCAGGACGGCAGGCTTTAAGGGGTGGCAAATTTTAAAGATCTCATTCGAATGGTTGAGTGGCATAACTCGAACAGAGCGGTGTTTCACCTCTGGCGGATCGTCTTTTAAAATATGTGTTATGTCGTAGCGGCACAGACAGGTCTTGTGGCGACGATGGGATAGGAAAGGAAGGAAGCGAACGTGACCTTAATTAAGGTACAGCCATAGCATTTGCCAGGTGTAAAAATGGGAAACCACGGAAAACCATCTTGAGGGCTGCCGATAGTGGAGTTCGAACCCACCATCTCCCAAATAAGAGCTCACAGCTGCATGACACAAACCGCATAGCCTAACCGCTTGGTAATTTTAAAATGTAATTGTACTGCATCGCAAATATGCGTGTTGGGTGGTGACACTGATCAACACACTGTCACCTCCACTAGGGGTAGGTGAGCTGCATGTAGCCTACCATTTTAACTAGGTGTACACACCATACGATGGAAATTTAGTCTTATAATTGGATGGTAAGAAAAGCATCAGCTTTTGAATAAGAAGATGATCTATAGGAGCTGGTCTTCGTCAGTGGCCACAAAATGATGAGAGACGTTTAACTTGTACCATGAGTAGCAAATGAGGAACGAATCCCTTTCCATAAACATAAAAATGTTCGTTCCATCTGAATCAAACGCGAACCCCTTTAGGACCATCATGTCAGAAAAGCGCACGTTAAATCACTACGCTATACAGTCATTATCATCCTGAATGATTTACCACACCAAAATAATTCGCTTTCGATTTAAATAGAGTGAAATTTTGTAATGCAGTGGTTCATTCATCATTCGCTGTTCTTGATGCAAGTTAAAAGTATAATCTGATAATTTTGTGACTTTGTTTGTAGGCTATTTCTTTTACGTCGCTACAGCTCAGATAGGTCTTTTTTTACAAGTTGCTTTACGATGCACAGACAATGATAGGTCTTACGGCGACAGTGGGATAGGAAAGGACTAGGAGTGGGAAATAATTGGCCTTGGCCTTAATTAAGGTAGAGCCCCAGCGTTTCGTGGTGTTAAAATTCGAAACCATCTTTAGGGCTGCCGTCAGTGGGTTCGAACCCACTACCTCACGAATGCAAGCTCACAGCTGTGTGCCCCTATCCTATCCGCACGCTCAACTCGCTCGGTCAGACATGGCGACGAAGTGATGTGACAAGGCTAGGTCTGGGAAGGAAGCGACCGTGGCCTTAATTAAGATACAGCTAAAGCATTTGCCTGGTGTGAAAAATGGGAAACCACAAAAAAGCACCTTCATGCCTAAGGACGGTGGAGTCGAAGCCACTATCTCAAGAATGCGAACTAACAGCTAATCGTCTTGAACCGCGTAGCCAAATTCTAACGATTGACAACTTTGTGAAATATAACTCATATCTATATATATAAAATAACTTGTCCTGACTGACTGACTGACTGACTGACTGACTGACTGACTGACTGACTGACTGACTGACTGACTGACTGATTCATCATCGCCGAGCCCAAACTACTGGACATAAAGATATGAAATTTTGGGGACACATTCATATTACAATGTAGGTGCTTACTAAGGGAGGATTTTTGGATACTCCGTCGCTAAGGGGGCGAAAAAGGGGATGACTAATTAAAATGAGTGTATCTATATCGCGAAAACTGCACAATTAAAAGACGTGAAAATTGGTCTTACATGCAAATTGCTATTTGGAATCTCCTTTAAAAATATAGAAACCCGTATTTTTTGGAAAACCTACTTAAGCAGGATGGGGGCGGGGTGTTGAACAGGACTGACAAAGGGGATGAATTTTTAATATGAGTATATCTACAGTGTATCTCAAAAAATTTATGTTACAGACGTGCAATTTGGTATTTAAAATCTATTTTAAAAATAAAGTAACACATACTTTTTTTTCGGAAAAATCACATAAGCGGGGGGAAAAGGACTGAAAGAGGGGGTAAATTATTTTTATTAGGAAACTGGTCTCTCAAACTCTGAAGATATTACAGACGTGAAAATTGGTATAAGGAATCTCCTTTAAAAATAAAGAAAGACGTATTTATTGTTTTAGTAAAATCCACTTAACGGGGGTTTAAAAAGGACTGAAAAGGCGTTGGATTCTTTTTCTGAGTATACTTATATCTCAAACACTGAAGATGTTACATACATGAAAAATTGGTATTTGGAATCTCCTTTAAAAATTAAGAAACATGCATTTTTCTTCTTAGGGGTGGGGGTGGGGGGAATCAACTTAAGAGGGGTGTAAGAGGAGATGAATTCTTTTCAAATAATAAATAGATTTAAAACAATACACCCCTAAGGGGTTTTGACTGGGGGATGAGGAATTATTTATGTGAAACCGTTTGAATTACGAAGTTAAAATTTCAAATTATATCCTAGGTGTTAAATAACAGAAGGTTTGAAACAAATTTAACCTATCAGAGAGTAAAATGGGGGTTAAGAACCGAAAACAAATATATTCATTCCTCCCTCCGAAACGGTCTAATGTACGAAGACAAAATTCCGAATAGGGGACAAAATATTTTAAATCCTAGGTGTGAAATACCGTATACTTAATATTTCTCCCCTAAGGGGTTTTGGATGGTAGTTGACTCTCAGAAACACAATATCCATTCTTCCTAAACCGTTTTAGGCATAAACATAACTTTCTTTATTAAGGGTGGTCTTCTGTATCCTAGAAGTTAATAAATATTTCAAAACATTCACTCCTTAAAAAAGTATTCATTTCTCCATTACTGTTCGACGTACAAAATTAAAATTTCTCAGGTTGGTCGTTTTTACGCCGTAGATGTTAAATAAGATATCGTTTAAAACATTAAAATTCTTCCGTACGTGGTTCAAGTGAGTGGTAGATTATAAAATAAATAATCATCCCTGTACGGACTGACAACGTATTTTACAGGCTCAGCTGACAGTGGACTCTCCAAAATGTAAAACTTTGAATAATAACTTTCATTTTAAAGCCGTAGCGAAGCACGGGTATCTTGCTAGTCTCCTATAAATCATCTTCGTATTCAGAGTCAGTTCTTCCCAAAGGTAATAGTTTCTGTCGTTCTCCTGTAGACAGCTAATGTTTTGCATACAAACTAGACATTATGTAGCACTTTATTGTGCTTTACCGACCTAGGATTGGGGTAAGTACCTCGTCAGCAGGTGTTTTATAACTCATCCTACATAGTTCCGCCGTGAAGTGGATATTGTGTATACCTCTTACTCGGAGGTCCCAGCTTGTTCAACATTCTTGCTCCTGGGATTTGTAAGGAACATGGTTCACTCGCCTTTCAAGTTCTACAAAGGAGCTGTTGATATGAGAGGCAGTGTTCCTGGGCATCAAAGGTACGCTGTATGGCTGAGGAAGTCATCTCGCTGACAACGTGACACTCTATCTGCCTAAGCAGCAGTAGTCTTTCCAGGCCAACAGCCGTAACAGGACTGCACAGGATTGACCTTTCTGGTTTGTGGTTGCTATACCGTTGTTGATGAGCAGTAACAAGCTGGTGGTTCTGCTCCATGACCTTTTCAATTGCTTCAATGTTCATGGCATTTGCATTTGACATGTACTTAGTTTGATGGCCATATGGAAACAATGAAGTAAGGTAGAACGATGAACCCTGCTAGTTAAGCAGTGTATGAGATCGAAGATTGCGTGAGATTTCCCAGATCTGTTTTAGCGTATAAACATAGTCTCTTATGAGGAAGCATTAAGTTGATCTAATTCACTGTAGAGGTGATTGGGAACTATGCATGAAACCCACTCATGAAATAGGCCTAGCTATACTTCAGTGAGGTTCATGCACCTCGGTATATGCTGGACATGCGCATACACATCAGTTACCAAATCCTTTTCTATCAGAAAGTGATTATTACGATAGTTTTTTCCATTGAATGTTTCAGTTATGGAATCGTGTAATGTAAAATTCATGGAAGTAGATTTCATATCGTGTGGCATTATTGTTGTAAATATATTTTGATAATGAACATGTAAGTTACATAATTAGATAGTTGTATGTGCATGTTCAGTCTTCAGACCTAAGGCTGGCTGGTTCCTCAACAGCTCCGCCATCAGCTGTCATAGATGGCCTAGGCATTACTGAGGAGGCGTACTAGGGAAATGAGGAGCGAGGTAGTTTCCCGTTGCTTTCATCACCGAACCAGAAGTTGGAATTACATATCAGTCTGCCAAGCCCACTGAAATGCATGCACCAACCGACCCTATGAGCAACATTTTCACACTATTCATATCAGGGACTGGCTGCACACGGAATGGCATTACTAGCATCGCTCATGCATCGGGCACTTTCATATTGTCAAAGCCAAGGATAAGACAGAGACAGATCAATGAAAGTAACAAAATTGCTCTAGCCTATACCAGAAGACATAGTGCACTGTAAACACTAGGTCCTGCCAGCAAAGGCATAATTAGATAGTTATGAAATATTAATCATTGGAACTGCAAATGGCCATAGCGTCTCA
Source organism: Anabrus simplex (assembly GCF_040414725.1). Lineage (NCBI taxonomy): Eukaryota > Metazoa > Arthropoda > Insecta > Orthoptera > Tettigoniidae > Anabrus > Anabrus simplex. The sequence continues at coordinate 147,571,562 of NC_090266.1, forward strand.
GTTTTACCACACTATGTATGCATGTATGTAAAAATCATTTTGGATCCGTATTGACAATTATGTTATATACGTTGAAAAACTAGTTTTTCAACTTACATAACATGTAGGCCTGTGTATGCATGTATGTATGTATGAATATGTATATAGTCCTAATTCCTGATACGGTGTCAGAGATGAAGTCAAATGAAATTACAGGCATGATTTTACGGCTGGATGCCCTTCCTATTGCCAACTATAGTTGGGGAGTTAATAAAAATGTAATGATTGATGGTGGATTAAATTGGGTAAGGGGGCTGAAGGAAGCGGCTGTGGTCTACGAATAGTAACTGTCCCGACATTTACCTAGAAGAGAAAACGGGAAACCACAGAAAACCATTCTTAGGACCACCAACGGTGGGGTTTGAATCCACTCGTCTCCCGAATGCAGAACTTACGACCACTTGGTACGCCTGGAGAGTTCAATCCAGGACGCGTTTATCCGAAAAGAAAATTTTGTGGCTGTTTTCTTCGATTTAGAAAACGCCTGTGATACCACATGGCGTTATGGCATACAAGGCTCCATAGGCGTCCCGCGTTGCCACGCGCGGCCACTTCGCTCGGTCAGTTTTACTGCACGTAAGTTAGCCTTTTACAACCAAAGCTGAAATGTTTGACTTGTTGCTCTTGGATTAAATTTGATGGAATTTGGTACCATTCTTGTGCTAAACATAAATTTCATGTTCAAATTTAGTAGGAATTCCCACCTGCCATCCTGGCGACGATTTAAAAGCAAACTTTTAGTTTTACATGATCGTCAACATTATGGCCATTAGCCAAATGATCTGTTGTTGTAAATAGAATCCAAGCCACTGGGACGTAACTTTTAATTTTAAAAATCCCACATCCATTAGACGGGAATCGAACAGTGGCCGTCTAGGTGAGAAGCTAGTGACGATTTCAATCACCTACCACATCCCACTATTATTTGGATTTCATATTCGTCGTTATGTCAGAATTATACCCTAAAAGCGTTACTTAAGTGCCAGTGTATGGAAGTGAAACATGGACGATAACTAGCTCAGAAAGAAAGAGAATAGAAGCTTTTGAAATGTGGTGTTACAGAAGAATGGTGAAGGTGAGATGGATAGATCGAATCACGAATGAAGAGATACTGAATCGAATTGGTGAGAGGAGATCGATTTGGCTAAATTTGACGAGAAGAAGAGATAGAATGATAGGACACATCTTAAGACACCCAGGACTTGTTCAGTTGGTTTTTGAAGGAAGTGTAGGTGGCAAGAACGGTAGGGGTAGACCAAGGTATGAATATGACAAACAGATTAGAGCAGATGTAGGATGCAATAGTTACGTAGAAATGAAGAGGTTAGCACAGGATAGGGTGGCATGGAGAGCTGCATCAAACCAGTCTATGGACTGATGACTCAAACAACAACAAGTGCCAGTAGCTCACCGGCACGAAGTTATCACATTATTCTTAAGCCTATAGAGCCTATGCATTCGAGCTGAGCCACTTTCTTTATACAGTGACATGATACAAGACTTTACGACACACTCAATGGAGGTCATCATATGAAGATCTTATAGACCAGAGGTTGTGTTTCTGTTTGTATGTTTATCACGTGAAAACTACAGGGCACATTTTTATGAAGCTCGGCATATATTTTACAAAGTTGTTAACTTGGATGCTAGTAAATTTGGAATAACGATATTCGAAGGGAAAATGGGGTCTTCCGGAGGGTTGAAATGGTTTTTGCTGATATTTTATAAACGGTCAGCTTGATTTAGAAATGTTTCGAATGAGACTTACTGTAAATTTCATTTTGAATGTTATATGTCATTATAGCTTTGTTTATAAAGTCAACCCTGGCTGACATTATCGCGAATAACGTAGGAAATATTTATTTTCGCATAACTGTATTTGAAAACAGTCGAATTTATTTTTAAAAGTTACTTAAAATTTAATTTTGTACACTAACTTTTGTTATTACCTTCACAGAAATAATAACATTATAGTAAGAAATTTAATAAAAAGTAAATTGAAAAGTGAAAATAATTAGAAATGTAGAATGATTATCTTCACGCAATATTTCCTGGGCTATGCTAAAACGTAGTCATGAAATTATTGAACTATTTTCATCCCTTTTCACGATCTAACTTATGCGAAGAGCGGGAATGTAAACTAAATCTCCGACTTTCAGCACTATCATTTACCCTGGTAATGCATTCGGTTTAATTACTGTACTTCTCATTAATACCAATGTTACTTACGCTAAAATCAGTCCCAACACTCTGTTGGTTTTGATATATTCAGAGTACAGTTCATATCCAGTCGGAGGTTTCTGATGAGCTTCTAATACCATGCTTAAGGACATGCTCACAGTTTCTTGTTGTTCGCTTCTCCTTCACGTTTCAAATTCTGATCTCTATTTGTAAATCACGATTAGGTAGAAGTGACTTTAAAAGAACAATGTTGTTTTGTATAGAACATAGTTGCGATTATTTTGAGGCTACTGTTATCACTATGCTGTAATATATTAAAAATGAAATACCGATGGCTTGCCTATTTCTTCTTCAGATATCATCCACGTCAAGTATAGCTTTCGTCATAACAGTTTCATGACGGGCTTGGTAAGAAGTAAAACGTTCTACTTAGCCACTTATGATACTTGTTCCATTCTAAGTAGTTTCCTCAACAGCCGATAATTACAGCTGCCAACATTCGAAGAAGTTTCGGAAGCACCCTAAAAGGACTGCTTCTGGTATAGGCCTACCTTTCAGTTCACATGGTGCAACCTTCTGAATAGCTGCAATGTCCTTAGCAAATTTTCTTTCATCATTTTTCCAAATATGATAAGAGAGAAATCGTAGGGTGACAGAATGGAAGATGCTGATAATCACATTAAAATAACAATCATTGCCACCACTATCTGATTTGGAAGACGTTGAATAGCTGTCACTTCGTAATCAATCAATCAATCAATCAATCAATCAATCAATCAATCAATCAATCAATCAATCAATCAATCAATCAATCAATCAATCAATCGATCGATCGATCGATCGATCAATCAGTGAATCAATCAGTCAATCGATCAATCAACTAGTCAATCAATCTATAGATCGATCAATGAATCAATCAACCAATCAATAATTCGATCAATCAACCAATCATTCAATCTGTCATCAATTATCTGCATGTAGGGCTGTCGCCCAAGTGGCAGTGTCCCTATTAATTGTTTAGCTAGCATTCTCTTAAATGTTTTCAAAGAACTTGGGTATTTCTAGAACATTTCCCTGCGGTGGGGGCCGCGCAGCTGTGAGCTTGGATTCTAGAGATAGTGGGTTGCTTCGAACCCCACCTTCGGCAGCCCTGAAGAAGTTTTACCGTGGTTTCGAATTTTCACACCAGACAAATGCTGGGGATGTGTCTTAATTAAGGCCACGGCCGGTTCCTTCCCATTCCTAGCCTTTTCCTATCCCATCGTCGCCATGAGGCCTATTTGTGTCGGTGCAACATAAAACAAAATGTAAAAAAACCTTGATAATTTATTCCAATTCCTTACTCCTCGTCCAATAAATATAATACTAGGGCAAAGTGTTGTTTCGCTGTCTCCCATATTTTTTATAACACATACAGGTGTTCATTTATACAAGGAAAGTTATTACAAATGTAGTGGATGATTTACAGATTTGAGCTGAACTTTAATTTCTCATTTACTCAGAACTATGTTATTGTGGCTTATGACTATATTCCACCGAGCCCTTCATATATTTGCCCCAATACTTGAATTCCAATATTATTTTCATATTATGCTCTTTGGTGGGCTATTTTTATAAGCTCCGCTCAAACTTATTCGTCTACTAATGTCATTCCACTCCATCTCTCCACTGACAGCTCGAAACATACCACATAGTCGTGCATATCGTCTCCTTACTCCCAAGTCTTTCCAGCCCAAAGTTTGGAATATTTTCTTAACACTACTCCTTTGCCGGAAATCACCCAGAACAATCTAACAATCTAGTTAATATGATTGCCCCAATGAAGATCATTCCTTAGATTAACACCTGTGTACTTACAGAGTTTCCCGTGAGGTACTTTCACCCCATCAAGAGAGTAATTAAAACCGAGAGGACTTTTCCTCTTGTTGAAACTTACAACCTGACTTTTCATCCCATTTACCATCATACCATTGTCTGCTGTCCATCTCACAATATTGTCTAGGTCCCGCTGCAGTTGTTCACAATCCTGCAACTCAGTTACCATACTATACAGCATAACATCACCCGCGAACAGGCTTATATGTGATTCCAGTCCCTTACTCATATCATGTATATATAAGAAAATATGAAAGTCCAAAAAACTGCCCTGCGCGACCCCCTCTTAATCGTTACAAGATCAGTTAACACTTCACCTACTCCAATTCTCTGAGTTCTGTTTTATAGAAATTTTGTCAGCCATTTAACCACTCTTTTGTCTAGTCCAATAGACCTCATTTTCTTCAGTAATCTCCCGTAATCTACCCTATAAAATGCCTTGGATAGGTCAATAATGATGCAGTCCATTTGACCACCTGAGTCTAAATTCCTGCTATCTCTTGCTGGAATCCTACAAGTTGAGCTTCACTGGAATAACTTTTCCTAAACCTGAAATGCCGTCTTTCAAACCAGTTAGTAATTTCGCAAACGTGTCTAATATAATTAGAAAGAATGCTTTCCCAGAGCTTCAAAACAACTCATGTCAATCTGACTGGCTTGTATTTATCCGCTTTATATTTGTCACCCACTCCCTTGTATACTGTGGTTACTACAGCAACTCTGCATTCATCACTCCTTCATGGAAACACTAATCAAATTAGTATTTCAGACATGGCGCTCTATTCCAACCCATAGTTTTCAATATATCCCCAGAAATCTTATCAATCCCTGCTACATTTGTAGCTTTCAATTTTTGTATCTTTTTGGGACTAACAGCAACGAAACCTAATTATCCTCAAAGTCGTACCGTGTCAGAAACGCTCGGACCAAGTTGCGTTAAGAATTTTGACCTTATTTAAGGTCACTTAAGTCTTCTTTCTTACTCGTAACTGTTGGAGTCAGTTCAGAAAAGTGCTGCGTATAATGCCAGTTATGCTGTATTTGTGCTTCCGAAGTAATGAGTGTAACTCCCGCCAGGTGTTACTGGTTTTAATATTCTGTACGTTTTGCGCAGGAGGTTGACAAGACCAGTGTGCTGGATATTGTCTTTCAGATGAGAGTAGAATGGATCGCCTGTGATAAACCAAATGAGGCAGATAACGGAACATGATGCTTCTCTGTCGAGAAAACTGATGGCGGTTATAACGAAGGGCAAAGCGATGGTTTGGTGCTGGAGTGAAACATAAACAGGGAAATAAATTAGATGAAGAAGTAGGAGATTGCCAAGTATGTTCAATCTGTTTGTATGGTATTCCAACAAGTATACCGTTACATGTGCTGCTATGTTGCAAATTGTAAGAGTGTATACAGACAGTGAAACGAGGAGAACCGAGCTCGATAGCTCCAGTCGCTTAAGTGCGGCCAGTATCCAGTATTCGGGAGATAGTAGGTTCGAACCCCACTGTCGGCAGCCCTGAAAATGGTTTTTCGTGGTTTCCCATTTTCACACCAGGCAAATGCTGGGGCTGTACCTTAATTAAGGCCACGGCCGCTTCCTTCCCACTCTTAGCCCTTCCCTGTCCCATCGTCGGTGCGACGTAAAGCAACTAGCAAAAAAAAAGAAACGAGGAGAAATGCCCTAATAAACATAGGGCCGGAAACCAACCGCTCTCGGAATGTGACGCAGTCCCGTTTGTAAACCTTAAACGTTGTTCATGCTTTACGTCCCATCTATCAGGACCCGCACTGAATGTCAGCAACGTCTTGCATTTGTAGCGACATCTCTTCCTTAGAAAATGTGTAAGGTGCCATGACATATGCCGCTACAAATACAAGACGCTGTTGACATGTGTTGTGGAGCTTGCTACTTGGAACATTAAGCAGGAATAACGTTATGACGGTTGCAGATATTATTAGGCTACGTCATACCTCGGAAACATTTCGTTTCCCGACCTGTGTTCATTAGGATTTTCTCCACGTTTCGTTGTTCTATACTCACTCCTGCAGGTTGTATGTACCTAGGTAGAAAGGTTGGTATGTGAAAGGATAGGTACATGCAGATCGACTTCATTGACAGTTTATCTGAAAGGAGTTGTGAATAATGCGAAGCCGGTCCATAGGCACCGTTTCATCAATCGGACTGGGTATAGTTTTGAAATACCGTGATACACGGTGAAACTCGAAAGGAATAAGATGTCAGACATAATTTAGATAATAAACTAAACGCTTGGTATATGAGTAATACGGTATATTTTAAAGAGAATATAAAGTAGAACTGGATTCTAATTTTAACACCGACCGCCCTATCTTCCAAATAAGCCACATAGAAATTCGAGGCCGATAATCTCGATGTTTAACCCCACGAAGCAGCAATCATAAGAAATTCGTGAAATAGTTGAACAGTAATGAGTCGAATGTGCCTGACAGCATTGCTAGAAAGGTACTGAAACTGGCAGGTAGATGAAATTATAAGATGCTTGGGAGTACTAATTAATGCATCTATTGACAATACACTTGCCTTGGCCAGCCGTGATGACGTAGCCTGTAGTTTTTAAACTGCACCATTTCTTCTGGTATAGGCTACATCAGTTTCTTTTTTTTTTCTTTCATATCGGTACCGTATCTGTGTTAGCCTTAGTACTGGTATTGGCAATATGATAGTTGCAATATCATGGTATGAATAATGCCAACACCGGGCGAGTTGGCCGTGCGGTTAGGGTCATCGCACAGCTGTGAGCTTGCATCCGGGAGACAGTGGGTTTGAACCCCACTCTCGGCAGCACTGAAGATGGCTTTCCGTGGTTTCCCATTTTAACATATTAATTAAGGACACGGCCGCTTCCTCCCCATTCCTAGGCCTTTCCTATCCCATCGTCGCCATGAGACCTATCTGTGTCGGTGCGACGTAAAGTAAGTTGTAAAAACAATAATGCTAGTAATATCATTCGTTCTGCAGCCAGTCCCTGTGATGAATGGTATGGTGGTATCTCTCTTAGGATCAGTAGGGTATAGGTAGATTCTATTTTATTGGGCTTGGCAGACTCATGTGTAATAAATATAATACGTGCTGGCTTAGGAAGGTAACCAAGGAGAAAGTAGACCGCCCCTCATTTCCCCAACACGCCTCTTTACTGAAATCTTGGATATTTATGACAGTTGGTGATCGATCTGTTGGCGATCCAACCAGTCTTTGGGCTGAGGACTCAACATGCAAACATGCAAACATGCAAGCAAATTAACACGTGGCCTACACAAATTCCCGATGACTGGAAGAAAGTCACTGCAGTGCCAATTTTTAAAGGGGGAAACAGACAGCAAATAGACAACTATAGAACAATGTCTGACTTTCCTTATAGACTAGCTCACGACTGCGCCTTTCCCGTTTCCCCGTCTGGCCTATTCTACTTCCCGTCCCTTCAAGTTCCTGTTTCGCCCAATAAAGTGGGACGGTATGCGGGAGATGCTTTATTCTGGATCAGCATAAGCTCGAGAACATTCAAGAGCAGAGGATAGTCCGGAGGTGAAACCGAAATTTAGGGTAAAAGAGATATGAAGGTAATACTTTGTAATATAAATAATGTTAAGTACAGACAGAAAAATATAATACACGTGTACGCTTGTAAACAGGGGTACCTACAAAAATGTTGTGCCCTCTGACAAACCAGGATTATGAGTATCCTCTTCCTCAACTTCATCATTAAGTATCAAGTGAAATGTGAGTAGTATTTCAGAAATTTTTTAAAAAACTATTCGAAACAAGTAAAATATGAAAATTAGTAGACTACTTAATGCTAAAACCAAATAATCACTTCTTATTCATTTATTTATTTAGTAGTAATCAGCTAAAGGTACGAAGTACTCCATAAGTACATTATAAGTCTGAATATCCTGAATATTTACCAGACGTGTACCACAGCCCCATTTGCAGCTTTTGAAGAAAGGATTCACATCTAATGGCATATTGATATATACAATATCGGTGACATCTTGAATCTCCTTAGTTTGGCAGTTACAAAATCATCTGTAACGCCTGAGAACTGTGAAGTTAGTTTATTTTCTATTGATAAAATTGATAAATAGATCGGCTTCTCTTCCCATAAAGTGGACTTTAAATAGTTCTTCCAATAACATAATCAATCCATTAAACTTCCGGATCCCGACACATGTCGCCCTTGACCCGCACTCGTGGGCGGCTCTGTTTGTAAATATTCTAGTTTCGCCTTTGTGCGAGATTCTGCTCTGAACGCTTTTTCTGAGTAATTGTATAACGTTAACGGACAATAATGTTATTGGTTTACCGGGCGAGTTGGCCGTGCGCGTAGAGGCGCGCGGCTGTGAGCTTGCATCCGGGAGATAGTAGGTTCGAATCCCACTATCGGCAGCCCTGAAGATGGTTTTCCGTGGTTTCCCATTTTCACACCAGGCAAATGCTGGGGCTGTACCTTAATTAAGGCCACGGCCGCTTCCTTCCAACTCCTAGGCCTTTCCTATCCCATCGTCGCCATAAGACCTATCAGTGTCGGTGCGACGTAGAGCCCCTAGCAAAAAAAAATGTTATTGGTTATACGTCCTACTAACTTCTTTTTGACGGTTTCCCGTTATTGGTTTTACGTCCCACTAACTTCTTTTTGACGGTTTCTGGAGACGCCGAAGCGCCAAAATTTTGTCCCACAGCATTTCTGATGCGTGCTGCTATATCTACCCACATGAGGCTGATATATTTGAGCACTTCCAAATACCACGAGATTGAGCCGGGATTAAATCCGCCATCATGGACTCAGAAAGCCTGCGCTCTACCGTCTGAGCCACTCAAAACAGCAGTTTTAACTTTCTGTATTACACTGTGGAGTATTGAGGCTACTTGTATACTAAGTGAAATTCGCTGTGTGCCCCATACACGTTTAGATGAGAATTTGTAAAACTTTCATTTTATAACACATATCAGGGATTGTGTAGTTGCAGATTCCTCGTATTTTCCTTTACTTCCAAGTAGGCAAATTATAAATTAAATTATATTTTCATTCATCAAATTGAGATAAATTATTCTTTTTTCTACCGCTTTTCCTACACATGTGGGGTCGCGGGTGCGACTGTATCGGACATGTGAATTTAGCCCTGTTTCACGTCCGGATGCCCTTCCTGGCGCCAATCCTATGTCGAGGGATGTAATCACTATTGCGTGTTTCTCTGGTGGTTGGTAGTGTGGTGTGCTGTTTGTTGTATGAAGAGGAGAGTGTTGGGTTAAACACAAATGCTGAGTTCCCGAGCTAGAAGAATTAATCAGATGTGATTAAAATCACCGACCTGGCCGGGAATTGAACCCGGGATCCTCCGAACCGAAAACCTCAACGCTGACCATTCAGCCAAGGAGTCAGACAAAATTGAGATTAATCCCCGTAAATAAAATTATCGACGATAAGTTTTTATACCTTGTTTACATGATGGGAGTTTTGAAATGTTACGCCACATTCCTGTGTACAGGATTCCATGTAAAATTCAAGGTTCCTTGATCGTGATTACGATATCAACCGTCATATAAAACTGCAGGCTTACTTTTGTTCTTCTTAACGTGAACGCCCATTTATAGTACAATATGAATATGTTTCGTTCATGGCAGAATATTGGACATCCTTCCACTATGAGCTGTTAACTGTCTCGTGAAGCGTGAGCCTTGAATGGCCTTGTCAAGGACGAATCCTCTGCCCAGTACGTACTTTACTGTACACTACAGTACCTGCCTGCCTAGCAGTCCTTCAGTGCTCTCTGCTCCATTGCGGTAACTAGGATGAAAAATCAATTTCTGCCATTGATTACGGAGAATGATCCGCTGTTACCAAAATAATTAACTAGGATGAAAAATCAATTTCTGCCATTGATTACGGAGAATGATCCGCTGTTACCAAAATAATAAATACGGAATAATAACTCCTAATGGTAATAGTTGTCACGCAAGAAAGACGCATATCAAAGAAGATTTCTCTACACAAATGCCGTAAGATTATACAAATCTTCAAGAGTATTAATAATAATAATAATAATAATAATAATAATAATAATAATAATAATAATAATAATAATAATAATAATATGCCACACTTTGAACTGAATATAAAATGGCAAAACATACGTTTGCCGGCCACGTAGTCTGGGGTATTTTTACCTGGACCTAAGGACTGGTTCGAGGTCCACTCAGCCTAAGAACAATTGAGAAGGTATCTGACGGTGAGATAGCGGCCCTGGTCTACAAAGCCAAGAATAACGACCAAGAAGATTTGTCGCACTGGCTACGTGTCACCTGCAGTTTCTGGCTGAGAAGCGGTCGCTTGGTAAGCCGAGGTTTTTCGGACCTCTAGAGCCATGGGGTGTGTATAGTATATCATAAGTTTAGAATGCATTTTCGTTTGATGTGTAAAATGGGCCTTTGTTGAAAGAAAACAATATCAGATGTTGAGGAATAATGTGGTATAAGCTAGGAAAGTAATGGATGTATTGTGTCCAGTGATTACCCGGTCAATTTTTACGTCACTTAATAACAACTACATCCCAGTTCCAAGCGCATTCAAAATATAACTGGTAGCGAAATTGCTCTGCTTTGCTGGTGGTGTGAAATGGTGTTATGACAGCATCCGTCGCGATTTTATGAATAGGGCCTATTCAGACTCTCTGTCGTTTTAGAATAAGTTTGTATAGAATGGCTATTTTACAAACTAAAATGATGTCATGATGAAGCAAGTAGACGTGCACAGTTTATTTTTTCCAGCGCCATCCTACTATCAGTCACTACTGATCTGCATTTAGGACAGTCGCCCACGTGGCAGATTTCCTATCGGTTGTTTTCCTAGCCTTTCCTTATAAATGATTGCAAAGAAATTGGAAATTCATTGAACATCTCTCTTGGTAAGTTATTTCAATCCCTAACTCCCCTTCCTATAAACAAATATTTGCCCCAGTTTATACTCTTGAATTCCAACATTATCTTTATATTCTAATCATTCCTACTTTTAAAGACACCACTCAAACTTACTCGTCTGCTAATGTCATTGCATACAATCTCTCCACTGACAGATCAGAACATACCACTTATAAAATAATACAAATATTTATTTGTTTCCACCTATCAATCAATACTGATCTGCATTTAGGGCAGTCGTCTAGGTGGCAGATTCCCTATCTGTTGTTTTCCGAACCTTTTCTTAAATGATTTCAAAGAAATTGGAAATTTATTGAACATCTCCCTTGGTAAGTTATTCCAATCACTAACTCCCCTTCCTATAAATGAATATTTTCCCTAATTTGTCCTCTTGAATTCCAACTTTATCTTCATATTGTGATCTTTCCTTTTTTTAAAAGACGCCACTCAAACCTATTCGTCTGCTAATATCATTCCACGCCATATCTCCGCTGACAGCTCGAAACATACCACTTAGTCGAGCAACTCGTCTTCTTTCTCCCAGTTATTCCCAGCCCAAACTTTGCATCATTTTTGTAACGCTACTCTTTTGTCGGAAATCACCCCGAACAAATCGAGCTGCTTTTCTTTGGATTTTTCCAGTTCTTGAATCAGGTAATCCTGGTGAGAGTCCCATACACTGGAACCATACTCTAGTTGGAGTCTTACCAGAGATTTATATGCCCTCTCCTTTGCAAACTTACTACAACCCCTGAACATCCTCATAACCATGTGCAGAGATCTGTACCCTTTATTTACAATCCCATTTAGTATATGTGATTACCCCAAGGAAGATCTTTCCTTATATTAACACCTAGATACTTACAATGAACCCCAAAAGGAACTTTCACACCATCAACGCAGTAATTAAAACTGAGAGGACTTTTCCTATTTGTGAAACTCACGACCTGACTTTTAACCCCGTTTATCCACATACCATTGCCTTCTGTCCATCTCATAACATTATCGAGGTCACGTTGAGTTGCTCACAATCTTGTAACTTATTTATTACTCTATACAGAATAACATCATCCGCAAAAAACCTTACCTCTGATTCCACTTCTTAATTGTGACGATTATCACCTGATTTGCACCAAAATCCAATCAAGAAAGAAAATAGAGACAAAGAAAAAATATGACGTTTCCTAAACATCCGAGCCATATATAAAAGAAAACATAAAGGTCCAATAATACTGCCGCCTTGCGCGTAGAGGCGCGCGGCTGTGAGCTTGCATCCGGGAGATAGTAGGTTCGAATCCCAGTATCGGCAGCCCTGAAAATGGTTTTCCGTGGTTTCCCATTTTCACACCAGGCAAATGCTGGGGCTGTACCTTAATTAAGGCCACGGCCGCTTCCTTCCAACTCCTAGGCCTTTCCTATCCCATCGTCGCCATAAGACCTATCTGTGTCGGCGCGACGTTAAGCCCCTAGCAGAAAAAAATATAATACTGCCTTGAGGAATTCCCCTCTTAATTGTTACAGAGTCAGATAAAGCTTCGCCTACTCTAATTTTCTGAGTTCTATTTTCTAGAAATATAGCAACCCATTCAGTCACTATTTTGTCTAGTCCAATTGCACTCATTTTTGCCAGTAGTCTCCCATGATCCACCCCCTCAAATGCTTTAGACAGGTCAATCGCGATACAGTCCATTTGACCTCCTGAATCCAAGATATCTGCTATATCTTGCTGGAATCCTACAAGTTGAGCTTCAGTGGAATAACCTTTCCTAAAACCGAACTGCCTTCGATCGAACCAGTTATTAGTACGTTCGTATGTGGTCGGTGAAGACCTAGCTCACTAGGGGAGGCAACAGCTATGGGGCCACCGATTTCGTTCTAACTTTGGCAGGTTGATCTACGTCAAGAATAAACGGATTCGCGTCCGAGGATTTGTGCCATTTACCCTTATTTAACGAGAAAATGTCCCTTAAAATATGAGAGACTCGTACATGTTGGCAGTTTGCGTGTATCAGTAGCACGGCTGGTGTCTCGGTTCCGAAGAGTGCGAGCCCCTCGTTTTTGCTTAACTTATTCTTTCTTCTCCCCTTTTATTTTTACATTTATTTAAATGACTTGAAAATGCACTGGTACTGCATTCATTGAAGAGTTCTAATCTTTGTTACAAAATATGCGATATGATCTTCCACTAATTAAGTCACCAGGAAGAACCTTGTGAGAGTATGGTTCCGGTGTATGGGACCTCCACTAGAATTAATTGATTCGAGGACTGTACAAAACCAAGATTAATATTGTTATAGTGTTGCAAACGTCGGGATGGAAAAGACATGGGAGTAAGGAAGAGAATCGAGCGGCTCGACTAAACGGTATATTTTCGGGCTGTCAGCGGAGAGATGGCGTGATATGACATTAGTAGACGTATAGACATGAATGGTGTTTTTTGGGGAAATATGACAGTATGAAGATAACGTTCGAATTCACGAGAATAAATCTTCGATCCTGGCTCAGTTCGGTGGTATTTGAAGGTGCTCAAATACGACAGCCCCGTGTCGGTATATTTACTGGCACGTAAAAGAACTCCTGCGGGACTAAACTCCGGCACCTCGGCGTCTCTGAAGACCTTAAAAGTAGTTAGTGGGACGTAAAGCAAATAACATTATTATTATTATTAGAATAAATCTGGGCAAATATTCGTTCCAGGATTGGAATAATTTACGGAGGGAGTTGTTCGGTAAGTTTCCGACTTCTTTAAAATCATTTAAGACAAAACTAGGTAAACAGATTCATTCATTCATTCATTCATAGATATGCCCACGACCTAATAAATGTCTACTTCATAACGTATTTGTTTGTAGATCATACATAGGTACACTACATCTTACAATGTAACCCGCACTAATTTATTCTACGACAGATTAAAGTGATTCATGAAACTGCAAAGAAAAGATATGGCAAATATGCACATTTTACGTTGTGAATACAACTTCCTCAAAACCATTCACAGTATGGCTCAGGGGCGTAACGTTAGGGCCTCCAGGGCCTGCAGTTCAGGCTTGCCAGGGCCTTTTAAGGGGCCCCGCGGTCTCCTCGTGAAAAAATAAAAATAATATATATTTACCCTGATATCATTCTGCACGGAAATGATTAGGGCGGTTTTGTAGAATTAGTCGAAATACGTTTTTTTTCCAAGTTGCACGCGGAGGAATTGCCACTTGATTGCATCTAGCAGCAGGTTATTGTGTTGAGTGTAACACGCCACAAATACAGTATAAACACCGTGACACTCTCTTCAGAAGAGACCTGCACCAAATTATTTAAAAATGATTACAGCAATGAAAATTGATAACAAAATATATTTTAGTTATAAAATGATAACTTTCTTGCTGTGTAGTGCACCTGAGATCGCGTTATCCATGAATTTTGCGGAATATTCAACATTTCATAACACATTTATTCGACAACAATATGGAATGCTAATAAGAAGTTTGTGTAGTTCGAGGTTCATTCGACCACGCCCAATGTTGCTTAACTTCGGAGATC